>NW_026000057.1:45781876-45872244 GCF_001458135.2 Marmota marmota marmota
CCTATCCCCCTGTGTGCCCTTGAGAGACGCCGACCACTCTACGAGTATTTACTTGAGGATCCAAAGATAGTTCAATAAATGGGACTCAATAAATGTAAACACACCACTTTTACAGAATGGAGGGCAAAAAACCATATGATCTTTCTCCATAAATGCAAAAAGAACATCTGACAAATTTCAACATCCTTTCATGATACAAACTCTCAATAAAATTAGGTATTGAAGAAACATATCATAGTACAATAAAGGCCTAGAAATAGCAGGCACCCAAGTTGAAAAGAAAGAACTGTTTCTGTGTGTAGATAAGCATGGCCTTGTGTAGAGAAATTCCTGAGACTCCACACCAAAAACTGTTGCAACTAATTAAAAAACAGTAAAGTTTTGAACATAAAATCAACATATAAAAATAAATATCAGCTGGGTGCGGTGGCACACACCTGGAATCCCAGTGGCTCAAGAGGCTGAGAAAGGAGGATTGCAAGTTTAAGGCCAGCCTCATCAATTTAGTGAGGCCCCAAGCACCTCATAAGAACTTGTCCCAAAATAAAAAACAAAAAGGGATGAAGGATGTCAGTGGTAAAGCAACCCCTGGGTTCAATGCCTGATACCAAAAAAAAAAAAAAAGATCTGAAATAAAGACTTAAAACTGAATTTATAATGTAAAGGAAAAACAAGAAAATTTCAGAATTTTTATTTCACTAAAAAAATTATTTTAAATCTTCACACACTTATGAAGTGGTATACATAATATCAGCTACTATGTGCTACAATGTGCTTACTATAATAGCTGTCTTAAGGTACCATACTTGTACATTATCTCAATTCATTTTCATAATAAATTATGTGTTTATCTACAGATATATATTTCATATCTACCTATAACTATATATCTATACCTATATTTTATATAAACTATTTGTTTTTACTTATGAACATTTTGATCTTATGTTGGATAGCCTAAAGACAATAGCAAACTTTAATGCCACTAGCAAATTTCATCAAGAGAGAAAATATTTCTGTTAAATCTAGGAAAGTTGAAAAGCTTATTTCAGAATTTCTGAATGCAGGAACAAGACATAAAATATATTTTAAACAACATATGTTCTAGTAGAAGAAAATATTCTAAGACATAATGAAATAAAACTTTTCATTCTTAAAGAAATATAAGATTCTCAAAACTAAAACTCTCACTGATCCCACAAAATATAGATTTAATAAATAAATAAAGCAAATTTGGAAATGACACAACAATTTTAATAGATTAATGTTTTTAAATATGTTCTGAAATCATCTGAATATTTAGTTTGGGTGTAATAGGGAAAATGAATAAAGAATCTATCTATTCACATATATATATATATATATATATATATATATATATATATATATATATACATACATATATATGTATATGTATATATTTTCACTATTTCCACTTTGTATCCTTAGGCATCTATTCTACATTCATTCTATGTACCAGATTTCAATATTTTTTCTTCTGATACTATTTTCTCAAAATCTTTCAAATCTTATAATATTTAAAGATATAAAATTCTAGTTTTTTTAATTGAATTTAGTCAGAAATTATGCCACTGTAGGCAGAATATGCAATGACCTCCGTGGTACATATAACCATCACTGGACAGCCTGATCCAGATCAATAAGGTTGGAAAATTTTGCTGCTGGTAGTTTAACAAGTGCCTTGTCATGTATCCAGATTCTCATCATGTTTTTAAGCTATCCATATTTTTTCAATAAGATATATATATATATATTCCAAATACAATATTTTTAATATTCAGAAGAGCACATTTCCCTCAGTTGAATTTGTCTGCCTCTAAAAAGAATAGCCATCCATAAATCATGACTAATATGTGAGAAATTAACTTGTTACAGATTTCTAAGTTATCAACCTTAAACTTAATATCATAAGTTAGTTGCTCATAAGAATCAGTTTGAAATGACAACACATTAGATATTTGAAGGTACAGAGATTTGGGGAGTCTGTAATGTCACAGTTCTACAATGGTTCTATGAGTATACATATGAACAGAGAGTCCGATTATATATATAATTGTTTTAATAGACTGGTAAGGAAGACTGACTACTCCTTCACAAGTTTCTTGAACTAACTCTATTGAAGGGAAAAAATATAAATCAATTTATCAATGGAAATTGGGCAAGAAGACAGAACAAAGTAAGAAAGAATTGAGTGAAAGATACATTTTAATGTTAATGTGATTTTGTATTTCTTTATCTTTAAATTAATATACTCATTCCTGATTCATCTGCATTTCTTTATCTGGAATTATGATGTTTCAGGGCTGGAATAGATCCCCTGCTGAACTAATATATCTGAACCTTAGTCTTCAGGTGTTTCTAACAATCCGTCTTCATCCAGACAGCCTGTAGGGATTTACCTACACTTCATAAACTCACAGTAATGTGCAGACCAAGATGCTATTTGAAATAAGATATTTGTTTAGAAAATAACAGTGAAAACAATAATAAAATTTCATATGTTTAAAAAATACTCAAGAATTTGAATTTAGATCCTAAGGCATGTAATCATTAACATTTTCAGGCTCACATTTTGGGTATTTTGTATTTCTTCGTTAACATATCAACATTTTTAAACATAAACATAAGATAAGGCACCTGAACAACCCGAATGTTATATAAAAGCACTTTTGCTTTGCCATTGCCAGGGTGGAACGACAGAAAATAAAAGAGAACTGGTAATGAGACAATAAGAAGTTGTTAGAAAATCAACAAAGGCAGTTTCCTGACAGAAAGACTTAGATTTAATCACCTAAAGCTGCTTTTGCAGCCATTGCCTAGACATGTTACCTTTACAGTCAGGGACAGGACACCAGCAGCATGCTGCTTGTGGACAATGGATGAGCCTCCTGTGCCATTTATTTCACTTGTGCACATTTCGATTTTAAATTGTTATCTATAGAAAACACCAAGCCTTTATAGCACTAGAAGAGAACATATAGAGAAAAAAATACAGCAATTAAAGTGATAAAGAGGGGGAGAGAGATGACTCTGCAGTGTTTATTTAAGCTATGGAGCAGAATCTTGCTGCTGAGTAAAGCAAAGATCCACACTTGACTATATATATATAACTTTGAGCTTCCAAGTCACAAAATTAAAACATTTTTATTTGAGAATGGGGAAGTGATAGATTACTATGTAACATTATGTTCCTTCTACATATAAGTGAGCCTTTCAATCCAGTTAAGTCTTGTGACCTTGAATGAGTAAATTGATTTCTTAGCTGTTTTTTGTATATACGAGGTAGGAAAGAACATCTATTTCACTACTTAATAAAGAAGAAAATTAAGACAGATGAGTTCCCCTTCCATTTCTTAGTGTTAGAGAAGAAGCCCAAATTACTGATTTTTCAACAGGGTTTCAATATGTACTCTTTATCATCTTGCTCAGTAAATATTTACAGGACTAAGTCAATAGATGAAGAGTTGGGTGTTCTATAGCTCACCACTGCTGAGTAAATGTGACTCTGGAAATAGATTATAAAAGAAGACAAAAAAAGGCAGATGTTCATAGCAATGGAAAGAAAAGTCTGATTACACTTAGAATTATCATCAATAATTAAGACAGTATAGGGTCAACAGGAGTAAAAAAAAAATAAATTATTCTAATTTATTATATATGATGATAGAATGTAATTCAATTTATATTACACATATAGAAAATAATTTTTCAAGTCTCTGGTTGTACACAAAGTAGAATCACACCATCCATGTCTTCATACATGTTCTCAGGGTAATGATGTCCATCTCATTCCACCACTGTTCCTACCTCCATGCCCCCACCTTTCCTCTTCCTCCTCTTTGCCCTATCTAAAGTTCCTCTATTACAGGTGTAAAATTTTAAGTATATTGATTCATTAAAAAACTTATTTTAGGGCTGGGGATGTGGCTCAAGTGGTATCATGCTCGCCTGGCATTCGTGCGGCCTGGTTGGATCCTCAGCACCACATACAAACAAAGATGTTGTGTCCGCCGAAAACTAAAAAATAAATATTAAAAATTCTCTCTCTCTCTCTCTCTCTCTCTTAAAAAAACAACTTATTTTAAATCTTCACACATTTATGAAACGGTATACATAATATCAGCTACTATGTATAAGCATTTACAAGGTGCTTACTATAATAGCTGCCTTAAGGTACCATACTTTGTACATTGTCTCAATTTATTTTCATAATAAATTATGTGGCTATCTACAGATAGATATTTCATCTCTATCTATAACTATATATCTATACCTATATTTTACATATGCCATTTGTTTTTACTTATGAACATTTTAATCTTATGTTGGGTAGCCAAAAGACAATAGCAAACTTTAATGCCACTAGCAAATTTTATCAAGGGAGAAAATATTTCTGTTAAATCTAGGAAAGTTGGAAAGTCTATTTCTAAGTGTCTTAACATTCTGGTTCACTAATAAGCTATATTACTAACGAAGAATTAAACTGTTTAATTAATCTGTTTAACTTAAAATATATACCATGTTTTTTACTATACTGAAAGCAACATCACCAATTTGAACTCAAACATGATTGAATATAGCACACATGTATTTTGCTTTGCCAATGCCAGGGAGGGCATTGCATCAAGAAAATATTTCTGTTACAGCTAGGAAAGTGGGAAAGTCAGTCTCGAATTTGATAAAATTATAAAAACTAATTTATTCCCTTTTTTAATAAAATTTGTATGTTATATAGTGTGAAAAAATACCAGTATATATACTTATCTATGCTATCCTATTCATAAACACAACAAAATTTATTTATATGTTTCTAACCTAACAAAAGGTCACTATTTCCATTCAACTACAAAAAAATAGGACTATAAAAAGCACCAGATCAAAGAATGTAAATTTAGAATCTGGAAATATTCTGAAATTTTCCAAACAAAGTAAAAAATAATAATAATAAAGCAGGAAGAAACTTTTTTCATGAAGGACAGACTGTTTTTGTTAGTTTTTACATAGCCTGGAATAAAAGAAAATAGAGTGAGAAAAAGGAATTTTCTATAGATTTTACTATTTTTTTTTAAACAAATACACCATGAACATGAACTATAAAAGTTTATCATCTGGAAAATGTTCCCTTTGCAGTAAAGTCTACATAGAGATTTGCAAGTCATTGTTTTCTATCTTGCTGACTCAAAACTATCATAAAGTTAAGAAAGCACATTCAGAAGCACAACTCTTGGCATATGTTGAAACTTATGTGTTATAGTAACTTTGTGATTACCAAAAGCCACCCACAAACAACTGGCAATGCTTAAGTACAGACTGAAAACATCTGTACCTCCTCTTAACTCCCATCTTAATGCTTCCTATAATAGAATCAGAGAAAGTTCCATACCCATAGAGAGGTCTATGAAAATGAAAGCTGGCATTTTTAAGATAGTGATTGGGCAAATAATGTGTAATTAAAATGACATTGTTTAAGGCTGGGGATATAGCTCAGTTGGTAGAGTGCTTGCGTTGCATGGACCATAAAAAATTAAATTAAGTGGTTAAATCCCCAGAACCGAGAGAGAGAGAGAGAGAGAGAGAGAGAGAGAGAGAGAGAGAGAGAGACTGTTTAAGAGTTCTCCTGCTTCTATCTATAAAGAATTATTAGGGAATTACCTTTCTAGTATAAAAGCAAGGAAGAAAAACAGGAAATACATAAGAAAATTATTTCTTATATTATCAACACACAAAAAAAACAGTTATAAATTAGGAGAAAAAAGCAAAGACTTGAGGGCCACATTTGTCCCATCTTACAGTCTAGAGACAAGTCCTTGAGCTGTAAGATATAAAGGGGAACCAGAAACTGTGTGGTGGTTTCATTTAGCAAGGAGCCAGAGATCTATTTCAGAAGGCATAAATACCTGCATAAATCATTATTTCATTTTTGGTTCTGAACAAGAGGAAGTATACACATTTCACCTTACTCTTTCAACTACTTATAATAAAGAACCATGAACAAAATCAATAAGAAAACTAAGAGAAGAATGAAATATAGAGAAAAAGGGGAACTGGTGAGGGAAATTGGAACTTGAGGCACAACACAACAGCCAGTTCCCTGTTTCAATTTGTTTTATTTCTTCTTGCCTCCAATAAAAGTAGAATATTAATATTACATAATTTTAAACAATTTCTTTATCAATACTTCATATTATCATCCTGCCATTTTTACTTTAAAAAACAACTCCTCCTTAACAAAGGAAAAGGAAGACCATAGTCCAAGGCATCCTAACTTGCAATACAATTTTACGAGATTCGAGTCTATGAACATAAGAAAGACCCGTTGTATTAAAAGTCCATCATTTACATTTGTACCAAATATGCTCTTCAATACAACAAAATAAAATAGGACCATTATTTTCCCCATTCCCAGACTTTTACTACAAAACAAACCATTCTTCAACTCTATCCATCTATTACAGTCGATTCTGTTGCATCCTGTAGTTGATCTTACTTAATTTCATACCAAGATGCATAACCAGGGAATATGTAAAGTATATAATATCATGTTACTTGGATGGATAGATAGGATAACAGGTCACACCTGATGGGAGACTGTCTCCTAAGGAAGTAGCAATACTTTGGTTGCTGAGCTAGCCTCTGATAGTAATATTCAATCTTAGTGCTGGGAGACAAAGGTAGACTTGGTAGCGCCCTCAATAAATCATGAAGACACTTTGCACTGATACCTTCTGGTTTATGAACTCATTCCAGCTATGGCCAATTCTCTGTTGGGTACTTCAACTTCAGAGTATTCTTTGAACTATTTTCTGATAAATTTTATAACAGCACAATCACTTGGGCTAAACCTACAGGGATACCGTTACAGAAAAATTTCTGGATTTTCATACCAGAATGGTAATTTCATTTATAATAAAGGCACTTGTGGAAAAACTATCAATTTGGAAAATACAATGATAAGAGATTTTCATGTGTAATTGTACTAGTCTTGGTGTCATGCTTCTGTCAAATGTGAGAACTGCACATATGACCAGGTTTATTTTACTTTTTCAATACGCCATAGTAAAGAGGGTGGCCCTATAGAATTTATGCCTCACAGAGTCTCTGTTCATGTAAAGGAAGAAGTGCACAATGTCGAAGCCATGGAGAGATTCGGTGCATGGAATAGCAGTTCCTACAGGTCACCATGGCTTTAATGTGAGAAATTGCTAACCCCACCTCTAATCTCTGTATCTGGAAATAGTCTACAGGACCTGGTCAGTGCCGCAGTCTGGCTGGGCACAAAATCATGAGCCACTCAAGCAGGAACAAACTTTATTTCCAAAAATTCCCGCGAAAATGCCACACACGCAGCCTTCTCCTGGGACACACTTCACCAACAGGAAATCCCTCCTCCGGAATTCCCTCCTACCGCACTTCCCCAACCAATGGGAACTCTCTGGGAGTCCCGGAAGAGCTGCAAAGTAGCAGGCCAAGGCGGACAGCAGGGGTCTAATATCCAATTGAATACACATCTTAACATAATCATTATCATCTTGATGGCTTGCTGGCGTCACCTTTCAACCAAAAATGCCATGCGTCATTCCTACTTGGCTATGGCTCTCAGCAGGTCAGTTCTCATACTTTTTCATCTTTGTGCTTTTACTTATTGGGTCTCTTTTAGATTTCATTTATTTTAAATTCTTCCTAAAGTTTTGCTGAAATGCAGGGCAATGTTAATAACTGAAAATAAGAGATACTATTTAAAAGAAAGAATCATTATGAAGGAGGCACACAAGAAGCAGAGAAAATTGGGTGACTGGCCTGAGATCCAAGTTTCCAGGGAAAGCAGTTTGGGGAGAAGGGAATACCAGTGAGTACGAGGGAATGCCAGTGAATATGGTCAATGTATGGGTTTATGAGAAAATTAAAAACACAATAAAGCAAAACAAACTCCTAAAGGAACAGGTAGAATATAAAGTCAGAAAGAACTTCTGAACACATAGCATGCAAAAACAAAAGTGTTAATAGAAGCAGGAGAAAAGCCCTATTTGCTGTGATACAGAGTAAGCCTTGCAGAATGATCATCAGTAACTGAACTGAGTACCTGATTTTTTGCAGAGTCTGGGGTAATGTTCAACCTAGGGACAGAGATCCAATGGACATCTAAAGGAGGGATTAAGGGGAATCATTATGCCACAGAAATCAACTGAGGGTATAGAAGTTGATTTGTATTTGTAACTGGGTTGTGTATTTGGATCTTAAAAAAAAATCTCTTAATGAAATACTTTTTTGAAATAGCAAATGTATACTATGGTAAGAATTTTTTTTTTTTTTTTGTAACTTGATTTAAGGCATTTTTCAAAGTGGCTCTTCTATGTCAGTATAGTTAGAAAGAATTGAGTGTTTAATTTTATCTTTTTACTTTCACTGATTATACAAGCAAGACCTATCTCAAGTCAAAGGTCATAACAAATTCAAATAAAATTGATTGACCAGCCAAATGACAAACTTTTATAGATTTTCCAGGAGCCTTTTCTCTGAGCATAGGATGATGTAGAACTGAACAAAATTTTCATTATCATCAGGAGTTTTATTTTCGCTGTACCTACAAATTATTCTGTCCAAACAGAAGAAAATACCATGCTCCTAAGTCCAAACATGGAAAACTAATAGAGTTTACATTGCGACATAATGGCGAAATTGTTCTTTTATTCTATCCTAAGTGTTTCATTATTTCCAGTTTTAACATAACAAAAATATTGAACACCAAGGAAACTGAAGCAAGTAGAGCAGAACATCCCTGTAAAATAATAAACTGTGTCCCACAGGATTTATTTGTATGTTAGGTTGTAACATTTCTCACACTTACTCGGAGCTCATTTCTAATAAAGCGAACTAAATGGTCAAAGTCAGAAATTGCCAAAGTTGGCTAGGCTAGCAATACTGCTCAGCAAAAGAGGAAACACTCCCAGTGTACTTGAGACACTGAGGGAATTAGCAAACAAAACAATTTTTTTACTTGCAATTTATTTCAGAATAGACTGGTTGAAAATATAATTCCTATTTGAAGAATGAATGTGCTCTTATTCAACCAATAATTTATAAACATGAATTTAAAAGATATATATTAAAAATGTCAAAGAAGGAATAAGGAAAAATACGTACACAAGGAACAAAACTTAAAATGAATAAACCAAGTTAAATAGATATTAATTTAATTCTTTCTTGATACAAGGCACAATGCTAGAAATTTTGAAAGCCCTTAGGAGTTATAAAGCAGTCTTTGATTTTAGAACAGATTATACTTCAGTGGAGAAAAGACATAAGTACATGTGATTCTAAATAATAACACAATCTAGAAATTAAAATAATTTGTGTATAAAAAGATAAGAAGGATATTAATGACAAATTACAAATAAGATTACAAAATCAATACAAAAGAAAAGATTCAAAACATATTTCAGGAAAAAATGCAGAAAGAATTAGGCAGACAGCAGAGATAGGTAAATCAAGTCAGGTGGAATTAAGGTGGCCAATTCTGAGTGAGTCTGGGAGGTTGGAGACTGTCCCCTGAAGGACTGAAATGTTAATTCCTTCAGAGCCCTTCCTCCACCCTTATCAAGAACCTGCCCCTGCTTCAACCTGTTGCCAAGGTAACCTGTCCCAGGAATTGTTCCTCCCTACAGGGAGCTATAAGGTTGTTAATGTGTCCTTGGCTGCACCATCCTGCCCTTCTCCCTTCAGCCCACCTGTTTCCCATCTTTTAGCCACCCCACCTAGCATTTCCTAGGCTTAGTCTTGTACTCAGGAAGGAGAAAGATAAGGGGAAGAGAGCTGGAGAACAAAAAAAGCCTAGAACATATAAAAATGGCAAAACATCTCACTTCTTGGGATACCAGGATACTAACTATGGCCCCCCTTCTCCCTCCTGGGAGAAGTCTATATTATCCCTTTTTAAATAAACCCTGCTTCATATGCTTGCCTTGGCATGCTTCTCTAATGTTCAAACTTCAACATGTGAGGAAGCAGAACTTGTCACCAATAACCAGTGGTATCAAATCATTATCATAAAGTGTAATTTGAATTGAATGTGTGATTTGAATTGAGTCTTGGAGAATGTATGATTTTAGGGATGTAACTGTAAGCGCTGAATGACAGATGCAGATTTCAACAGATCAGAGAAGCCATTTATTCATTTGTGGACTGGGCACCATAGGGGTTCATTTTCTGGATGCGAAATGGCCCTTGGTTACAGAGGAGATTTTAGTTTTATAGGGTACAATGAGGATGGTTTAATCATTGGAAACTTTGGACTTGCCAATTGGACAGTCAGGGGCTAGTTGTGCAGGTTAAAACTTTAACTCAGGAAGGCAGTTGTAAAAAGGTTGAAACTCATTGTTACCTAGAGAGAGAGATAAGAGCCCAGACCCGACTTAAAACTTGCCCATTGCTTTTCTTTTCCTGGGATTCAGTATTTCCCAGTTTCCATATTTACTGTGGTTCCATTTAGGACTAATTTGCAAGGGCGGGGGAGGAAGGTCAAAGTCCAGAACCCATCATTCAGTATCTGCCCCCTTCCTTCAGGGCCCAAGTTTTGGGGAAAGGATTTACTGGGAAAGTTTAATGCTTGGCTAATTTCCCCTTCCTCCTACCAAGCTGTACCTTCTTTCTGTTTTTTTTCTTGGGAGCTGTCTTGTAGGAATGTTATTTTTCATAACCTACAGTAACATTTATACATTAGATGTGCAAAGTAAGTGGCTGTTTATTCAAATTGAATATGATCCATTAACTGCTGGAAATTACTGTTTCTATGTAAAATTTTTCCATGAAAATCTTGCTTTGGTAGCAGTCCTTTCCTCTTTGAGAGTACTTGAAATCCAGTCCTTACTTTCTGCCACATCAGTACTGCTCTCCTTGGCTTTTGTTATCTGCTAATCTCCCTCTCCCCTCACTCCAGGGCTTCCTCTTGGGTCTCTCCTACCCATTTATTTTTCCTTTAGTCCCTCAAGGTATTTGGTCTTCCTGAAATAAAGTGGAGAAAACTTGTTCTATGAAAATTTCTACTTTCCCTCTGGGAAAATAAATTTCCTCTTATTCAAAAATTAATGAGAAGAAATTATAAGAAGAGCAAAGTAAAATTATTATTTTAACAACTTACCCTACCATATGTGAAAAAGATTAACTGGGTTGGAAAATAATATTAGGAAACAATATAACTCAGTTTAATATTTAGAGATGATCAATCTAATTCTCTAAAAGAGAACTAAAAGTGAAAATATTTTTCTAAGTATTTTAAATTAATATTACAGCTTACCTGGGGTGAATTTAAATAATATTGAATATAAGGATAAAAAACTTAGAAATAACTAGCTAATGAGTCTTATTGAAGCAACTTTTAGCAGAAAAATTATTTAACCAAACCAATATTTAAAAAATTATTGAAGATTAGAAAATATATTAGATTGAGGGAGGAAAGACTTAAAAACGGTATAATGAGTAGATGGCCAGACTGACATAAATAAAGATTTACTTTTTTAGTGTATTTCTCATAATGAAAGTACCATTGAGTTGATTAGAATTAGGAACAGAAATCTGATGAAAATAGAAAGTTCGGTAAAACAAACAAACAAAAAAACTAAGACTTGAGGACATTGAAAATGAATTCTGAATGCAAAGTGTAGCCTTAGGATTAGTTTAGAGATTATGTAGGAAAATTTGAAATTTAAATAATATTGCAAATCACTTATTCTTAAAATTCCTCTATGTGGAATCAACATTTGACTAGTAAGCTAATTGCACAAAAGTTTGGAAAAATTGTGTTACAAATGCCAATTTCACTAGGATGTTCAATGATAATAAAGTTTCTATATTTTCATGCAAACTGAAAATTTTATTGAATAAAAATAGTTTCCATATTAACTTTAATATTGAAATTTTTGCTTTTATATTGACACAAGTTCTCCTTTTTATTTTTTAATTAATTTTTAAAAGAAAATAGAGGTTTAGGAGATTACATTAAAAAAGAAGTCTTCCTCCAGAATTATCAGCTACTCAGAACAAAGAAAAAAAATCTTAATATGGTGTATGCATTTATGTTCAGGAGTCTTAAAACATATTTCATCATAATTTAATTTGTTGTGTAATTTGTGATGATAAGCAATTCTTTTTAGCAGACAAGAAAACATGGGACAACATAATTGGAGTCTCAGGTGCAAGTTGAGCTCCATTACAAATTTTGTGATCATAGCTCTGCTTCACTTTATAATTTCCAAAATAAAATAATTTGAACTAGAACCAGAGATCACTGACAGTAAAAGACACAATGTTTGCTCAGCCCATGGTGTTAATTGAAAAAAATTAATAATCTATCATTAAACAATGAGAACTTTGGTAAGAAATATACTTGCCTAGTTTTACTGAGCTACTTTCACATTCAGAAACACAGGTTTAACTGATCACAGGTCTTAAGTAGAATATCACAAGCTTTATCTGTATTATTGGTTGGTCTATATAGATATTAAAGGTAATAAACTCTAATCTAAATTCCCTGTAATACCTAAAAACTCACATTGGATACTGTTTAAAGATGGACTATATATAGGGATTTGCAATGTATATTTTTTCCAGTTTAGAAATATTTTTTCATTACTGTAATTTTTGTTAGATAATATGCTATTCCTCTGCAAAAGAAGTTTTAAATATTTAAATATTTTAAACTATTTAAACTAACTTTGAAATTGCATATATTAAAATATGGTAAGTACCCACAGATATTTTGAAAATATGGATGAATTATATTTCTATCTACATGCAATATACACATACATAAACCTGCCCATACAGATGTGTCACATATGTATACTTTATGTACAGTGTATGTATGAGGGATAAAAAGGAAGAAGTCACAGGAAGTTTATATACATGTGTCTATGTGTGCATATGTATAGAAATATGAGAAAGTGAAAAAGAACATAACTAAATTTAAGTGATATGATAGGTTATGCATATCTATTATGTAGATTCACAAAACACATGCTGCTGTCAATGCTCTATATCATGATTTCTTCGTATCCACTGTTTTACTTTCCACTCTTTCAGTTACCTGAAGTCAATAGTAATCTAAAAATATTAAATGGAAAACTCCAAAAATAGATAATCAATTAGTTTTAAATATAATTAATTAGTTCAAATATAATTAATTTATATAAATATAAATAATTATATATGTATAATTTATAATTAACCTTCATCATAGATATGTATGTATGGGGAAAACATGGTGTAAACTGGGTTTGGTATAATCATAGGCTTCAGAGGTAGGTGTCTTAGAATATGCAGCAGATAAGGGGGATTATTGTACAGCATTAAATTCTTATCCAGTATGCTCACTTAGACTGTAACACAACAGAAATATTTTTTACATAGACTGTTTTAATAAACCATTAAAAAAATAGCTATTCACTAAGTGGAATATCAACATTCAAAATCTTTATCTATTTTAAAAGAAAATTAAAATTTAACATTCCTTCCAGAATATATTAACATTCATTTGGGCTTATAAAATTTGCAAGTAGCACAATTTTTTCCTTTATATTTCTTATAATTTGGCATTATATCAGATATACTGGCATATTTAAAAAAATTATAGTCATTTTATGGTAACATAATAAAGACCTAACTTTCTTACACTGGGTCCCACTTTGTAAAGGTTTTATCACTCCCCAATAGCATCATAATCTGATGACCAAGACTTTAGAAAAAAGAGCTGTTATAGAACAATGAAGAGCCAATCCATAACATTCCTCCCTTTACCCCCACAGGCTTATGTCTATCACACACTGAAAAATACATTTTGTGCCTCTCCAACAGTTCCCCAAACCTAAACAATTCTAGCATTGCTTAAAAGTTCAAGTTCAAAGTCTCTAATACTCAAAGCAAACTCAGCTGTGAGCCACAGTAAAAATCAGAAGAACAAGTTACATGCTTCAATAATGAGACAGGCACAGAGTAAACATTTCCTTTCCCAAAGGGAGGAATGGGGGCCTAGAAGGAGGTATGGGATCAAAATAAACTAAACATAGCAAATGTTAAATACTGTAGCTCTTTAGCAGACTTCTGGGGAACATAAGGGTGTCTTGGGCAGATGTGGTCCTGTAGCCTTGTTGGATGCAACTTACATGGCCACTCTCTAGGGCTGGCTCTGCTCACTGCATGAAAATTCCTTCAGCACATGTTCCCAATTACTGACATCTCTAATATTCTGGGTTCTCCATTGCATGTCTGGCTTTACTTTCAAAGGTTCATACTTTAGCTTGTCAAGACCTGCTTGCTGGGGCTCTGACCCTTCTGTAGAGTCTCCCAGATTTTCTTTTGAAATATCAGTGGAAGCTCTCTGAAGCTGCATCCCTTGGACAGTCTAAAGGACTGTTTCTGGTGCAAGCTCTTTAGAAGCCTTCAAAAATCATAACTGGCATGCCCTCTGAACTTAGCAAAAGAAATCCCTAGAAGAAATTTCCTGAGTGCCCTGACCCCCCAGCACTCTTCTCAAATGAAAGGCTTAAACAGTGATTCCTTTGAGACATTTAAAATGGGTAAGGTCTTGCCAATTCTTTAGATGCCATCAAAGCAAATTTCCTATTGCCCAATGGCTTGGCTTCTTTTTAATGGTTCTAATCTCTACATTCTTCTTGGCCACAACACTAAAATATGTTTCTTTTCTGGTCAAAAAAGGAGTTTTTCAAACCTTTCCACTCAGTTTTCTGTTCCTAATTCTTACTGTAACACTAGACCCAAAGAGCCATCAATACCCTATGCACATCCAGAATGTTGTGCTGCCTTGAAAATTTCTCTGCCAGTTTAATTAGTTTATCACCTTTAAACTCAGCCTCCCACAAAGTCTCAGGGAATTGATAAAATGCAAGCAACTTTTTGCCAGACTTTCACACATATACCCTCTATACCCATTCCCAGTAGAGTCCTCATTCCATCTGAAACCTTATGATCATAACCTTTTCTGTCTGTATTTCTAGAAGTCTGCTGATCTTTGGAGCCCTCACTTAAATCACCTCTTAAGCTCTGCTTCTTATATTGTAGGCTTTCTCTAGTCAACTTATCCACACTTTCCCAACTGCTTCTCACAAATCAAATCTAAAACCCCTGAACCACATCATCAGATATAGTCACTGGAAAGACCCCTGTTCTTGGTTTTAATTTCTGGGCACCTCTGAATTCATTCAAGTTGACAATAAAGATTAATCCTTGCAATTGCAATCATGAACTATTCTTAAGAACTCTATTTAAAACTAAAGTGAAATGCAAAAACTGCTGCTTGTTTACAAAAGCAATAACTTAAGTGGGAAACACACATATACATACATAGGGTTACCTCAATTTAAGGGGTAACAAAAAACATTCACAGAAAAATTCTGAAGCACTCCAAGAAGAATAATAGGCAAGGATAAATGAAAGTTGTCTTAAAATTAATGAAATGGATGGACTTCTCCATATTTGATATTTGTGAGTTTTATAATGAATGGTAATTGAAATACTGCCTTAGAGGTATAGACATAATGCATAATTAGACATATCATAAACAGACCTTAATATGTGTAAATATTTAACATGTAAGGGAAATACCACAAGCAAATAAGATAGGAGTGGGTTGTTGAATAATTTTTTTTATCTAGATAATTGTCAATTTTGCAGCAAAAAATAAAGATCTTGTCTCATATTTCATTACTTGTCAATAAATTAATTTCCAATAATTAAATCAAATTTAATTTAAAGAGACAACATGAAATAGCAAATAAAATCATATTAGCATAAATTTTAAGTGGATATCTGAATCTTGGCGAAAGGATGATTGGAAAATTTAAAGCATACAAAATAAGAAAGAAAATGACTATTCCCTTAAAATATACATAGCAAAAATAAAAGTCACAATATTGAAATAAAATCAACATGGTAAAATATGGCAAAATATTGACTGATAATTTTAGTTATTTATCTCTTTATTTATTTGTACCACACAGTGAACCCAAGGATGCTTAACCACTGAGTGCTATTCCCAGACCATTTTAATTTTTATTTTGAGACGGGTCTCACTAGATTGCTTATGGCCTTGCTAAATTGCTAAGGCAGGCTAAGAACACAGCTGGGATTACAGGACTGTGCTACCACACCTGACTGTTGATTGATATTTTAAATTATGTTAGGTACTTGTTGAATCTCCCCCAAAAAACTAAAACAAATAAGTGTACTCAAATTTCACAGAATTATCTACAATAACAAAGACAAACAACTCATAAATAACACTTTCATCCATATGATTTTCCAATATTTAAGAGCTTTAGCATTTGGTGGTAATATAAATGGTAACATAAACTATTTCATACACAATACTAACATTATTTATTTGCACAACTAACCTCAAAGGCAAACTTAAAATTATGTTTCAAACACTTAAAAATATCAGTTATCTTCAATGGAACAATTGAACTTCTATTATTCCCTATTGAGAAAGTAATCAGAACTATGAAATCATATGCATGTATGAGTATGCCATTTTAAAAATGACTCCTTATTCATTTAATGGCAAAATATCGACTATGACCAAATGTCATTGAGGACATTAAATCAATTATATTATAAAAATGTTGTGATATAAATAAATTAGATGGAAGTGTTGATTGAGTATTGATAGTGTGATAAATTTTCTGTATTATAAGATTAAGTATTATTTTGATCTTATAAAAGCAATAAAATTACTTAAAAGTAAACATTGAGATAAATTTGTTTATTCATTTCAGATTGAATACATAATTAAGGAAATTGGTTTCCTGTCAATTCTGAATAATTAAGAAAGTATAATTCTCCAGAATATATAAATATTTTATAGGTATATTATATTTCTCCCACAAAATAATCTACTATCATTTGATTTGAAGATTACTTATTTATAATTTATTTTTTTCAGTTGTATAAATTTTTCAAAAAATTTTATGTCACTATTTTAACAAGTTTAACATTCTTCTCTTTTACCAGCTTTAGAATGAATACAATAGTTACTCATTGGTTACTGCTGACTAAATTATGTACCTGCAGTATATACCTGATATAAAATTTAAATTTAATTTATTGATCCAGAAAAAATTCCAAAAGACTGCCTTTTGCATATTTACGTATAAAATATTTTGATCCATAATTATAAAATAATATCAAATATCTACAAAATTTCTTTAAAATCAAGCTTATGCATACTAAATATTATGTTTTCCATTATTTTTAACAGTTTTACATTTTATTTTCATGGCATTTTTACATATGAATCATAATATACTTTTGTAGAAATATGATATACATTATTTATACTTTGAAACAAATACATTTTCAGCATTTATAGTGTAAAACCTTTCTTTAATGTGAATGTGCAACATATCAACACAAACATTAGAGAAAATAAAAGAATTTCCATAACCCTAAACTCCAAAGTTTCATAGAACAAATTTTAAACAAATATTTTCTAATACAAAAGGTGATGTCACAATTTTTTTAATTTTGCTTCTTAGAAACTTTAATTTTTCTTTTTCACTATTGTATAAGATCATAGATTATGATTATCTCATAACACAAGAGAATATATAGTTTATAATTTAAATGACAAATGATCTATTTATGTATTAATGTTTTGTTCTAATGATTATTATTATTACTGATATTTAAAATCTATTTTCTTTTAAAGAGCAGAAATTTAAAAAAAAACTATAATTATTAGATTCTATTCACAATAAAACCCATCCAATTCTTTAGCAGAGCTATTGAGATAGTGAATCATATTTTAGACATCAGCCAATGGAAAATCAGTGACAACATGTTAAAATATTTTCTGGGTTGATAAAGACCAAGAAATTACCAAAGAGTCATTTTGAGGGAAACAATGATGTGTCACTGCACAATTCCATAATTCTTTTTTAAATAAGAGAAAGGACATATTCAAGAATCTATAAAACATTTTGGGCATGTTCTATTTTAGCTGGGTACAGTGACACACGCCTGTAATCCTGACGGCTTGGGAGGCTGAGACAATGATGATCATGAGTTTAAAGCCAGCCTCAGCAATTTAGCAAGGCACTAAGCAACTAAGTGAGACCCTGTCTCTAAGTAAAATACAAATAGTTTTGAGGATGATGGCTCAGTGGATTGAGTGTCCCTGAGTAGCAATTCCCAGTACAAAAACCAAAAAAAAAAAGCATGTTCTATTTTAATCATACACTATTAGATGAAATACTTTAGAAAAGGCTTATACTATGGTTTAGATATAAGGTGTCCCACAAAATTATATGTTTGAAAAAATGCAAGAAAGTTCAGAGGCACAAGGATTGGGTATGAGAGCCTTAACCTAATCAGTGAATTAATCCACTGAGAAGTATTAACTGAGTGGTGACTATAAACAGATAGATTGTGACTGGATTAGGAAGGTCATTTGGGAGCATGCCTTTGGTACATATTTTGTGAGATGAGCTTTATCTCTCTCTGGTTCTTGGTAAAGTCCTGAGCTGATTTCCTTCAATACAGCCCTCCACCACTAAGTTCCTCCACACTTTAAGCTCCTAGGAATGTGGTCTGCAATCTATGCACTGAGACCTTGGAAACCATGAGCCCCCAAATGAACTTTTCTCCTCTATGTTGTTCTTATCACTTTTGAACACAGCAGAATAAAAGTTGACTAAAAGTGTTTATGTCAAACAGAAGAAATATTTTATCTGCCTTCATCTTTTCATCCTCCTACATCTCTGTCTCAAAGAATATAAAGAAAATACAAGTATGCCTTTTAAGGGAAAATATTTTTGATAACAAGATTAAAAGATTGGCACACACCTGTAATCCCAGCAGCTCAGGAGGCTGAGACAGGAGGATTGCAGGTTCAAAGCCAACCTCAGCAAAGGTGATGTACTAAGCAACTCAGTAAGACCATCTCTCTAAATAAAATATAAAATAGGGCTACAGATGTGACTCAGTGATTGAGTGCTACTGAGTCCAATTACTGGCACCAAAAATAAATAAATAAATAAATCATTTTTTAGAGCAAGAAAAATCACAAAACATTAAATGATTTTGATATCTTATGTTAAAATTAAGTATACAATTAATGAATATCATTACCATAAACAGTCTATTATTGTGCATATTTTCTATTTATATGAGTTTTCTTTCATGAAGTATTTTGAATGTTTTAGAGTCAGTAGTTGCCCTAATGATAGTATGCTTAAAAACTATGAAAATAATTAGAATTGGTAGAAATATATATAAGTTCTAAAACACATCACCCTACTTTATGGATACAGAAAATTCAAGCACCACAGGTAGAAATAAATTTTCCTTGAAGTTACTTCAGTTTTTTAAAGTAGATTATTAATAAACTACTTTAAAAAATTTTGCAAATCTGCGCTGTTTCCTCATGTTCTGAATTTCAGTATCCTGTCTTTTGATATCAATACTTCGTTTTGAAGCACTGAAAAACAAAACACTACATCAAGGCTCTCCTAATTAAAATTTCAATGTGTTTTCCACTATGCCAAAATTTCTTGACCATTATTGAATTTCATTATTTTTAATAGATGTTTATTGTGTCAGAATTCTTTTTATTATGGAATTTTATAGTTCAGTTTAATTGACATGTTTTTGAGTTTTGTTATACAAGTTATTTACCTTATGACTCAGACATGTGTTGAATATGTTTTTACCATGAGATTCAAAGTTCTACCTGGATTATAGAAATAAGGAATTAGAATTATCATCTTTTCTGGGTGATCATTTTGATCACTAAAATTGATCCTGGGGAACATTCTGTTCCATATTTTCAATTTCTTTGTGTATTCGCTTACTGTTTTTCAGATTAAAGAGAGTATGATTGATAATTAATCGGTGGCTCCTGGTCAGAGAAATAGGTAGGAAACTAAAAGAGGAACATAAAAGTTGAGATATTTAGTGAAGCACGGTTAACTAGAGCATTTCTGGGAATACATGAGTAGGAAAATGTCTTTGTCGTGTATCATTAACCTCAAGTGAAAAAAAGTGCCAAAGCAATTTTCAAATGACAAACTATTGAAATGTTTCTACCTTACATAAAACACAACAACATACATTATAGAGTTTCTGTATACTATATAATACTCATTTCTATGATGCAAAAGAAATGCACTTGATTTTTTTTTCACACTTTGCTAACTTTCCACTTTAACATTCCTAAGCATTTTGCTCTAGCTACTTAATACTTAAAGAGGAAAGTAAACTCTTTCCATCATTGTGCTTAAGGTAAATTATATTAAGCATATTTATTTTTCAAACAGAGAGAAACATTTGAGTTCCCAAAAGTCTTCTTTGGGAAGTTAAAAAGTAAGAATTAGCCTTCACCACTTAAAATTTTTCTGACATTTTAGTACTTGGTATTACTATGTAAACTTCACACTGACAAAATAAATGGAAGAAATTTGAAGAAACAATGTTATTTAGTATTTACATATGGATTTCACAATTTGTAACTCTTAAACCTTAGCTCTTCCACTTTCAAAATTGAAGGTATAAAAAACATTCTTATATTCAAAAGCTAAAAAAAATAGTAGTTTATAAAGTGAAATCACCTTATAGTTCTCACTGGTATTATAGGTTTTTTTTAAGTTAATTATTCTTTTTTCTTTCTTCATTTCTTCCTTCCTCTTTTCTCAGCACTGTGCTTGCTTATTCCCATTACAAAACACCCTAGGTTGATCTTTTTATTTTTGCTTCTGGTAGCACTACTTATTAAAAGAACTGTGTTTTTGTCTTATTGGATAATGGTATGTTGAAAGAAAGTCTGGGTATGTGTCTATGTTACTGGGGTATTACTACTTCTTAGCAGAGACAACCAAAAAATATTTACATGTAAATTAGCCCATATATATACATTTATTGCAATGTTTATATCTTTCTATCTACTCATCTATGTCTATGTGCATTAAAATGAATACTAGTTGATACTAATATCTCTAATTCTAATTCAAAATAACAGGATTGGTTCTAGCACCCATTTCTTACGTATTTTATTGTAACAGAAAAATCTTGAGATTATCTGCAATGTTTACCTATTAGTCCTATTAGCTCAATGGTAGTATACATATAAAGTAGAAGCAAAGCTGCTAAGTAGCTGCATAAGGAACAAATTAACTATGCAACAGATTTTGTTCAAACTCCATTTTGTTGCATCTAGAGCTTTTCAGATCAAATGTTCCCTTCCTATTACAATGTGTTACCTTATATATTTCCAGTGGAGTGGCATTCCTTTTGTCATGGTTAACATCTCATTCTGGTTTCCCACATCTTGAGTTGTATTTTTCTTTTTTTCAAATTAAATGCAGTGAAAGTGGCTCTTACAGTGTACAAATCTAGAGTCATGCATCAATAAGCGCAGTATCTTAATGGACAAGTTCATCATTCTGAAAAATTCCTTGAGGCCCTTTACAGGAAAATATTCTGCATTTTCCAAATGCTGCTGAAATAAATCATGCAATATGTAGCTTTTGGAGCCCTTAGAATTCTTGTCTAAATTTTAAACTTTAAGAAAGTTATACAAAATACAGACTATAAAATTCTGGGGTACTGTACATTGAGGATATCATTTTGCCTACACCATCTGTTTTTGAACAGATTTTTCTTCCTACTTTCTCTTTACTATCTTTTATTTTTTTCAACAAAATTGATGTAGCATGTTGCAAGAAGTTAAGTTTCAATGTAAAATTTATTCTTTTAACAGATAAGGCAGATGATGATAAATGTCATGAATTTTTTAAAGGAATTTTGTGCATTCTTTCAGAAGTTAAATCTTCAAACAGGGAATGTGTTTTTCAAAGTTTGGAAAAATTTAAAAAAAAATTTCTATTCTTAAAATTAGGGTAAAAAAAATGAATGATTTTCAAGTGCTGTCACTGCTCCTGATATGTTTTACATTACCTAGTAGCATCATTCATCAATGGTCTGAAAGTTTGCAATGCAAGAAATTCAACCATGTGCTTGCTGATAATAGTCTCATTAATGAAGTAATTGACCAAATGTGCTGAGCTAAGGGGTTGTGTTCAGTTAATGGGACTTCTTTATACTAATTAATCCAGAGGACATGATGGTTGCAATGATTTAGAACAATGCCATGTTTTTCTCTACTCCCCAGATATGTTCCCTGCCCTCCAAGTTTATAACCCCAAATTTGCAGAGAATCCAGATACCTGAGTCTAAGAGCAAGCAGAAAACATTTCCCTCTGAAGTCATGGGTTCCCAAGAATAGATATCACATTTGGATTAGGAAACACACATATTATCAGCTGATACTTTTTCCTCTCAAGCTTAACACCATTATTTAGTCACCCTCTCAACTCTCTGTGTATCAATCCTTCTTGACCTTGTGAGCCTTTATAGTAATCTCAGCTTCCTGACATCTAGTGGTTACCTGCCACCTTGTGACCTTGGGGCCAGGTCATCATCTTCACAAATATTAATAAACCTAGATTTGGAACACCTATTGTGCTTTTAACTTTGGTATATGGAGAAGAAATAGTCAATCTATATCCTACTGAAACTAGTGCCCCTCTTCTCAATACATTCCTGTGAAGGTCTGTTTCAAATAGTGTGTGTTAGTTAACTTTTTGTTGCTTTGCCTGAAATACCTGATCAGAACAACTTAGAGGAGAAAAAGTTTATTTTGATCTCATGATTTCAGAGGATGAGTCCATTGCTCTAGGCCTGAGGTAAGGTAGAGCACATGGCAGAAGAAATTTTCTCATCTCATTGTTGAACCCTGACACAAAGAAAAAACCACCGATAACAATTTTAAATCAAATTAAAGCAAGCTTGTATTTGTGTTCACAAAAGATGGCCAGCAACTGTTTCACCTGAAATCCCGGGCCAGAGAACAGCACCCCAGCCCTCCAAGAACAAGGATTTATAGAACAAAAAGTTGCAAAGGGGGGTGTCTTGAGAACTTACAGATAACATGATTTTGACAAGCATAATACAAAGGCAGATAGTAGGTTAATGAACCACATGGCATGATATTTCAAGGTAGGGAATAAATTCAGATCCCAACATCAGAATTTATGAGGTACCACTGAGGTTTCAGAGAGGGCTGTTACCTGGTCAGGGAAAGCCAGACATGAGAAAGTTCAAGGCTTAGGCAGGAATTCCAAACAAGTTTAGAAATCCTAGTAATTTATAGTAAAACAGAAATTAACTTTTCATGACTTTGTGATGAGATGGTTCCCAGTCTTAAAATGGAATTAGACTGGTTTTACCCCTCATGGTAGCCAGGAAGGGGAGTTGGAGGGAGATAAGATTAAATCACCAAGGGTACACTTCAATGACCCACTTTTTTCACCTACCACCAAGAACATTAATCCTACCAAATTACTAATTTATCCAGTGGAGCAATCCACTAATCGGGATTCAGTTTATAATCTAATCATGAGCTTTTGGTTGGGGGATTCATATCCAAACCATAACATAATGTGTTCTCTGTACCTTTTAGTGGAACATAAAACAATGATGGGCTGTATATGTATAATAATATACATTCCAACAATATATTCACTCTAGCAATCTTATTCCCTTCATAAATTTTAGTTTTTCTCTAGCATCTTCTAGAGAAACTCACCATTTCTATCTGATATAGCCTTAACCATAATTTAATTACATTAATATTTTATTAGTTCATTATAATCATACATAATAACAGTATTTATTTTGACCTAATTATATATGCATATGAATATAATTTGCTCCATTTTAGTCCCCAGTACTTCCTTTTTCCCCTCTATCAACCCTCCCCATGTTCCACTTCTTTTACTCTGTTTATCTTCCTTCCAATTAATTATTTTAATTGGTGCATTATAAATACACATAAAGGTGAAATTTACTGTGGTACATTTAGTTATGTATGTGCATACTTTGGTCAATTTCATTCTATAGCTCCTCTCTTTTATTATCCCTTCTCCCTCCCCCTCAATCCCCTTTTTATATTTCACTGATCTCCCTGCTCTTTTCATGGGACTTTGCCCTTTTTCACCCTTATTTTGTTCTAGCTTCTGCATGTCAGAAAAAAAAAAAATGGTCCTTCTGAACTTGGCTTATATAACTTGGCATCATGTTCTCCAGTTCCATCCATTTACCAGCAAAGGACATAATTTCATTCTTTATGACTGGGTAGAATGCCAATGTGTGTATATACCACATTTCTTTATCTGTACATTTTTTGACACGCACCTGGGCAGTTTCCATAAGTTTTCTCTTGTGAATTGCGCTGCAGATATTAATTCTTTAGGATAAATACAAAAGAATGGGATAGCTGGATCATATGGTGGTTCCATGCCTTGGCTTTTGAGGGATCTCCATACTGTTCTCCAAAGTGGTTTTACTAATTTGAAGTCCCAACAAAAATATATGAGTGTACCTTTTTTCTTCACATTCTTACCAGGATTTATTGTTATTTGCATTCTTGATGATTGCCATTCTAACTAGAGTGAGATTAAACTTCAATGTAGTTTTGATTCACATTTCCCTGATTGCTAGAAATGTTGAATTTTTTTCATATTTTTTGGCCATTGGTATTTCTTCTTTTGAGAAATTTCTATTTAGTTCTTTTGTCCATTTATTGATTGAGCTATTTGTTTTGTTTCTCCCATCATTTTCTAAGAGTCTATTTCTTCCACTGTGTTCTTTCTATGGATGTTTTATCTCATGTCCCAAGAAAGTACTCCTAAGTCAATAAATTCTTGCTTATTTGTTTTTACATTTTGGTCTCTTTGGTCAAGCACACAAAGAATCTCATTTCATTCATATATATGCCCTGAGTCAGGTGATGCTGAAATTTATCTCTACGTATAGGTCTTATAGCCAAGGGTAGGTGGGTGAAACTTCAAATGGGGACACTTATTCAACTGTGGAAGAAAAACTTCTGCAGTGTTTTCCAGGACAATAGAAGTATTACATTTTTACAAAAGCACTGACAGGTCACCTCTGCAAGTTCTGAGAATTCAAGTGATTTGCAAAGCCAAAATCATCCAGGAAATCCATGTACCTATCACTGCCCATCTTTTGCCATGTCAGATTTTTTTTTTCCTCCTGGACCCCTAACCTCATCATACTAGTCCTATAGTGGCTGGACATATAAACCTCTCTAGAGCTATGCTACTTTCACTTATAGATGTAAGAAAGATTCAAAATTATGTATTTTTGTCTCTGGTCTTTCTTAGAACATGTTTTTTGTTTGTTTGTTTGCTTTGTTTGTTGAAGAAGCCTAGGCTGCCCAGTTGTGGGCAGGATGGGTGGATGCAGGAGCTACTTGTCCCAGCTGGTTCTCTGGGCTGGAGTTCATTAGCAAGGAACTGGAAGACAGTGGTGTCTACCTTGGTGTGTGTGTGTGTGTGTGTGTTTGTGGATAATGGCAGTTTTATGGGTGGCTGGGACCAGGGAGTGTTGTTCCTGTTGGAGTGAGCTCAGAAGTCCCCTGAGTACATGGTTTCCTTGCCTTGCAGCTGCAGCACAGACAGCATGGGGCACCTTGTCACTTGGAGCTCCATCTGGACCACAAAGCCATTTCTGAAAGCAGCAGAGGCCATGGACCTGGGGAAGGAGGAAGCACATGATGGCTATAGTCTTAGGCAATCATAACCCCAGGACCAGCCCTTGCTCAGAAACCAGACCAGAGAACTTAAAATGGGGATCCCAGGGGCAGCATGGCTCTCAAAACAAGTTTCACTTGATTTGAAATGAAGGGGTCCTATCACTTTCATTCATTTTATTAAGCCAGCCTTTTCTCTCCTGTTGTAAGTTTACTTAGATTCAGGGAAAATAAATACCTGGATAATTTTGGGTTAAAAAAACCTTGAAAATTTTTGTATGCTGTAGGTATTTGCATATGTATATTGGTTCAGTCTGACTAGCCCAAAACCCTTAAGTACAAATAATCTTGAAGACATATTAAGGTTCCTGATGGAATGGGACACTATATTTATCTGTTTATTTAACTACTGAGTTCTTAGAGTGGTATCAATTGGTCCCTTGGTGATGATTTTTGCATATGACACTCGTTTACTCTGATGTTCATCAGTTATTGAATTTGTCTGACTAATTAAGCAATGCATGACATAACAGGAGATTCAAAAATTATAAGGCCATTACCAATACTGCTGCTGCTTTGAAACCTGTTTCCAAAGGGTCTTACCCGCTGAGAGGGTCACTATAGTCCTTAGCTTAGTCCTGCCTATCTTGAAATTTTCTCAGGTGTCCATTTATTTGCTCAATTCAATAATGACTCTCATATATACTAACTTTTAAAAGAAATGAAGAAACTTTTTGTTGTTGTTGTTAAAGACAGTGACCAGAGTTGGCTATGTAATTTTCTTTTCTTAGTTGAAACCATTTATCTTAAATCAAAACAAACAGAAACCATTTATTATCATTTTGAGGTATTTGTCTTTTCTTATTTTTTAAGTATTTCAGCATTGGGAAGAGGGACAATCATCTTATAAGTGTTTAAAATCCCCCTTACAAACATAATTGTATTTTAAATGGACTTATTAAGGAAACTACATTTTCTGTTGTTTGATGTGCTAAAATTTATACCAGCTATTAGAGATTTTTATTTGTTATGATGCATTTTAGAAATATTTGCTCTGTCTATAAACCCGTTTGAACCTCAGATTCGTTGGATTAAAGCCTTATTTATTTGTTAATAAATATATGATAATATGACAATTTGTAATCTATAGCAATTCAAGAAAAGCATGGATTTAAACATTAGAGACTTCTGAATTAAAAAAAAAATTTTGTTTTGGTAGTAGGACTTTATTATGGAGCTGCATCCTCAGTCAATTTTAATTTTTATTGTTTAATTTTGTATTGTGAGACAGGGTCTCCCTAAATTGCTGATTTCTGCTAACTCACTTAGGCTGTCCTTGAACTTGCAATGCTCCTACATCACCCTCCTGATATACTGGGATTACAAGTATATGCTACCACACCTGGCTAAAACACTAATGCTTAATAACTGTGACAGAAGTGAAGTTAATCTCAAACACTAAAGCATTTTTCCTTTGCTCTTAAGGAATCATATTAAAGCAGAAAGCTATTTAAGAGAATTTGTCAATAGTCAGTTAAAATGTACATTTTTTCTTTTCCTTCCACAATTTTCTATAAATAATGAAAAGACTTAAAAAAATAAGAGACTCTCTTACAAATAGTAGTCTATATCTCAAGAGGTTTTCTCTAACTGAAGCTTGCTCTCCTTTCTTCCCTCTTATCACAGTATCTACCTTTCCTCTTATATTGTGTTTTTCTTTAAATGCACTTGATGGTAAAAGTCAAACTATTTCCCTGTGTATGTAAAACATTGATTCTAATTTGTCTCATGCAGCTTGGTTCTTTAATGCCTTTTAAATGATGAAACAATCAAATCAATAAACAATTTTAGAGCATGTTTTTAAGAAGAATTTTGTAATTATTTAATTAAATTTATTTACAACTTTGATATTATTTTTTGGTTAATTTTTTTGGAAGAAGTGTTTTTGAAAATTTAGGAAATATCTGGATAACTTTGATAAAAGCTCATTTTATCAGTAGTAGGAATACTGCTTTAATATGTTTATTTTTTTCCTAAAATATTTATCATGCAGATAAAGTTTTTCATGAGTTGGAACCTAAAATTATAATAGTCTTAATGTGAGTCTGGGAAAATTGTAGTTTTAATTTTATTTATTTATTTATTTTTAAGGACATATTTTACTACTTTTCTTGCTATGAGACTTAGTTACTCTTGGTGGTAAAAATCAATTTTTAAACTTGAATATATGTTCCTTGGTCAAGTGCAGTATTAAAACCTAAGGATATGGGCTGAACAGGACAGATACCTACAAATGCTTCCAGTCTATTTGAAAGAAAAGTTAAGCAGAGAAATAGCACAACTTAAGTTATCATATTTCATTATAACAATGGTTCATGCTACACAGGGAGAGAAGTTAATGTGAGAGTATATAAGGAACACCTTAATTTACCATGTAGGGAGTTAGGAGAGGCTTTTGAGATGGGACATTTAGGTTTAGAGATACAAGATAGAAATGATAAAGTTAGACAAAGAAGTTGCGTGTGAGAATCCTCCCAGAGAAAATGATCAATGTATGACAATGATTTGGTGTTTGATTCCTTTAGAGAAATGAATTAGAACCCCTTGGCTTAGAACTTGGTAAGATACACACTATATAATTAGTAAGTGGGGTGTGTGTGTGTGTGTGTGTGTGTGTTCTTGTGTATAGAGGGGTACAAAAGAGTCTTGTGCAAAATATAAAGGATTTGTGTTTTAAATGAAATAGAAATAAAATTGATAGTTATTCACTTGGGGAGAAATGGATTTGCACTTTGCTACTGTGTTGAGAAAAGTGGAACAAATTGAGAGCATTTGAAATGAGATTAGCCATTGTAGTTCAATTGAGAGTGATGTTGCCTAGATAAGAGAAGTAGTGCAGGTGAGTTTTAGAATATGAAAAAGAAAGGACTTAAATATTAGTCCATATTTCACTGTTATAAAGACAACATGGAATAGCATTTTCCTCTGTAGCTGCTCATTTACATCTTCACAATTCTTCTGAAACTAAGTAAAATCTCACTACTATCTTTAGAATCATAGTGAATCATAATTATGTTGTGATCCTAAAAGTGCTAAGAGCATATATTACCTCTATAAAATATTTTATGGCAATTAGAAACATTGTTTTTACTGTGGATATTTCTTTAATGCTTTCTCCTTGTATTTCAGGCCCCTGAGGGAAGGGAAACCTTTCATAACATCTTTTGCTCTCAATCCCTATCCCTAGCCCCTAGCATTGCAGCAGTATTAAGCGTGAAGCAGATGGGGTCAATACTTATGATGGCTGAATAAATTAAATTCTCTGAAAAAAAAAAACAAAAACAACAACTTGAGACTGGGAAACACATATAGTCAAGAAGTTCTTTTTCTTTTTTTTTTTTTTAATAGTTTTGGAGACTGAAAGTACAAAGACAATGGAATTGGCTCTGTCAAGGGCCTCCTTGAAGGTGTGACATCATGGGAAGAGTGAGATCGAGATCACATGGCACCACAGGAAACCAGAGATCAGTGACCAGAAAGGGGAGTTCAGTCTTCTTGTTTTATGACAACTCAGTTTTGCAGTAATAAACTTGTGTTCTACAGAAGAAGTAATCCTTTTCAAATGCAGAGATTCCAATAACCTGTAGGCTCCCCTCTTAAATGTTCTATGACTTCTCACACCATTACAATGGGGACCAAATTTCTATCATATGAAACTTTGGGGGACAAACCACATCTAAACCATAAGTACTTGGGTTTATTTAGATAATAAGATTTGAGAGAGAAGTAGGAGTCAAGAGTGATTCTAATTTTGAGACACATGAAAGTTATGAGAAGACTGAAAAAGAAGCAGATTTTAAAGAGAAGATCATGAATCTCATTTTGAAGTATTTAAGATTGTTTGTGACATAATCCTTTTGCAGTCAAAGCAATGACCTGCATATAATAAGAAAGGGCTCAGTAAATGTGAGTGGTTATATCCTCAGATCTAGGCTCAGCAGATACAAATCTAAGTTGCTTTTTTTAAAAAATTAAACATTGTTGGAGTACTAGATGTAGTCAAAGCCATGGCATAGATAAATTTGGGAAGAAAATGAAGACTTGGTGTTTGTGACTCAAATTCCTCTTCCTCTTTACTCCGAAAGACAAAGTTGGTATTAGATTTCTTCACCAAGAGTAATTTACTCCTGCTTCCCTGACCTAGTTGTGCTGGAAAACTTTCTGAATAGTGGTGCATTTCCAGGATATTTCTCTTGCCAGTTATTCTGTGATTCCTCTAAGTACAAGATTTCCTTTGAAACCTTCTAAACTCCACTGATCTCTTTCTCCTGAAACCCTGTACCTCATGTAGCTAGTCAATACCAAATATCTTAGGATTCACTGTGTGGTATGGTTCATTCTTGGCTATTACTTCATATATCATAGACCTATTTGTCTAAGAAAAGTTATAGAAAATAGAACTTGAGTACAAGTTCTGTGGTAATATTGGGTCCTCCTATAGAACTAAGCACAAAGAAAGTATTCAATAAATACCTATTGAAGAACAGTTAATGATTAATATTTGGGTTTGGTTAAAGATTTAGATATTAAAATGGTAACATTTCTACTCTATGTTGGAATAGTACAGTTATGTTTTGATAATATTGAATGGTTCAGAATTAAAATACAACTAATGTATAGGCAATCAAAATTAAACATCATAAAAGATATACCATTAGAATGGGACAGAATGTCAAAATAATCTATTGAACATATTATGTGATTCTTATTTAATTTTTCACAAAGAGTCTATGTCCATGAATATTTGCTCAACATTGCTACAGATACAGTGATAGACAAAGACATTAATTCTTTCTGTGACTCAAATATTGAATCTATTTTAGAGGTAATTACAGCAATAACTATGAAGTAATGGCATTTTTCACAGTGTTATTTAAGGATCTTACCCAGCTTGGGAGGTGTGGTAAGAATAATTCTAAGATGACTACTCATGACATAGTGCTTGTGTAAATCACTGGCTTTTAGTATGAGCAGGACAAATGAACATATTGGTATTTCTTTGCATAACAAAATTAAAAGAATTTTGCAGATGTAATGAAGGTCTTAATAAATTGATTCTGAGTTTAAAAATAAAGGAGATTTAATTGGGTGAGCCTTTTTATAAATTAATTTGTTTGATTAGTAGAGCATATTTGCATATATTTGTGAGACACATATTGATGTTTTAATTTATGCATACATTGGGTAATGATCAAAGCAGGATAACTAACACAGACACTGATATGGTGAAGAGTTCTGTTGAAGTTTGAACATTAGAGAAGCATGCCAAGGCAAACATATAAAGCAGGGTTTATTTATTTAAAAAGGGTAACATAGATTTCTCCTGGGAGGGAGAAGGGGGCCATAGCCAGTATCCTGTTATCCCAAGAAGCAAGGTGTTTTGTCCTTCTTTATATTTCCTAGCCTTGCTTTGTTTTCCTGACCTCTTCCCCTTATCTTTTTCCTTCCTGAGTACAGGACTGGGCCCTGAAATGCTCAGGAATGCTCCATGGGATGGCCCAAAGGTGGAAAACAGGTGGGCTGAAGGGGGAAGGGCAGGATGGTGCAACCCAGGACACATTAATTAAAAACTCTATAGCTCCCTGTAGGGAGAGGCAATTCCTGGGACAGGTTACCTTAGCAACAGGTTGTAGCAGGGGGAGGTTCTTGATAAAGGTGGAGGAAGGGCTCTGAAGGAATTAACATTTCAATCCCTCAAGGGACAGTCCCCAACTTCCCAGACTCACTCTATATTGGCCTCCTTGATCCGACCTGACTTGATATACCTATCTATAATGACTGCTTGTCTCATTCTGGCTTCACCATCACCATAACATTTTATCATATCTTTAGGGTAATAAACTAAAAATCATCTATTTTAAATCGTTTGAGATATACAATCCATTATTGTTAACTAAATTCACCTTACTGTGTCAGAGAATTAAAACTTTTTCTTATCTAACTGTAACACAGTAGCCATTGACCAACCTCTTTCCTTTGCCCCTTTATAACTACGTTCCCCAGAATCTAGTGATAATATTGTATTCTCAACATCTTTGAGATCAACTTTTCTAGACTCTGTATATATGTGAGATCATGTTGTATCTCTCTTTCTATGCTTGGCTCATTTCACATAAAATAATGTCTTCCAGGTCCACTAAATAGTAACCCAGGCTATCCTTGAAATAGGCACTAGAAGCAGTAGAGTTGTTTTTCTTCTGGTTTTAGGAAGAAAACTGCCCAGCTACACTATACCTGGACTTTCAAACTGTAGTAGTGTAAATATGTATTCTTTTAAGGTGTTGAATTTGTTGTAATTTTTAAACATATCAATGGAAACTTATACTGTTACAAGCTTCACAGAGGAGTTGTGTATAAATTCTGTGTTCACAGGATAGATACTTAAATTTTCTTATCCCTCTTCTAATGATACCCCAGAGGTGAAAGAGCTCAGAAGAAGGTTGTTATGGAGTCCCTCACAGAAGGAGTAAAAGTAATCCTGAGGTTTTCAGAGCTAACAAAAACAGCAGAAAATGAGATGCAACTGTTGCAGGATCAGGTCTCAGTAAGAACAATATGGGGTGGGAATATACATCAAAGATTGAACTTGGTTTCAGTAAAGTGATCCATGCAATTGATAAAAGTTTACAGAAAATCTTGCTCTTAGGAGAATCTTATTCATTTGTCTAAACACATCCAACCAAATCCTGTTCTCTGAGGCATATGCTGGAATTCTTTTTTGGCTTTAGGAGGAAATATGAAAAGATTCATATATTTGCATCTGCTAAAAGGGTAAGTAACATTGATGGCTTTCTAATAGCAGTCATAACATTGGAAGTCAATATTCCTTGTAGTTCAATTTATAGTTAAGAGCTATGTAGTATGTGTTTCCCAATTGTGACATTTAGAAGCAAACTGTGAAACATTACTATCTGAAATGTAAAATGTTGTGATACATTTTTAATCCATTCAGAAGCACTTCACAAAGATAAATGGGCTAAAATTATAACATAGGCTAAGGAAGATATATTTATTCATAAAATACACAATTTTAAATATGCATTATATCTAGGTATAACTAATAGAAAGTAGGTTAATTTTTAATCAAACATCTAAGTTACCCAGGTCATTTATAATTTATGAAGTTAAATGATGGTGAATAGATATACACCTGTCATAACTGAATGCTTATAAGAAGTAAAATGCAAATCTGAAAAGAAAAAAAAACTTGTTTCAGAATCACTCATATTGTTTGGGCATTTTACTTGGCAGAAGCATAATGTATACAGACTTCAGATGGACATTAGAAATATAGAGAGCTGGGGTTGTGGTTCAGTGATAGAGTGCTTGCCTAGCATGTGTGAGTTCAATCCTGAGCACCACATATAAATAAATAAAGGTCCATCACCTACTACTAAATTATTTTTTAAAAAGAAAGAAATGCAGAAATAAGTAATTTCTTTTTCTACCACTCTGCTCTATCTTCCATGTTAATGATAAACTCACTGCGATTCCTCTATCTTGGTATCTATGTAGTATTCATCCTTCAAAACTACCCAAATCCTGCCTTCTTCTGGAAAAGCAGACTGGTTACCATAATTTCTTTCTTCTCTCATCTTATTAAAGTGATTTGTCTGTACTCAATAACCCACACTCATTGCTCACCTTTAAGTTCATTGTCTCTTCTTTAAAATTTAGAACAATTTATATATATATAAATATAAATATATATAAAATCAGCCCCTATAATATGTACATTGAAAATACAAATTTGATCATACAAAATGAATACAGTGGGGAACAGTTTGAACAAAATGCAAATTGTATGCTTTTACATAAACATAACTTCATCCTTGAGGAATCTAACAGCATCAATTACATGGAAGTGTACTGGAGAAAAATATCTCAATAAGAGACAGAATCTTGGCCTCTTGTGTTTTTTTTNTTTTTTTTTTTTTTTTTTTTTCATTGTCTCATAACTATTGGCAAGCTTCTGGGGATTTAATAGGTAATAAATATACTTGTTGACATAGGGTTTTGTTGATATATAAAAATTCAGATTCTAATATTATTCTACTTTTAAATGCACCCACAATTCTAATTTATTAGAAATATGCTTGAATTTCCAAAAGGGATAAGACTAGAAAGAGATTTTGAAAGATAGGGTGACAAGATATTTCATGACATTTTAATTATTTTCACATAATTACTAGTCTTTCTTAACATACATAAACATGTAGAAATGGAATGATACAAGACAGTGAATCTAAAGTAAATCTTGTATTTCTGATGTTTGACGTCTTAAGGGCCTCATAACAATTTATTTTGCCTTAGGAAATGTTTGACTCCTTGCATTCATATTACAGCAAAGATGTCCTTGTTTCCATAAAATCTGACTGTACAAATATACAATTCTAAAACACTAAAACAATATATTAGGATGGGGCAACTTATTTTTCTTACAAAAGCTCAACTTTTCTAATGAAAACAGAAATGATAATATTGTTTCATGTCTGAGTTTAAAATAAAACACACTAAGAAAATTCACTGTATATACAACATAAAAAGAAAAACAAAAGCAACATTCTGTTGACTTAATTGAGGCTTATGATAAAATGTTACCAAGCTTTCCTGGCCTTTACTATGTCCATCTACTTTAGCTTAGCTTTCCTCATTTCTTTAAAGTGTCATTTTCATTTAATAAGTTCTACATTAATTGCCCCAATTGAAAACATCAGTAGAATCAAAGTCCACCTTTGTAGTGTTTCTCCCTAGCTCCCTTCCTTTACACTAGGTATTGTAATTTTGATGATTGTTCTTTTCTTATATCTTTGTTTTTTAACCCTGATTGCCTCTATTCATTTGTCTCTGATCTGTACTATATTCTTATGGTCATTGTGATTTTTGCAATTGATAATTAGACAGTTTCATGTTGAAGTTTTTCTTTTTATTCCTAATTTATTAGACATTAATCTTTCATAAAAATTTCACAAATTAATTTTCTTATGAAGTTAGGCTTCTGTTGTCAGTAATATTTCCATCATTATATACCTTTGATAGAATGTATGTTTCTTACTTAGTAAACTAGGTTATAGGGTCTATGCCAGCAGAAAACTATGTAAAGTTTCTTATAAACTAGATTTAAGGAAATTCTATTTTTATTATAGAAAAAGGCTTATGCCAGTCTCTTAGAAGAAGATACCAAGTCTCAGCATTTCATCTTCCTCCTCCGATTTTGTCCCTCTACTGCAGGAGTTCTGCTGATGGCAGCTTAAAGGTCATGTGACTTTTTGCTGTCAGATTTCTCTGTAAAAATGGAAATAAAAATAATCATATTTCCTACTTCTCACAGCTATTATAAGGACATAATAAGCCCATAGATGTGAAAAGACTTTCCAAATCAAAGATCATTAATCATCTCAGTTTTAATTTATTTATTTGTGAGATGTGAAAATTAGATTTTATCATTTCCAAAGTCTCTTCCAGTTCTAATGATGTGAGATTCTTTAAAACATTATTAAGCAAGATCCAGCACCCACTGATTTGAATAGAATAATTAAAGTGTATGAGCAAAACACACTGTTTTGAAAATCAGAATTCCTTATCAACTGTTCACATTGCAAAGTTTGCCCAATATTCTTGATGAAGGGCATGAAAGAAGAAAGTATGGCTGGACTACCTGATATCAGCCTTTCCCACTGAGGCAAATATTTTTCAAGACATTCTGGTCTCCTTGAATAACTTATTATCCATCTGTTATATGTTATTTCAAATATTTATATATGTTTAAATAATCATCTGCCATCTGTTGCCATGAGAAATTTCAGAACCTCATCTCTTATAGGAAATGAATTTGCCTGTCCCTCACCTTTAATTAAATATGTAATCATCACTCATTCCCTGTACAATGTAACTGTTTTCCTCTTGGCTTTTACATATATAGTCTGAAGAATTTGTTTTGCTTTTTTTTTTTCCTTTTCTTCTTCTTTTTTAATCAGTACTCATTTATTCTTATAAGATACACAATTCAATAAGTTAGAAAAAGCTTGAGATTTAATGTGAAAAAAAAATCTTTAAATCCCAACTTTGTCATTTTTGTTTAAGGTCACGAGTAAGCTCCTTAGCTTCTCTTACTGTCAATTTCCTTCCTGTGAAGTGGGAGCATGGACTTCATATATTCTATACATTGTCTATGAGAATTAAAAGGCCTAACACAGTAAAACCTCAACAAATTTATACTACTCATCATGAAAATTAGACCATGAATAAGGACAGTATAACTGTAAAATGCATTAATAAAGTACTAAAAGGATTAAAATGAGTTTTCTTAAAAATTGCCAAGGTATAAATCCCAAGATTGGGATGAATTTTTCATTCATTTATTCAAAAATATTTAAGTGCCTACTGCTTGCCAAGTACACTCACAAGCTGACTAGAAACAATGGACAACATGGTCAGGTTCCTGGCAACCATCCAGCAACATTTCTTCTAATAAGAAGAGGCAGAAAATAAACTCTCACAAAGCAATGAAGACTCCAGATGTGAGATAAAGAATAGCAGAGTATACCTGAACAGAAGTGATTTTTCCCAGTGAAGGGAATGAAAGAAAGACCCTTTGCTGTAACACTGGAGACAGGGAAGATGAAAAAAGCTTGCAATACAATTATCAGTCTGAGACATTTGGAAAGTGTACAAGCTTGGTATAATCAAGAGAGTGATCAGTTTCCAAAAACCAAGTTAGTGGATTAGGGGTGGGAAGGGTAGTGAAGTGAGCTGCACACATAAATGTCCATTGAAAAACAAGAGGATTCAAGGCTCCAGCAGTTCATCATGTAGTTTGGGAAGAAATACTTTAGTCACCACATGATATGGTTAATTAAAGTGGGAATTCAAATGATGCTTTGCACTTTGCTGTGATAGGGACAGTGTTAGACTGAAAGAAATACAGCACATTCACTGGAAATCTACAACCCAATTTGAAAGCATTAATTGAGATGTTATATAGAAGACATCTACAATTTTGGGATCTTGAATTTCAAATACATTTATTTCATAAGGAATATAACTTTCCTTAAAAATTAGTTATGTGGAGAATTATTTATGATTTCCTACTTGTTATATATAATAATACCTGAAGTGGCCTTGACCTTGGTCTCTTCTTTACTTCTCTTGATCATTCTCTGCTTATTAATAATTACTACATACCATGCATTAGCATTTTATTGATTAGAAATAACCTATGAGATTTTATCCAGTTTCATGCTTTAAATGCCTCACTATGCTAATGAATGTTATATCTTGAACTTTGATTTGTCCTGAACTTCCGACCTGTATATTCAATACACACATCTTTACTTGTATACTGAAAACCCATTACAGACATGTCATGTCCAAACATGATTGTTGATCAATACTCAACAATCAAGACTCAAATTTATGTAATGTAGATCTAAGAATTGTCCTTCTCTTGTTCCAAAAGTGTAGTTGTAAAAGGAAAAGAACAGATTTCAATCTTGAACAGATCAAAGCAATATTTCAGATATATACTAGAGCCAGTAAAGACCTTGGTCAGTTTCTTAACTTTTGAATGTGGGTGTTCACATGTATACCTGTCTTATAATTTTTTGAGGAAGCCAACTGAGGGTGGGCCCTCAAAAGATTGTTTTATTATCTACTTTTACCTGCAAAATATACTTACATCTTATGAAATGTTTCAGGTCTTGAAATTTTCTCTTTTGCTGTGGGTACCAACTGCAAATAACATTCTTAATCTGTCCATTGTATGCTTAAAAATTTCAACCTTCTTTGAAAGGTAACATTATAGCATAATTAGTGAATGTTTGTATATGTATGTATATATCTATGGATACAAAATTACAAATCATATTGTTATAGAAATATGCTATTTAATTTTTAGCTATAAATTATTATATATTATAAATGATATATTTATCTTTTGTAAATGGTATTTCAAGTGATTTTTTTCCGCAAGGGATTTTTTTTTTAACAGATTTAACAGCTTTCACAGTCAAGGATTCTCACAGTCTCATTATTTCCTGGCCCCGGGAGGATGAGTTATGCTAATTAACTGCATTTAATGGGGAAAAGTAATGCTCCTTTGCCTCTGTTCTCCTTAAGCTACTGTTTCTTTACTTGTTACAATTTATTAACCATGAGTTATACATCCCAGTAAATTAAACCTTCTTTCTTCTCTGTTTCCTTCTCTTCATGCTTAGTTTATCAGGTACAAAAGTTGCATAAAATTACAAGCCAGACCAATGGCTTTTGAGAATACAGTTTTTATTAAACAGTTTCTTATAGTGGCGGATCTCAGAAAAATTCAACAGATTTTGCAGATCCACTGCTGATTTTCATTTTCATGCCAGGAGCTAAACATATAAATCACATTCAAACAGGGTGCTTGTCTTTAGAACACTATTGATGGTCATGTTTCTTGATTACTTTCCCTGGTTGAAAACTGCATGTTTCTTTCCCATCCTTTGCATTAAGTAAATATGACATACAGATACAAAGCACTGAAAAGCTCGTGCACGCGAGTGCGGGCACACACACACACACACACACATTTGCACACACTGGCCATTAGAGTAAATGAATGCTGTATTTTATGGCATTTTATTACATGATTATTTTTTCATCTACATTTGCATGTTGTTACTTAATTTTACTTTAAATAAACTGGAATTTTACTATACATGACCAGTATGAGCTGTTATTTTAGTAGTGAAATTCATTCTCTAGGTTTGTAGAAGATTAATACATACAAATACACATATTTTAGACATGCATTGGCTTATTCACATTCTTTTGCTTTTAATGAAGTATCATGATTTTTTTCATCTATAAAATGTACTATATAGGTAGATTGCATATTGATGAAGGTGTTCCTGCACCTGCTGTCTGACAGGGTCACAGCATGGGGGATGCTGTAGCAGGGCTGCACCATCTGGAAACCGGAACGATAAGGAATGTTAAGTGTTTTGTTTATGATACTCATGATATGGATAACGGGGCATATGTCAATCAATAATAAAAGTACGTATTATCTGAGATTGCAGGAAAATTCCCAGAATGAGACTAAGGATACAATTGAGACATACCATGAGGTGTGTTTCAGTATCTCTCAGGATACAAACAATAGTGTTATTCCTCAAGCCTAAACAACAAGAAATATTTATCCCATGGTTAACAATTTACACTACCCCCCCCCCAACACCATCCTAAAGCCAAAACCTGTACAACAGCCTGGTTACAGAGAAACAATTACTGTGCCAACAGTACAAGTACCACCATATGTAGCTTATAGTATCCCATTTGAGGACAAAAGGCTAACAAAAATACAATCTCCCAACAATAGACCCTCCTTTGCCTTACACAGAAACTTACAATGAAAATGGAAAACACATAGTTAATATAAATGACAAAAGGGTTGAGGTGTAAAGCCTGCCCTTTAGTTAAAGATTACAAAGACATAAGAATTGGCATGCTTTGACCAAGGATCAAGGAAGTTCGTTAAGAAAGCAGTTGAATAGGTCATATGGAAAAAGGAAATTACCTTGGAAATTAAAAATAGAATAATGTAAAAATAACATAGGTGTATTTTAGAGGCCTTTCAGAGTAGTAGGCTTTTAAATAATAGACTTTCACTACTTTAAGTATGTTTTACTGGGATTTTAGTTTAGAAGTAAGAAAGCTTACCAATAATCATAAGTATGCTTTAAAGTTAAAGGTTAATGAAATAATTATAGGTATGCTTTAAACTTAGAAGTGAATAATAGGTCAGGAGTCATGTAGTCTAGTTGAGTTGCCTAGTGATTGAGGTAAAAACCTAAAAGCTTAATCATGATTGACTAAGGTTACAGAAAAATATTTTGAATGATGTACTTGATATCTTAGGTAATCAATGTATGTCAGAAAAGATTGTAACTCTTGAAAATTATGTAAATCAAAAAAGTTTCAGGCTTTGAAGCTATCCATTAACTACCTGAAAAAACACTTGTAAAAAAAAGGTATACAAATAAAGGTCCCTCCTAGGGCAGCAGATATTTTTTTCTGGACGCTGCTCGTAACTTGCAACCTGTTGTCCCGACTCTTCTTCTTTCGCCAACGCCACTCCTCCTTCAGGACCCCTGGAACCCCACTTTCCCCTGCTGGGGCTGGACCTCTGCAGAATATAATAATTTGTGTATGGTGTTTAGCACACAACTTAACTTCTCTTTTATAACAGCTGTAGCAGGTAACTCATGGAGAGATGAGGTCATTCATTGCCATGTCTGAATCTGGATGGATTGTGGGATGATTTTTGCAAACAGAAATTATTCTGAACTAATTTCTCAGCCTATTCAATTTGCATTTCCTGAGAGCTATGTCTGGGAATTCTGAGTTGACATGGAAGTTTTCTGACTTACCCTGAGAATGCCTTATTGGAGAGGTCATGTGTAGGCTATCTGGATCACAGCTGTCCTGTCATTTCTGCCAAGCCAAAAGATATGTCCAAGAAGTGGTATCAACTATTCTAGTTTAGCCATCTACCAACAAAATAACATGGAGACTTATGTGTTATATAATGCACAGAAGAATTTTCTGGACAAGTTCTAGGCATCCCTGACTCATATCTTGAGATGTAAGAAAATAGTTATTGCTATAAGCCTCCAAGTTTTGGGAAGCAGCATATAATAGAACACTAATATATAGAAATAAGATAGTTTTTGTAGTCTCTAACATTACTAACATCACTTATTAACACTTTTTTTCTGTACATATATTTTCATGGTATTAATATACATGTGATTTCCTAAATATACAGCCATTCACCCATAATGACTTTTATTTCAAATATTCTAATCTTAATAATTCACAGAGAATTGATTAATCTTGAAGTTACTAGAGCCTTTGGTACAATTGAATTAAATTGGTGAAGTAGAAGGGAAGTCTTCTTTTTGATGTCAAGGGAAAGTTATTAAGTATAGTCCATTAAGAGTGATGTTTGCTTTAGGTTTTCATACATACGCTCTTGTCAGATTAAGAAAGCTCTGGTATAGTTCTAATTTCCCAAGTATTATTATTATTTTTTTAAATTTAAAATCAAAGAATGGCTCTTGAAGTATTACTTTAAAATTATTTTTATAATTGTCTTATTCCCTAGCTAATACTCAGCAATACTATATATGTTATTTATATCTATTGCTATTGCTTTATCAACTAGACTAGTGCCTGTTGAATAAATCTTGTTAAATGCACACATAAATAACTGAAAAAAATTGAGTGTATGAACATTTAAACTTCATTTTCTGTTTATTAATGAAACTCCTAATCAATTAAATTTGAAGATATAAAAAATTATGGAAGGAAAGATGATGTAAATATTAACATATGAAAATCTTCTATTTCAAAGATAGTTAACAGTATCAATCATTAATACAACAAAGGTTCACAAAATATAATTGATCAATAGTTATATACCTTTAAAAAGCATGTGAAATAACTTACAGTTTGACCATACTAGGAAATACAGTGAAGTTATTAATAATATGGAGACCCTGAAACATAACCATAAAGGTTATTTTCAAGTTACACAATATGGGTAATAAAACAAGGTACAGTGTAATGACAAAAAAAATATTTTTCAAAAAGACTATATTCCTAGTTATAGATTTTTCCCCCTACTTTGTAACTTTGGAGACTAAGTTATGGGAAGATTACCTAATTTGTCAAAGCTCACCTCTTGTTATTCCACATATTGTTTATCCACATATTGTGTCTGCCTGCCTATCTGAAAGTGTTCATAATAACCTAATGAGAGTGGGCATCTCTGGAGGAGGGACTTGGTCAATGGAAGGAGAGGAAGAGGAATAAAAGATAATTACTTTCTTTATGTTTTATTGACTTTTATAATATATCACATACATTTATTACCTAGTATAATAAATAAAGCAAAAATAAATTTTTAAATTTTTACTATAATTAAATAGGCTTGTAGCAACATGGAAGTTTTCTACATTTTCAAAGGTTTTTTAAAATTTTCAGTTCTAACATTGTCAATTTTTTTAAGTATTTTGAGATCCTGAAAGGATTTAATTAGCAAATGTAAAGACTGCTAAAATGCTAGCTATATAGCAATAATATTTTTAGAACTTCCTTGTGGTTTTGAATAATACGAATATAATGTGGTCATGTTTGCAGAATTTGATGTAACCTAGGACCTCTGTCCTGGTATGTCTCATACTGCATTTTGTTAAATTTTTGAATTCTCAATTTCAAAATTTAAGATATTTAATGGTTATAATTGTTATCTGAAGAGGTTCTGAAGTACTTATTCTACTGTTTCTTAGACCAATTGAATCCTTATCTTCTAGTAACAAAAATAATAATAAAAACACAATACATAGAGTGATGAGTGAAATGATTTTTAAAATATCTTATACTATATTTTCAGAGGAATGTATAAAAAATTGTTTGCTATGCTTAAATAAGGTACTGTAACAAATATGTTTCTTTCCTTGTAAAAATGTTTTTCTCAAAAGCTGTTAAATCTGGAAACATATTTTCCTCCTTATGACTATACATATGGACTACCTTACTCAAAAGAGATAAACAGCTGTTGTACTACCAATTATAAACATATTTTGAAAAACAGTAAAAAGTCTTGAATATACTGATAAGGAGAACAATAACTTGTATATAACTTATATAATCAACTAAGTAATGCCTTATGTTACTTTGTATATAATCAATGATAAAGAACAAATTTATAACTCTAACATAAGACTTTATTCAGGAGTATAGCCTTTGGGGTTAAGACAATTACAATAGTAGAGAGATCAGGCTCAATTATGAATACAGTGAAGACAGGCAGGTATCTTTAAAGAAGAAGCGGAGCCAGAGAGGTTGGTGGGTAGAAAATTACTAAAAAGAGACATCAAGCCTAAGGAAGCTCTTAGTTCATGATCTTAAGATGATTCTTGCTGAAAGCAGGCTTCAGTGGTCTTATATCTAGGGTGGGGGGTTCTTGATAAACTGATTTAGCAGGATTCTTGAAAAAGCTGAACTACTTAGTCCCAGCATGGATGGGAAGACAAATGACCTTCCACCCCATCACTTCCTGTTTGTTCAGAGTTGCTGCTTTGTACTTTGAAAGATATAAATAAAGGTTTATTTGAGATTTTTCTTCTTTTAAATGTAGATATTAATCAGTATAATCTTTTCTGTTGGTACTGTTTTGCTTCATGCTATAAATTTTGGTATGTTCATTTTCATTTGTCACAGATATGTTCTGATTTTTTTTAATTTCTTCTTTGACTAGTTTAGGTCTATGTTTGATTTTCGTGTTTTGCATTTTCCAATTTGCCTTCTTTCATTGCTTTCTAATTTTATACTAATTTGATGACAGAAGAACAAATATTACATGATTCTTTTTACACGTCACATCTATAATAATCGAAAACACAGAAGCAGAGAAAACAATAGTGGGTGTTAGGGGATAGGAATGGGGAAGTGGGGAGTTGTTTCAGTTATGCTACATGAATAAATTCTAGAAGTTTGCTGTACAGCTAAGGGCCTATATTTAACAAATGGCATGGCTCATTCAAAATGCATTAGGAGGGATGCCATATTTTTACTGATTTTGGTTTGGTTTCTAGAGAAAGAAGAGGACTCTGGATAGAGGATTCTATCCAGATTATTGACCACATTGCAAATAATAATAATAATAATAGGAAGAAGAAGAAGAAGATGTATTAGAATATCAGTAACAGGAAGAGATTTATTGAAAAGCTACAATATAGTACAAACTCAAGGGCAGAGTGAAGGCACGTTCCAAGGGTTGCTGCCTCACATACTGGTGGGTTGTGGTTAATATTATTCAAGTGAATTAATATTCATAAGTAGGATTTGAATATAAAATGAAGTTCTCTGGAGCTGGGAGCTTCCTTCAAGAACTCTGCTTAGCTTCATTAGCATTTAATTATGAAGATAAAGTGTATGAGTGCATATGGTAATCAACCTTAATGAGCAAAAAGGTAAAGTTAAGTCAGGCGGGTTTTTTGTTGAGGCTGCTAGAGAGACCCATTGGAGAAGGCTTGGAAGTGTGGCCACCTGGGAACTGCCTAGACCAATGTCTGTGGTTAAGATGGAACAGCTTCTCCATGAGCTCAGCTTTTAGCTATCTGCTCTATTCCCTATCTCAGCATTAAGTTTACTTACTACATAAGTGGAGAGGGAGGAGGCACAAAGAAATTTTCTGTGGTGCTAGATTTATCCATAACCTTGATCATGTTGATGGCATGACATAGGTGTTAGTATATTTCCAAACCAACAAACTGCACTCATTAAATATGTGCAGTTCTTGTATATCAATTATATCATAGTAAATATATTTTAAAAGTGACATAAATAAGTGAAACATCTTAATAAAGTAGTGGTGATATAAAACTACTTTTATTACCTATTCTTAACCAACTTTTTTGACCATCATGTATAATTACCTCAAAAAAAGGCTCTTGATTGATGTTATATATAATTACTCAAAATGAAAAGATACAGTTTTTTGATGACGTCTCTTAAAATCCTTTGTTTATGGAATTATTTTGCCACCTTTGTAGATATTCGTGATTTTCATGTGTGTGTAATAGCTCTGTAAAAATTGTCTACCAAATTGTAAATGTAGCCTACTACTGAAGTCAAAGCCTGGGGAGCAAGCCATTAAGTATAGATGTTTAGTCACATCTTCTTAACCATGGCCTGCTCTTGAGGAAGATGATTATCTTGATATTTTGTCATCCTTTGTGTGCATAAGTAGCTGAAGGTAGTAGTTAGGCAGATTTAGCATATGTGTAAGGAGTTGAGTGCATAAGGAATGAATGATCTGACAAGGGGTGGTCACAAGAAGTCCATTGTATCTGGCAGGTGGGGAGAGAAGGGGAGTTATGGGGGAAATCATGTAAACAGATCCTGAGCTACCTAACCATGGACAACTGAATTTTTCCGTCCATTCCAAGTCCTAAAACATGAGTCCATTTTAATTTTTGTTCTCTCACCACAAATACCAGTTTCTCTTCTTCCTCATTGTCTCCTAAGAGATCCTTTTTCTGTCTTTGCCTGGCAATACCCAGAGTGCTGAGTAATAGTGTTTTTGATTTGTGCTGGAGAATACTGATCACGGATGTTTGCTTCAGCCAATACTAGGAGGGGTCTTGCCTTATCAGGTTGTGCATGAGATATGAGGGTGCCCAAGTAAAGTAACCAAATGTTTCAAAGAACAGAAAAACCATCATGCTGTTAGAAACATTACTAAATTATAACAACTACTCTGACATCCTTTAAAGTGAGACATTATGCAATTTGACAGTAAAAGAAATCATCTTCTTATTCTATTGAAAATTTCTTCCATTTAACTTGGCTTACAGTAGAAGGAAAAAGACAAATGTAAAAGCAGTACATTTGAATTTATGTCATAACTATTTTGGGTATGTTTCACTGTATTTCATTTTTTCCCTTGAATTATGAAAGGTTTGCATATTTTGTGAGAAATATAAGAATGGGAGAATAAAAAAAAATAATTGTCCTTTGTGGGGCACTCACCATGCAGCAGACAATGTGCTAAGTGATTTCCTTGCACTGTCTTTTTCAATTCTAGGAGGTAGAGGAAATGTCACCTTTGTTACTCCATAACGAGTTTACAGATGCCCAAGGTTATTCTTTTGAAGAATAGTCTTCACCCCATTTCACCCTGAGCCTGTGGTGAGCCACAGCTGGTGATTTAAGAAATTGAATTTTTTGTTGTTGTCGTTATTGCTTAGATGGTAATCCATAGCTAAAGAAGCTGAGAGACCAGAGTTGCCTATTCCTTACCCACAAACAAATAACATTCGTAAATTACAGAGTCACAAAATTTATTCATTTTTTAAAATAAAATGAAAATAAATTTTAAAATGTATATGTATATTTCTAAATCTCATGCTTTATAACACACACTGGGCTTAGGGTTGTTCAAAGTGCATTTAAATTTAGGTTCTTCTGCCAGAGTTCTGTAACCTGCAGCAAATTATTACTCTTTTCCATTTTATTTGTCTCATTTATAAAATGGGGATAACAGTGACTTACCACCTTGAATTACTTATGAGAATTAAATTATAGAATCATATAAAGTCCTTAGCAGAATGTTTGATACTAGCAATATCAGAGTGTGACCAAACAATATCAGTGTAAGAAATTCTCTGTATTCAATACTGAGGAATTCTAAGGCATTTAAATAGGTATATATATATTAGTAAATAAAATTTTGCCATAATATCAAGAACAAACATTTTAATAACTCAGATGAGAGCTAGTAAGTTGAGAAATTTGAGTTCTAGCCTCTTCATGTTTCCTCTAGTTCTGACAAATGTGAGCAATTGGGAAAAATGAAGTAATCACAAGAGACCACTATACACCAGACATAACTAAGGATTCATGATTTAAATATATGGTTATTTTTGACTCAAATTTCACTATGATATTTTGGAAAAGGTAATGGATACTTGACTTATATTCTTCTTCCCCAAATCTCCAAAACGAACAGACAAATTCAAAGTCTCTTGATAGAGTTTGGGCAAGGAACAACTGGAAAATAAATAAAGAGAGGAAGGGAGGAGAGATGTAATTTAGTTGACCAGGAATAGAACTGTAGAGAGAGGAGAATGTTAATAAATCTCAGCCCTCATTAATCACACTAATACTGCAGAGAATGGCAAAATCAGAGAGGAAATAATTATATTACTTGATTGCTGCAGGAATCGAACCCCTGAGACTTCTGCCAGTTCTCAGTATGATAAAGAACAACTGAAGGATGTAACTGATGTTCATCCTAATTATTTTCTAAGTAAATTCCTAATGTTCACTACCAAGTGTATAGTGTAGATAAAGTAAAGGTATTTAATTATGAGGAAACTGTAAGCCACTCTTATATCAGTTTATTGAAGCATCACCCTCTGAACGGAGTAGACACCTATTTATGAGATCCTTCTCCCTTTAACCTTGAAGTAAGCCCAGCCTGGATTGAGGTCTGTGGGAATAGTGACAACTTTCTTGTCTATCTTCCTTTTCTTTGTTATCCAACACTGAAAGAGTTCCCTAAAACTGTAAAATAAATGGTAAAAGTCTCAATTTGATGGTAATCATTCATTAATCAAAGCATTGTGGTCATTGCAAAGATTGGGTCAACCCATGACACCACTGTCCCCTCTAACACATAGCACTCAGATGACAGTGTTCTATCATCCCTGAGGCATATGTGTGGTGACCACCAAGGAGATTGACAAAAACCATGAGGAAAATAAGGGTGATGAATCCTACAACTGAGATAACATTTATTTTCCAATTGTAAAATCTATACTTTTCTTGTTACACAATGATACAAAGAGTTGATGAAAAGGAAGAAAGTGAGGGAAAAGATATCATATTAAAAGGGTTATGTCCTCTACAGTGTTTATTTAAAGCATTTTAATAAGTCCAGAAATGGACAAGTTACATTTTTCAAGGTATATCCTATTGATTTAGCCCAGGATGTAAAACAAATTTAAAAAATTTTTATTTATGTGGACATGATGTGCACAAAATAAATATTAACCACTTTCTGATATGCATTTGACATTTAAGTATTCACCCTATAGCCAATTAACATTTCTACTAGAAATGACTGATAGAAAATTTGGTTGATCAGCTTGATTATATAAAGGATCTTTATTACATGTATTATACGTCTTAATATTCTACACAGTCTTACCATTGCTTATCAAATTTGCACTTAATACATTTTATTCTAAAACAATACTGTTTTTGTCCTCTATTAACCTATGGAAATACTGATAGTGTTTAATTTCTCTTGAATTTGGTTATCTGGTCATATAACTGATGTTTTTAGTTGGCTTTTTTCCTGTTTTGTCTAGTCCAAATTTTAAAGAACACTGATGCCTATTTAAATGCAATGGCACTTTTCATGAAACTACTATGTTGGCCATTAGGTCCACATGGTACCTCTCTCAAACTTATGATGAACAGAATTAGAATTTATGGTGCTTATTTTTTTCTTGCAAAAAACAGAAAGCTATTCCTTGGTGGGCAACATCAAAATGGCCCACATTTTAACTTCAATTTATTTTCAAATATAGCCATGAAGCTTCAAGTACACCTTAGCTCTACATTTCCAAACCCTCTGAGACCAAAAACATCTTTTCTCAAAGAAAAAATAGGTGTGATCTGTAAACATCAGCTCTCCAGATAGTAAAATTGGGTAAACATTGCCAGCAATTTTATTATAGAGCATTGAAATATATTCCTAGATCAAGAAAGCATTTATACCTTCCCTTGAAATGTCTAATATTGCAGCTATAGAAAAAGACAAACAGCTTGAGAGCATGAACAAAAAGATGCCTCTGCAGTTAATTATAAATTCTGAGGAAATATAATACTAGTGCTTTTTAGCTTCTAACCATATCATGAAGACAGATAGGTTGAAGTAAATAATAGTAATTACTATGTGCCCAGAAAGCAGAAGAGGGCTTGTAATATACTAGGCTTACAATTTATATGTTGCTTGTTGAACAGATTAACAAATGAGTAAGAAAATAAACAGCTTTAATATATGTAAAATATACTATATATAGCATATTATACCTAATATGCTATTTTATATGTAAACTACCTATATATTTAAAATAATGCAAATGTCTGAAAGCACATACTGGGAAAAGAGTATTTTTGTTTTAGCATTACTAACTAGAAGATCTCATTAGTTAAAATAAATTCATGTATAACATCTTAACTAAAATGCCAATAAAAATAGTTTTCTTAAGGGTATAATTTCTAACCATAAGCTCTCCACCTAGTTAGGATGCTTAAAACCAACAGAAATAGCTGTGAAGGATCCTTAATGTTCAATCATGTAGGAAGGAAGGGATGGCCCAGAAGAGATGCTAACATAGGACCAAAACCTCTTCATCTCTAGAAATAAGTAATAGTACAAAACGACTGGAAATAGTGATTGGCAAATATTCAATGCAGTGCTGCACATACAATGACTGTTATTTTATTTTAATAAACTCTTTGCAGAGCTAACTGTTTTCTATTTGTCCTGAGGGATTTGGAGTGAGAAGAATGATGGTCAGGAAAATTTACATCTGTAGCATTCCTCTATATTAGGACAAGACACAGTTAACATGAATTCTCCATATTTTGTAAATAATCAATGATTTTATTTCTTTTTTCATTTGTTAGCTAAAAATGGTACTTTCCGATGAATCTTAAAAGTTTTTCTTTTTTTTTGGGGGGGGAGGTGCTGAACTGAAGAATTCAATCAAAAGAGATTGTTGATTTTACGATTTTACACAAATATTATTTCTTGTAATTCTCATAAATCCAAAAATGTAGGCATGTTATTTTCACTTAGTAATGAGTAAACTAGAAATAATAGATCTAAGAATGAGATGATCAACCATAGCTATCAGCTATTATAAAGCTGAACTCTATTCTCAATGCCAGTCTTCAAATTTTAGGTCAGTTCCTCTCCATACTTCCCCTCTGACCTCCAGTTCCAATTCACATAGTAAATCCAGATTTCTGGAAATATCTCTATGAAACAGATGATTCACTAGATGTGAAACTGTCAGAGCAATTTTTCTCTAAGATTCCTTAACATGAACATATTTTTTAAAATGTTGAGAAAGGATATCAGCAAATGAATTTGAAGAACTTTCTCCTTGGCTAAGCATCAATCATATTGAGACACAGAAACTATAGCATAAAGGAAAAAACAAGTGCTTGGTCTATGCTGCTATTTCATTTTTAAAGTGGGTTAAGCTCTGTTTTACCCACTGGAGTCTTGAGATGAATATGGTTATGAATGTTTCTCAATGGAAGAGAAAAAAAAAAAAAGAAACAGTGGGTTCTTTAAGAGGTGGAGAGTCCAGCTCACATCTCCAGTGTGTATTTCAGTAAAGGGAATTTTAAGCCCATCTAAACAAGGCAATATAAAAAAGGCAATGACCTTTTTGGAATATGTTTTCTCTCTGTATCCTCAGTCAAGGCTCCTGACAAACAATATTCTAACAGACTCTGTGAGAACACATAGTTTTTTCTCCTGCTTCTCTGGACTTCTTGTGGTAACAGAAATATTTCTGATATAAAATGAAAATTTTGACAATTTGAGAATTTATTATTTAGTAAGTCAAGAATTCTAAAACCAAGATTAGTTTTAACATTTAGTGGTTGAGCTAAAATATATTATCTGAGGATTCTGTCCTCTTCTATAGATTTAAATAAGGGAAAATTTCTTTGGGAAAATACAATAATGTTAGATTAAACATCAGTAAATATTATCTGCAAAATACATTCTCAATTGAAAAAGTATATTCCAAATCTGTCAAAAATATTGGTATTTTTTAAAATCATAAAATAACACTACTACAATTACTAGTAGAAATGAAACTTTAAAAAACTATTACTAAATAAGATTCCATTCTGTAATTTGTTTATCATCATTCTTTTAAATAATGTTTTTCTTTTCCTTCTTGGGTTCAGTAAAACATGGTAACAGAAACTAGCTGAAATATTCATTTTCACTTTGTAATTACGTAGATTATTGAGCACATTTACTTTTCTAACACAGGAAAAAAAGATTATATTATCAAAATACAATTTGAATTACACTGAAACACTTGCTGGTATAGGGAATGCATAATGCCTTAACCAGTTTCCTATTTAACTAGAGAGGTTTGGGTAATGAGTCCTGGAATTTCAAATTCAGTAAAGTACTTCTTATAAAGGCCTATAAGATTTACTTGAAATAAATTACCAAGTTATTACAAAGGAGTCAATGAAAATTTGGCACATTCTTCCCCAAATCAATTTTTCATACTAGTTACAAGTTAAAATAAAGCTAAAGTATATTGATATCTGAAAGACCCTAACACATTGTAGATGCTTTGTAATATTTTCAAATATTAGCAAATGAATCTTCCATGAAACACAGCATTGGCTATATTTAATTTCATATATATATATATATATATATATATATATATATATATATATTCATTGCCTGAATGAATAAAAACATGATTTATCTAATAACATTAAAACTTTGCAATGGTTTACCACTAAAAAGACAAACAAATATTACATCATTAGATTCAACCATTTGAAATAGAAGAAAATATCTGTTTTTTGTGGCCCTATCAAGACCTTCAGTCACTCGATTCTTTCTATCTCATGTGGTTTGTTAGAGCTTGTTGCTTGCATTTGGTTCTTTACTAAGTCCTAAATCTATTAAACAGACACTCTGTATTCTTTTTTAGGGGGCTTGTCATACTTGTTTATGCCAATCCCAAGCTTTGCACTAGTTTCAAGAAGATAGCCTCTAGTAACAATGAGAGAGGCCACTGGAAGTCCTATCTCCTTTCCATGCAATGGTACAGGCTGGTGGAGCAAACAGATCCAAATCTAGACGGTCACATTTCAGACACTTGGGTGGGGTGGACTGAGGAACTTTTGGGTAGAGTGGGCTGAGGAACTTTAATTTACTACATAAAACACCCAATTTCAGGTCATTCTTGTTTGGAGTCCAGTTTGGATTTTATGCATTGGATCTTTTAATTAAGATTCCATATAGTTTGGCACCCTGCAGATTATTTGTGTATGCTGCCAGATGTTCATTAAACAAATACCTACCATGTTCTTTTCTTCTCTTCTGGCTTTATCCCCTATGATATATTCAAGTCCTGATCGATTTTTTAAATCCACTAAAAGAATTGTAGGATGTTTCCTGTCTTTATCCTCTACATCATAATACAGTACTGATTGATTCCTTATATCACTGAAAGAGTTATAAGATGTTTTCCCCCTTAATCATAAAAATAATTGAATAATTTGAAACATTATTTGTGAAAAAAATTATAGAGAAATCAATATAAGATGAACTCAAACAAGAACTATATTTAAAGTTTTCAGTTGGGAAATATTTCATCTGTTTTACAAGCAAAATATAGTCTACTTAAAATAGTTTAAAATGGTTCTTTATAATTTAAGTTGTATATTAATTTGATTTTTGGTACAGATAATACATTAATATATAATACACAATATTATTATTCTATTAAATAATATAAACTAAATATTTCTATAATCTTTATAGTTTATAAATACATTTTTATTTTGTTATAGCTAAATGTCAGCCTGTTCTGTATAGTAGGTGTAACTGCTATAGTGACTGCCATCCCATACCAGTTATGCAGGACTTCTTCCTCACTGGTGGTCAGAATCCACAATTCTCCTATAAGAAGAAACATGTGTAACTTATCAGAATTTTATCACAAAAAATGATAGGGTTTAAAAAAATCACTTATGTAAATTGATTTTCTTATCATTTATTATTTTTATGTGTCTTTGTAGATATACATATTTTGTTCTATGGGCTCTAATAAAATTGAAAATCATGCCACCCCCACCATATACAGCCAATATCTGGAGAGACATTACAGGCTCACATCAGCACATGCAGAAAAGGGATTTGACAAACTGTAACATCTGCACATGATAAAAACTAAGAATAATGGTGAACTTCCTCAACTTTATAAGATCTTCAAAAATATTATAGCTAACTTTATGCTAATGAGAAACTTAAAGCTTTCTAATTAAGGACAAACAAACAGGACAATAACAATATCTTTTTATCACTTATTTTGAACCTCATAATGAAAATCCTAGCTGATATACTAAGATAACAAAATAAAAGGTAAACTAATTAGCAAGCAAGAAATAACATTGTATATTTGAAGATGCCATGGTTGTCTATATAAAAATCCTAAAAAGCAACCAAAAATTTACTGGAACAAAAAAAGTAGAGTAAGGCTGATGAATATAGGGTTAACACAAAATAAATCAATTATTTTCTTGTTTCCTTAAAGTAAACAAGTGGAATTATGAAATAAAAACATGACATCATTTACATTAGCAGTTAAACAATGAAATACATATGGATATAAGAAAATATATGCAAAATATATATATGTATATATATGAGAAAAACTACCAAAATTTGATAAAATAAATCAAACAACTAAGTAAATATATATATATAAATATATAATATATATTTATATATTATATATTATATATATATATATAAATATATATTTTATATATATATATATATATATATATATATATATATATATAATATATATATATAACCTTAACCTTTCATACAGTTGAGAGACTACTCTTACACAAACTAAAACAGTTCTTAGAGAAAACTCATGAAACAAAGAGCCCAACCAGATGTACCTTTTATAGATACACTTCCACTCCAAAGCTATACTTCCTTTATCTATTCTACACCCTGGAATAATATTCCAGTGCCTTAATCATCCCCTGGCTAGGTTCCAGACATCCAAGGTCCACACTATAGTCCAAACCTCATCAAAATTATTTAAATTACCCAATCCTAAACTATTTACCCTTCCTGTTTTGCATTCCCTGCTAAACCCCTCAATAAAGTTATTGGCCAAACCTTTCTTTCATTTAAGTCTTCTGCTTCCTAACCACCCTGGTGTCTTTCCCATTTGACCTGGGGGGCATGCCATGCTTTCTTTGTCTGGAATCTGTGAGTAGAATGAACTATTTTTCCTGACTCTCTGCTATGGTCCCATTTCACTGGCCATCTCATAAAAGAGATACAAAACAGAGCAAGGATAGAAATAATTACAATAATAAGCAATATCAATAATTACATATGATAATTATATGCATTAATTTCAGTTTTATGTTCTTTATATAAGCTTTTAGGGAATCAAAATAATAACATTTGCTATTACAATAAAATTATTATGTCAATATGTGTTCTATATGTCATTATTATCTTCTGGGGTTCAAATTAATATTTTAAGAGAAATATACTATATACTATATATGAGAAAATCATGCATTTATCAAAAAGTCATGAAAAAGGAAAATTGCAAATTGAAATGTGGACTACAGATATATATTGGTTTATAAAGTACCATATGTTCACACATTTTACTTGCCATGCTAGTTTTACATATGTGTTTTTGATACTATGATTTATGATTTACTTATTAAAACCTATCAAATAATTGAAAATTGTTGGAGGTATTTACAATTTTAACATTTCTCCTCCAAATCCAGAAAATTTCTCCATAAAATTAGAGAAGAAATAGAAAAATTTGAATGCTTCATAATAACTAAACTAGATGTGATAGTCATAAGCAATCGGTAAGGGTGCTAACTGAAAGAAAACTCACCCTTTTAGAGAAAAAAGTACATATATTTATACATATGTATACATGTATACATGGTAGCAAGATAAATAAAAATTTATTTTCAATGAAAAATATAATTTGTTGTACATCATTTATCTTCATTCATTTGAAAATTGGGGTGGTCATCTGTTTTCACTACTCAGCTGTTTTAAGTCAGCTTTTTTGCTGCTTTGATCAAAAGCCCAATGAGAATAATTTTAGAGGAAGAAAAGTTTCTTTGGGGGCTTACGGTTTCAGAAGCCTCAATCCATAGACTCAGGCTTCATTCCTCAGGGCTTGAGGTGAGACAGAACAACTTGAAAGAAAAGTGTGGCAGAGGAAAATGGCTCAAATGATGATCAGAAAACAGAGAGAAACACAACTCTCCAGATACAAAATATGTAGCCCAAAGGCACGCCCCCAATGCCCATTTTTCTCACTCATGTCTCACGTGGTGGTGGAAATGAGGTTACTCTCCATGGAATGGGCTGGCTGAGAAATAAAAGCTAGGAAAATGGAAAAATGAAAAAGCCACAGAACACATAAAATAATTTCAAAAGTGGGAGCAGTACAGGCAAGCCGATCAGACAGATTGTGCTTCTAGACTCTGGCAAAATGGAGCCTGTGCCTGCTTTATTTATATTGGGAAACATCAAAGGCCTTCCTTAGAATGTTCTTAAACAAAAATGGTTTAAGGTGGGCAGTTCGGTTTCCAATGGGTCACACCCATCTCCGGAGCTATGAGGTGGTATCTTTCTAGCAGAGAGGAGATAAAGGTCATGTGTATTGGGCAATCTATTGTGGAGGGAGAGCCACGGATACTTCCCAATGCCAAACTAAATCTCCCTGGCTACCATACTGAAGAGAAGGCCCTCATGTAATTCATAGATGGCTTCCTGCACACCTCCTCCAGCCACACTCTACCTGTCTTCAGTTACTAGTCAGCTAATACCCGTCAGAGGATGGATTCACTGATTGGGTTGAGGATCTCATAACCCAAATTATATTGTCTCTAAATGTTCTTGCATTGTCTCACACATGAGCTTTTGGGGAACACATCATATACAAACCATAATACCTGCTTTACTAAAATGAAAAATACACTTCTCAGATTTTTATAAAAGGAGATAGTTTTGCAAATTTAATTGAAATTAAGCTACTACCTTATCACAGAACCTATGATATAGAGACAATATCTGATGATCACAGTTCAAATATTAAATTCCCCGGTCCTTCATAATGTTATGGTCTTAAAGCTGGTAAGAGATTGTGATAGTTAATCTTGGCTGTTAATTGTCCAGATTGGGAGATGCCTAGAAAATTGGCCAAACATACTTCTGTGTCTACAGGGTTCTTTCCAGTGAAGACTGGCATGTGTGTCACCAAATCTGATTGCAGAAGACATGCCTTGAATAGTGTGGCACCATCCAAAAGTCTTGGGTTTCAGATAGAAGAAAAAGCAGAGGGGGACATCCTCATACTTTTGCACACCTGAATGTCCTCGAGCAGGTCTGATTTTTACTCTAGTCATTTCCCATGGATCTCAGACCTTTGAACATGGCTTGTGCCAGCAACTCCCTATGGGTTTTCAAGCTTCCAGTCTGGGACTAGGCTGCATTGTTGGTCCGCTCTGTTCTGAGGCTTCTAGCTTCTTGGGCTAAGTAACTATTATTTTCCCTAACTCTCCAAACTGTAGATCACCTTTGTGAGGCTATCCAACCTCTTATGGTATAAGCCAATATAGTAAACTCTCTCATAGTTATATATATGATTATACACATAGAAACACACACACTATTATGTTTTTCTGTATATACAAATATTTTATGATCATACCATAATCAAATGAGATTATAGAAAAACCTTTGATATACATATAATCAATAAAGTTATCTTAAGTAAGCTTATTACAACTCTAAATTCTTAAATAAGTTTATTACAATGTAATTAGGACAAACATAGACATTATGTTCTCTTTTCATTTTTACTTAGAAAAAACTGTCAAGTTAAAGTTGCACATTTCCTAGATATGTACTACTAGTTGCTTAAGATTTTAAACCCATTTTGCTTTCTAACATATTACTAGTGATACTATTAAATATAGTCTCAGGTTTTGATGTCTGTAGATATAACAGCAAGCATAACACATATTGTGAGACCCTTCACTGACTCTGTTGCTGTCTTACGATATTAAAGAAAAGGCAAATCTTGCATGTCAAGCCTGAATTTATAGTAATTATTTTTAAGTTACAAAATTGGAAATACTCTGAAAATGTCTTTGATACCATTTAGTAAATAAGTATAAAATTATAACATAGAAATGAATTAATTTTAAATTATAGAACACATTTTGTGAATATATTATTTATTAACAATAAAATGGCTCCTTTTATAGATTTTGAAAACTGTGTGTAAATATGTAACTGCAACATCACAGTGAGAATGTAGACAAATTCTGTGATCCTAAAAATCCTGTCTCCTGTGCTTTTGCCTTGGATGCTACCTCACTACCCTGGTACCAGGAAATACTGCTGTGCTTTGTCAGTATAGTTTGCCTTTTTATAGAATTTTATATAAATAAAGTTGTATGATATTTTGTAGTTTACATTCAGTTAGCATAATATATCAAAAAATCCATCCCCATTGTTGTATTTTTTATTGCTTTTTGTCATATGTAATATTCTATCATCAGTTTGTTTCTCAATTCCCTTGATGTTTTAGGTGATTATGAATAAAGTCATGGTTAATATTCAAATATATATATATATACATACATACATACATATATATATTTATGAGTGTATATTTCATTTCTTTCTTTCTTTTTCTTTTTCCCAGTGCTGGGGATCAAGACCAAGGCCTTGTGCAATTGTTTATACTGGGCAAATATTATACCACTGAGCCTCATTTTTTTTCATAAGTAACTATGAACAAAATTGCTTTGGTATAGTTTTGTAGTTTACTTTATAATTTATTTGGTACTAGGGATTGAACTCAGGGGCACTTGACCACTGAGCCACATCAGTGGCCCCATTTTGTACTTTTAGAGACAGGGTCTCAGTGAGTTGCTTAGTGCCTCGCTTTTTTGCTGAGGCTGGCTTTCAGCTCTCCATCTTCCTGCCTTAGTCTTCCAAACCTCTAGGATTACAGGCCTGAGCCACTGCACATAGCTAAGAAATGTTATCTTAACCCAATCAAAGACTGTCTATGTTTTGACTTTTCATATTGATTTATATATATAATTTTATGTATAAGAATGTAAGGTACAGAAAGATATAACAAACCTAATTCTTAAGCTTTTCCTGGTTTAGAAACGTAGGTAAGTATTAAGTACTTTCACAAGAATTACCATAGGTAGAAAACTGTGAGTGAGTGTGTGTGTGTGTGTGTGTGTGTGTGTGTGTTTGTCATTGGGGATAAAACGCAGGGGCACTTTATCTCTTTACCACTGAGTCACATCCCCAGTCCTTTTTATTTCCTTATTTTGATGCAGGGTATTGCTAAGTTGTTTAGGGGCTTGCTATATTGCTGAGGCTGGCTTTGAACTTGCAATCATCCTGCCTCAGCCCCCCTAGCTGCTGGGATTACAGGCGTGCCCCACTGCACATGGCTAGAAAATACTATATTTTTATTCAGAGATACTATTAATAATCATAATCAACAGTGGCACTTTTATGTTTTACAAAGTTAGTTTTACTACCCAAGATCTCATAATTGCTATATGTGTGTGTGGTGTGTATGTGTGTGTGTGTGTGTCTATGTGTGTGTATGCATATAATAACTGAAATATAGATAGATAGGGAATTGTATAGCCAAGGCAAATTGATAAGCACTGTAGTAGAGAGACTGATACATTTCTTAGAATTAATTTACATGAAAAATAGCTCAGAAAAAATGCTAGGAATTGATAAACACTATCTATACATCAGTTACTCTCAGCAACTTTTCTAATAATTTTCTACAATTCTGTCTTATTTTCTTAAAGTTCTCTCTATAAATAACTAATTTAAATAAAATAACCATATTACTATGTTGCAACTATGATTCTAATAAAGCAATTGTCAATGACAATTTATTTGGTGGAAATTTTTTCTAAATTTCATGTGATTTAGATCTTTTAAGTAATACTACCTTTATTTTCTTTCAAATTGCATTCATGACCTCTATCTAGATATGATAGTACTTCTTCCAAGGTAACTCAGTTATGATTTTCATGTAAATATAAATTGAAACTAGAAATCCTTTTTAAAAATATGGTCATTTTGTCACTATTAAGCTTTAGAATACTAACATATTCCTTATAATTAGACAGATAGCTTAGTCTACTGGAAATTTTTAAATTAAATATTGGTGACTAAGGTAAATCATGAAGACAAAGTAACAATTACATAAAGAATTTCTCACTCACTGATAAAGTGAATTGGTATTCATTTGTTCAATACTCTATTTTCCAACAGTGATCATGTATCTCTCTCATATTTATTAAAATATGGCTGAAACTCTTCTACCCAGGAAGTGAAATCTTTTCCCCTCTCCAGAATCTGGGATAGAAATCTGACTGATCCTCTCTGCAGAGAATAGTTAACTGTGAATTCTATGTGATTTCAATGTAGATCTTAAACATCTTACACATTCTACCTGCTTTTCTCTTTGTCGTGATACATGGCCAAGGATCTAATCACCAATCTGTGGGCTAGCCTGGTTTAGCACCTCTGAAGAAACTATCTGGAGACATGGAGAGTCACCATTGGTAGGTACTAAGGCTCTCAGATGACAGCCAACACCAACTAGCAGAAGATATACGAGTTAATCATCCTGTGAATAATTCTAGGCCCCAGTCTTTGAGTCTCACACTGAGGTTGCAAATATTGTAACACAGAAACAAATGAACCCTGCTGCTCCCTGACTGAATTCCTTACCAAAGTCTACAAGGCTATTCTGGATAGTTGTGTATGAAAATCAGTTTTGTAATAATTCATTATGTAATCCTAGATAATGTAGATAATACCTAAAATTTCCAAAGAAGTGAGGATAATGTAGAACAGACAAAATCAGAGATTGTTCTTCAAGACTCTAGAGATATAGCCATAAAATTAATATATATCTATATATTAGTAGACTTTGTCTCACTAAGTAGCTATCACAAACCTTTTAAGTCAGTTTGTTCAATTAATTCTTCTGAAATGATCTTAGTAATGGATTTACTAATAAGAAATGTTTCCATATCTTATATAACAGAATTCATGGGTTAGAACCACCGAAAATTTGCCCATTTCTGAATCACATCAGCTGATAAAAGGGAACACAATTAAAAGTCTTAATCCTTGCCATAGACTATAAATAGTCAGGTTGATGTATCCTTCTTATTTCAGTTTTGTTATATCACCAATTCTCTCTGATTTTGACTAGCAGACATCAAATGCAGTATGGTCATGATGAAGTAATCTGAAATTTTTAACTTCCTGGGAAATAATTTCTACTTGAGAAAACAAATTCCCTATATCCAAAAAAGAAAAGAAAGGAATGGGTAGTTGATACTCATTCTTTCTATCCTTGGGTAGTTTTGTTTATAATCCACTTTGATTAGAATAGTATATAAGTCTGCTCTCCATTACTGTATCAAAATACCTAGCATGATCAACTTATAAGGAACAAAGGTTTGTTTTGGCTCGTGGCTTCAGACATTTCAGTTCATGTTTAATTGTTCACATATTTTGGCTAGGGAGTGGGAATCACACAATGGAGAGCAAAGCTTCTTACATGGTGGGCAGGAAACAAAATGAGAGACAGAAAGATATCAGAGTCTCAATATTTCCTTCAAGACCATGTGCCCAGTAACCTAAGTTCATTCTTCTAGGCCCCACCTCTTAAAGATTTTACCCATTCGTAGGAGTTCTCATTACACCACAAGCCTATCACTGAGCCTTTAAGACAAGGGCCTTTGGGGGCACTTAGCCAAATGCTAACAAAGATAAATAATCTATTTTTTCAATCTGTCTTGCTTAAACAGTAGAGTGAAAGATAACCTAAATTTTTGAATTCAGAGAAAAAAATTCTGTTTATGTTATAACTATGTAATGGAGGCAAACTATTTAATATGTTGGGAAATTAGTTTGCATATTTGTTCAATAAGGCTAATCAACCTGTCTTACAGAGATACTGCTAAGTAATAAATTGATTATAAATATAAAATGTCTAGGACAATGCAAAACTATACTCAATATAAAATGAATGATTGAAATAGCTGCAGATTATAATCAGTCTGCACTAATTCACTCTTCTCTTTTTATTTTTCCATTTTCTTAGGAGTTCTCATCTAATCCCTTGTCTTCAAGAATGACCTACACGTTAAATTTATAACTGTAATTCAGAATTACCAGCCCCCTCAAGAATATACTGGAAACAAGAATAATCTAACCAGTTGAATAGAAAAGATATAAAAAGGGAATAAAACATGAGTAGAAAAATGCTAGGGAAGTATTATCTTGAGAGTGGGGCTTTGGAAAGACAAAATCCTGGATATTACTAAGACCATTTTAATATAGAGTGGATATTTCAAAGAGCAAAATCAATGGATTTGATTGGAATGACATCAGGTAAGAAAAGAAAACAAATAAAAATAAAATAAACATGTAAATTCATGAGATGTAAATTCATGAGAAATATTCCTGCTGAATAGTGCTGAAGATAAACTGGGATCTGAAGTCTGGGGAATTTAGCATTGGTGATCTCCTAGAAACTGATAGGTCTTCAAGCCTCACTGTGCTTAGCAAAGTCCAGAGGCATTTGATGATTCTATAGTTTGGGGTTAATTCTCCTCTCCAGTGGGTTTACTGCAGTGGGTTCTGATGTCAAGAGGAAAGAATGGGGATCTAGCCACAAGTACATTGTGGACTGGCACATTGAGATTGTGTAGCAGTTACGGAGGAGATACGCTGTGTGTCCTGTGCACATGAGTGACAGAAAAGACTGCTTACCTGAGAAGAATCCGTAGGTTATGACAACTTATCACAGTAATTTACCTGATTTTAGAGGTTTTTTTTTTCCTTTTTCAGTAAAAAAATTAATACAGTTGTTCTCTATGGCTTATATTCTAGTTAGAACAGATGTGATTTCTGAAAAACAGCCTTGGGAGAAGGCAGGTTGCCACACTCTTTTCTTTTTCTTTTGATCTTTTTTTTTTTTTTAATTTTTATTGTTGGTTGTTCAAAACATTACATAGTTCTTGATATATCATATTTCACACTTTGATTCAAGTGGGTTATGAACTCCCATTTTTACACGGTATACAGATTGCAGAATCACATCAGTTACACATCCATTGATTTACATATTGCCATACTAGTGTCTGTTGTATTCTGCTTTTCTTTTGATCTTAGGCTTGTGTAAAATCATAAATATGAGTAACATAAAAAATATATGATGTCTAATTTATTCTTAACAAGAATCACAACCCAACTTACAGTTCCTGTTTATGTATGTTTTATACTTTCTCACTTATGAAATCGTTCTGATTCCCTCTTCTTGTATTAAAGTTTATCTACAATAAAAGATAAAACATTTTCCCTTTGCAATACCTGTTAAAAGTGGTTTCTTTTTACTAAAATGTTCTTGAAATTCTTCTAATTGTGTGCCCATTTTGCATTCCAATTTATCTCCTTTTAATATTTTGTGGCTAATATTTTGTGTAGTTTTTAACTTATTTTAAAATATTTCCCATGTTTTTTTTTTTTTATTTTTTTTCCAGTCAAGTAGTAACTTCTCAAATCAAATTCTAGATTGGAATTCCTGGGGTGCCTAGGCCCCACCCACAGATATTCTCACTTATTTAGAAGACCTCATTTCTGAGAGTTTTAAAAGTACCACGAAGTAGTTTTAATACGTTTTTAATAATAGAATATTTTTATTCCTGAAAGTTTCAGCAGGCCACTAAGTGGTTTTAATATGACTTTAATGTAATAGAATAGAACAAGAATAATGGAATAAGAATATTTACATCAGAGTATTCAATTAGAGATTAGAAATTATAATGGTTTAGTGCTTTCTTTCTCTATATACAATTTTTTTAAAAAATCAACACAGTGGGATTTCATTAGCAGTATTTCAAAGCTTCACTGAATGAGATGTCATGAGGATGCCAACATCTGGTAATGCTTGTCTATGACAGAGCATTTCATTAATAAGATATTTAGCAATAACATTTTAGAAATTTGTATGGTTTTTAACATTTTGAATGTTTTTTTTCAGTTGAAATCAGTTATTCCATGTTTTTTGAATAAGAATCACAGGAAAATTCTTTATGATGTGTTCCAATGCTAATTAGAAGTCCCTTTCTGAATAAAAATTACTAAGAGTAAGATGAATGTAATATATGTGGATACCTGTAAGAATCTGCCGAAAATTTCATCTGTTTTTGTTCACATGGAGCTATTGAAATAGTCTTTATTTATAAATAGTCACAGATGGCCACATTTTCTCTACTTTAAACACTCTCAAAATTTGCTAGAACAATCTCAAGTACAGCTTGATTTATCTCTAGATTTCCTTTATATCTCCTGCTGATTGATAATATTAGTAGAAGTTGCTGATAATGTTGCATTTTAGAATAATTAAATATGTTTACTCTCCCTAGCAAAGGGAATCCTGAAAAGGTACTTCTTTTTTGCTTTTGATTGCTTTTTCAACATAGTTAAAGATAGAACTTTTCATTCATTCACTGTTATAATATTTATTTGTTCAATTCTAGTTTTGTTTTCCTTTCAATGTTAATTACTCAGATTAGTTATTCATTCAACACTTACTATACATGCAGAGATTTGAAAGCAGGTGAGAAACATTTTCCATATTATATATTTTGACAGTATAAGTAAGATTTGCAGCTTCTACTCATATTCTTCAAGACTGGCAAATTGCTAGTTGTGGCAGTGTATTTACTATAAAAAGATAAGTGTTAAGTTCATAAGAACACTTAAGTGTATACCAAGTTGATTTCCAGACACTATTGCTCAGGTATTTTCTGAAATATGTAGCCTTATGGAGGAAGGAACAGAATTTTTTTTTCTCAGATAAGTCTATATTGGAATGCTGCTGCTAGATTTAACATGCTAAATGACAATGAGTAAGGATTTCATTTTCTACCTAAATAGTAGAAATGTTTTAAATACTAAATCAGTTTATTATTTTCCAGTAGAAAGGTACTGGATGGTTGTGGTAATACATGTTCTTTTTATTACTATTAAACTATAATTCAGGCACTTTCTTTGTCTTCTGTACTCTGTCTTATTGAAATGAACTGAATATTTATTTAGTTTCTTCTCTCTTTATAGACTTAAGTACACTAGTTCAACCATTTGCTTGCTTGATTTTGAGATTTTGAATTAGGAGAAAGAGGAACAAGTTTTACCACATATCTGCTACTTAACATTTCAAACTGTATTTAGACCTTCAATTCAAATTCTGTCCTTTTGTGGACTCAAATTATATTTTTTTTGGTAATAAAACAATCTGAAGGCTTATTTTATTGATGAAATTAAAACTATTTTATTTAGGATATTTCAGTTTAGGCTTAAGAGGTTTGGAAATACAATGCATCAATTTTCACCGAGCCTGAACAATACAAAACATGTATTGCCCAGAATTATTGTCTATTTCTCTGTTCTGATAACTCATTCCAAAACAAAACAAGCATACCCTAAGTTTAACCAGTTTATTATTAACTTACATAATTCTGAGAATGGGAAATTTCTGTTATGTATTTTATTTTAATTTTAAATGTTATTTTAACTGACATTTATAAAAATATAAAAAAATTAGATGTGTGTACCATGTGATGTTTTGATACTGCATAATGTTGAAATTTATCTCCTCGAATATATCTAATCCTCATTTATTATTTCTTTATGAGGAAAACATTCAAAACTGTTGCAGAGTTTTGAGATATACAGTACTTTAGTGTCATTTATTGTTACCCTACTGTGCAATAGTATCTCAGAACTTAAATCTGTTTTTATTTAACTATAACCTAATATCTCTAGAACAACATTTTTCTTTTTCTTCCTTCCTCTTACTCTTCCCAGCCTCAGCTTCTCTAAGACTAAGATTTTATAGGTTCCACATGAGTGAGATCATATAGCTTTTGTCTTTCTCTGCCAGGCTTATTTCACTTAACACAATGATCTCCAATTTTATTGAGGTGTTCCCATTTCAAGTTCTTCCTTCAAGTTCTTTGTATGATTCAATCAGATGGTGGAGAAGCTTCAGTCATTTACAGACTCAACCAGGCTACATGACAAAATTATTGTGTGCCCAGGAACATGGCAGGCAGTTGATGCTGGATATAAGCTAGAGATTTAGGTGTTCTCAAGAGGAACACCTGCATGTGGCTTCTTCATGTGGCTTAGGTAGAATGGTGGCTAAGTTTTCAGAGAAAACATACCAACAAGGAACTTTCTGAGATTTGAAAATTCCCAAAGCCTTAGTAGAAACTACAAGGTATCTTGGGACCTATTCTCAGAAATCTGGAATGACACTTTTGCCATATTATTTAGGTCCAGAAAAATCACTAAAAATAGCCAATATTCAAGGGAAATTAACCTCCATCTTTTTGTGTGAGGAATAGCAAAGAATGTGCAAACTCTGAAACTCTAATTTTCTTCATTGGTGTGTCACACTGTGTTATTAGTTATTACAGTACTGATTCTATTAAGTTCATCTTCAAAGAGCACAACAGGAATACATGGAAAGGTGAGCTGCAAGTCTTGAACTAATAATAATAATAATAATAACAACAACAAAAACAAGAAGATAATAATGAACTAATAAATTTATGCATATGGGAGGAAAGTACATTTTTCATTGTGTCTACTAGGTGAGGATCTTCTATGCAGAATAAGATAAAATATTTCTTACATTTTCTGCCAGAATTCAGAAAGAATCTAAAACATAAATTCCAAAGAAATAGATTCATTTAGCTAAGAAGAAATTATAATAATTAGAACTTCCCCAAAATAGAACAAACAGTTCTCAGGAATCGTTACCTTATTAATACCCCAGGTACTTAATTAAAGTGTGGGTTACCATCTGTTAATAAGACAATAGAAGTTTGAATACAATGATTTTGCAATTTATTTCATCCATATGTACTCATAACTTCAATTAAGAGATGAGGTCCAGAAATACAATTTAGGACAATTTTTTAAAGATTTATAACTTGCTGTATAAAGTAAAGCATTTTAAAAACATGCATTCATGAAAAATTTTCTGCAATTTAATTTGATACATTTTGAGATACAAAATTGTACTACTCTAAGAAATTTTAAGGTTTTATGAATAGAAAATAATCTGTAATATATTAATTTGACAGATATTAAACTTGATATTCTTATACATTTTTATAGTGTATCAGTGTTTATAATAAAAGGAATTACTTCTTTCTGATAAGTATTTTGCTTCAGGAATTTTCCAAACCAACTTTATTATTGAAGAGAATTTTTTTTAATTGTGAATTTTAGAACTCAAGTGACAAAAAAATGGTTCATAAAATCACAATAACAGAAATTATTCACTTTTGTAGATGCTGTTTTAGTTAGTTAGAAAGAGTAGTTTAATTTGATTAGTTATTACAGTTATTAATATTAACGTTACAAATATATTAATAAAAATTGACTTAGTAATGAGAAAGAATTGTAGAAGGGACTCCAAAAATCCTATCATTCATGAAAGAAACGAGAATATTGAAATTTAAAAAAATCAAGTTCTTTTTTAGAATTCTGGAAATTCAGAAATTCTTTAGGAAAATAATTTTATCTTGGTAAGAACAGTAAATTTAGTGGTATTTAAAACTTTTATAATCCCACCACTTCCCTCTCTTCAGCTATGGATTTGGCTTGAAAATCAAGATAACTATAATTGTTGTAAAAACTGGTAGCTAAAAGCTACTGCCACAAGAATAAGGTTTATTTTTCTGCAAGTACCATTAGAAAAATTATTATTTGACCTGTGTGTCAGTTCCCTGGATAACTCCATTTCATGCTTGTCTTTAATGTACCTGATTTGGAATTCATCCAGTAAGAAAATCTTTTGCCTCAGATATGGTTTTGATAAATTCAGTGGAAATTATTTAAGGCTACAGCTATCTAAGGCAGTGATAATACTTGGGGCTAACAAAAGGAAGACCAAAAATAAATAAATAAATAAATATATATATATATATATATATATATATATATATATATATATATATATATATATATAACATATTTAAAGGAATGTAATGACTTTGGGGGTATTTTAAAACAATAAACTTATTCTAAGACTCTAGAAGATAAGGTGAATTTCTAGGGCTTTTCCCCTGCCCATTGCTTTGTGCATGAGTGAAAAAAAAAAAAAACAACAAAAAAAAAAAACCTAGAAGAGCTATCAGCTCTCAACTCTAGCTGACTTTTAACTTCTGTTTAAGCAGGAGAGCAGAGCTAAGGCAAAGTTGAAAACCTCTTACTAGAGCATTGATAGTGTCTGAACTTATAGAACCATAAGAAAAAAACTGATTTTGTCAGTCTTTTGGACATAAGTCCAAATTTTTAAGGAAATAGCTAGTGTGTTAATCAGAAGAAAATCACTAAAAACAAAACAAAATAGCAACAAATAGAAAGCAACCACCATAATCAGCCACAACAGTAAATTCTGTGGAGAAGGAGACAACCTCATTTCCGGACTTGCCACATAATTTTGTTAAATATGTTCAATTTTACTAACAGAAATGTATGACAAAATAATGAGGAATTATGGGTAATATATAACAAAATCAGTCAAAAGAAATATCTCTGAAGAAGCACATAGGTTTAATTTGTTAGACAATTATTTTAAATGACTAGTTGTGATATTTAAAAAAAAATAAAGAAAAGCTTATGTGCTAACCAATTAAATTTAGTATAAACATCTAAAGAAAAGTACTAAAGAAAAGTATTAGAAGTCTGTCATACCAAGTGGTAAATATCAATTAGAAACATAAGTTACAAAAAAGAACCAAATAGAAATTATTTATTTGTAAAATATGATGCAGAAATGAGAAGTTAATTACAGGTTTTGATAGCAGATTTGAGCTGATTGGAAAAAAATAAATAAACAAGCTTGAAGATAGCTTAACATTATTTAGTGTAAGAAAATAAATATGCAAATTAAACAGGTGCTCAGAGACATATACTTACCATCAAGCTTACTAACAAACATAAAATGAGAGCCCTAGAAATGAGAGAGAAAGGGTGGAAACATTATTTGAGGAAATAATGGCCTCAAATTTCCAATATTTAATAAAGAAAACAATAATAATCTACTCCTATGAATTTCATGGGACTCCAACGAAGATAAACTCAAAGAGATTCACAAGTATATACACCAAAATTAAACATTTGAAAGGGAAAAGACCAAATTTAAAAGGCTTTAAGAAGTGACTTGGTATATAGAAGGACTCTTTAGTATTTTTAACTTTTTTTTTCTATTTGGTGTATTATAATTATAATTAATAGTGGGATTCATTGTTACATAGTTATATATGAACACTAAATTATTTGGTTGAATCCATTCCCTAGTACCTCCCCATTTCCTCTCTGCAGCCCTCTGGTTTTATTTCTCTACTCTACTGGTCTCCCTTGTATTTTCATGAGAATCCCTTTCCTTTTTCCCCTTTCTTCTTCCACATGTGAGATAACATACCACCCTTGACTTTCTGGATTTGACTTATTCCATTTAACATAGTATTGTCAAAGTTCCATCTATTTTCCTACAAAGGACATAATTTGGTTCTTTATGACTGAATAAAACTCCCATTTTCTTTATTCATTCATCTGTTTATGGACACCTACGGTGGTTCCATAATCTGGCTATTGTGAATTGTGAACCTGTATATGTATCACTATAGTATGCTGATGTTAATCTTTTTGAATACCTAGGTGTGGTATAACTGGGTCATATGGTAGACCAAATTCTGTTATTTAAGGAACCTCCATACTGATTTCCATACTGAAAATCAGTAGTATATAAGCAGTATATAAGTTTAGCAACTTATTTCTCACTAAAAATAAAGTCCAGAAGGTAGTGAGTGGTATGGCTTATTTGAAGTACTGCAAGAAAAGGTTGCTACTCAAACATTCTACAAGCAATTACACAATTACTTTTATCCCCTTTTTTTGATAGCCTTATATATGTCAAATCATCCTAAGCCCTTCATATCATCTCAGTGAATCTACACTACAAGCATAGGTAATATTATCATGAATTTTTAGGAGGAATCTGGATTTAGAGTAGTTAAGTACTATGTCTCAAGATAATTAGGCTTTTTCTTTGTTTTTAAACCGTTTAATTTTGAGAGCAGTTTCAGTTTGAAAGAAAATTGAAAGGTAGGTGTAGAGTTTACCATATAAACTCTACATACCTCAATGCCATCCACCAGATTTGTGCTTTTGAACCTCTACTGACACATTTTACCAAAATTCCACATTTACATTAGGGTTCATAACTTCAGTTGTATAATCTATGAATGTGAAAGGGCAGTTAGGTTTTTAACACGGGTCTTTTTTACTTTGGTACTTGAACTCTTAAGTGTGTGCCAGAAAAAAGTAAAAACTGGAATAAAAAGAGTAAGTGCATGTCAATGTGTGTAATGAGAGAGAGAGAGAGAGAGAGAGAGAGAGAGAGAAATTAACTAATTTTTTTCATTAAGAAACTGCTGCCTGTGAGGAAGGATGTTCTTCTAGTTCACAGATTCCCAAGATTGGCTGCACATTAAAATCCCCCAATGCTCAGACTGTTCCTCAACCAAATAAGCAAGGATCTCTACACTCGAGAAACAGGCATCAGCATTGAAATTTGGTAATTTCAATGCGAGACCTACAAAGCTGGGTGGCATTATGTTACTGTGATCACTTACGCACACATAAAAAAAGGGTAAGTGTTACATTCAATGACTTCAAAATAGTGGGATATTCTTAGAATTTAGAAAAATATTTCTTCTCTTCCTTCTTTTGATCCACTTAGAAAGCAGAAAGTATTTGATCTTATGAGAATCAAAAGCTATTTAATAATGCCAATTGGTTACAGGTGTCCTAAAAAGTATTCAGAGGGTAATTTTTGACTTAATTACACTGAAAGCAGTAATGTGCAAATTTCAAGTTGACTCCACATGCCTCTGCAAACTATAGTCAATAATAGTCATTTGTTTTCCTTGTAACTCTCCAGATTGAAAGCACAGAAGTAGAGAGTTTGACAACCTCTGGAAACAACAGACATACAGGTTAAACCCTGTTGGTTACTGCATTTCCTCTCACTAACTGTGCTTATATTTATGAGCTATAATAATCTCTTCCTCAGTTTCTCCTTCTCCAAAGACATTTCAAGTTAATTTCCTTTGAACAACGTCCACCTGAACCTGAGTCAAAGTTCCTTTTTAAATTTCTTTAATACATGGAGTTTGAGTAAGTGTTCTCTCTCTTCACCTTCAGCCATGTTTTTTTTTTTTTTTTCAAGTGAAATTGACTTCCGTGCCTCAACATCTTGTCTTGGGACGTAATTGGCTTGTTGTTGGATGAGCAGGTTAACTTTGATTTGTTGACAATTTGATAGAGCCAACAGGAGGACTGCTGCTTCTGGGGAGTTATCCCTGCAACAGAAAACCTTAGGAGTTACTCTAGAAGCTCCTGGAACCCTTTTATTTTGGGAACTCTCTTTTCAGGCTGCCCAAGTGCCCTGTATTGACGCAAGGAATTGCCATTTGGATGAGCTGATGTACACTATGCAAATTCATTTTCTTGCCTATTTGAGACATTTGCTATTTGAAACTTGGTACTCTAAGGCAAATGAAATAGTTGCTGGACTCTATTTCCCAGTTTTATGCCTGTGTCCATTACACATTTACTTGTCCATATTTGTGTGCTTGCGCACATAGATTGGGGTTTGGAAGTACATATTTGTTGAAAACAAGAGTCCCACTATGTAGGGCATGATGTAACGTGGGGCATGTTGCATCAGAAAAGAGGAAACTTAACTTGCCTGCTGCTACCTGCTTCCCAGTCCTGGGGCCACATGTGGCTAAGATAGCGCCTTGCAGTTAGCCAGAAGGCATTGCTGTGGGTTGTGATGAAGAATGGGACCACCTCTAGGATAGGCTCAGAACCCTTCTGCCCTCATGGACAGCTCGGACAGCTCATGTCTCCCAATACTGCCTGTAGGATGGGTTTAGATGTAAATTCTCCCCACCCTGCTGACCTTTACCCTGATTGGTTCCTGTACATTATATTAGCTATGTGTGTTTTCTCATTAAACAGATCCTGCTTTGACTATTCTCCCTGGCACATCTGATAGTCCTCCAGGGAGGGAGGGCTGGGTGTGGGCGGCCAGTCGACCTTTACCTTTCTTGGTTCCTCCTGGTCGGGGTGTGCTCCCGCAGGTCAGGAAGGAACAGGGGGCTGAAAACACTGACACCACTAGAGCATATTCTGGAAAAAAGATCCGAATTTATTTACCATCCTATGTTTAAGGAAGAGATTATTATCTATTGTAATTTTCTCTGGCTACAATGTGTATTCAAATCTGGAGAATATGGGTCTGGATGATAGAAGTGGGAAGAATTTAGCCCAAAATCACCAAGGGAAATTGCCCTGAGAATTCCTAGAAATAGCTTTGATGGGTGACTATAGCTGTTCTTATTTTAATAAGACTTTGTAACATTACTGAGTTCATGGTAACATCTTATGGCCTTTTCTGACACAAGGGAATTTACATCACAAGAAAATTTAAATAATGCTTAAAAGACAAATGAACATAAAGTACAATAAATCAGATTTATGGGATGTGGTATTTTTGTTTTTATTAGTGCATTACAGTTATACATACTAGTATGATTCATTGTAATATTAATAAATGGATATAGTATTAATATGATCCATTTAATTCCACAGTACTTACTCTTTCCCACCCCTCCACCTATCCCCTAACTCAGTCGATGGTTGGAGACCTTTAAAACAGTGAGCCTCAGATAAATTTCTCCTCCTCTAATAGTGCTTGTCAGAACTTTTGGTCATAGCAGGAAAAAAGCTGACTGAAACATTAGGAAAGGGGGAAAATACAGAAAATTTTATTTTGCACATTTATCTCTGAGATCATTTTATGTTCATGATAACCTAATTTCTATTTCTTAAAGAACTGCAAAGATACTGTCTTTCAAATAGTTATGCCCAATTTTGTTATTCAGTGAAAAATGACCACTTTTATAGTATCTAATATATTCATCACAGTAACATCATCATTAATGGATTCTTTGAAAATGATAGTTGACACATCCTGTAACACCTAGCTTTTATTAAGTAATGTATTGTTGCTGACATCTCTTGAAAATCTAAAAATTTAAGATTTTTCATCATTCTTTTTTTTAATTCACCATATTTTAAATAATTATATAAGGTTTTTAGTCATGATACCCCCTCAGCAATATTTATTAAATCTGATCATGTTAACTTTCAACAATAATACAAATTCAATGAAACATTCCCCTAAAATTCTATACAAATTAATCAAGTAGGAAATGTTTAAACCAAGAATAATCAGATTGTGGTGTGGGGATGTAACTCGGTGGTAGAGTGCTTGCCCTGCATGCACAAGGTCCTGGGTTCATTCCCAAGCACCACACACACACGGAAAAAAAAAATCAAAAGTTATTTTTTATTTTGAAAGTTATTTTGCTTGAAAGAAATAGCCTAACACCTATCTTTGTATTATTAAGGTAATGAGACAAAAGGAGGCATGTTATTTTAATTTTTTAAATTGAACATAAGAAACTCAGCAAAACACTATATTTCTGTATAAGCAATTTCAATGAGATTTCTATGAAAATTCAACTTTCAAATGATTCTGTTAACATATTAATGAAAGGATTTCAATTTATTCCATCTAACTGGGTCAAAAACACTAGTAGAATATTAAATTCTGGAATGGTAGTAATATTTTATGATGATATTCTTTTCAAAATACTGTGTGCCAATTTAAATCCTGGAACAAAACTGATGTACCATTTGATTCTATAATTATTGACTTGGCCATAGGCAAGCTGCTTACTGTAGATAGTTATGACTGAAAGTTGATTGCCCAGCTGTTCCTGGCACAAAGGAAGACTGGAGAATGGAGCAATTGTTTCAATTTCATGCTCCTTGTTCTCTGTTCTCAGCAATTTGATGACATTCTTCTGCTTTTTAAAAACATCTCATGATTAGATATCAAAATTAGGCACAGCTAACTTAAAATCGAATACACTACTTCTAAATAACAATACAAGATATGAATGATTTTTATTCTAATACTATATATGAAATCAAATGATCAAATGATAGACACATATGCACATTTGCTACTAAGCAATCCCAGTATAACTAATTGAAATAAATATTAATTTTAATTTGTTTTTATGCAAACTATGATTAATATATTTCCTAAAACTGTGTACCCTCAGCTCCTTTCCATCAGGTTGCCCCTCAGCCAAGCTAGCTTGCCTATATTGTGCCATATTTCCCAAGAGCAACAAACAAACCTTCCCTAAAGCATCAGCAATTTTTCTCTGCTTGTGTCATATTTACTTATTGTCCCATTTGAAAAGCAAGTTTCATGACCATAACTTTAAGATTTTAAAGATATTGGGAGAAGCCATTACTCACAGACATGAAACTAGGGAGAAGAAACTTTTGTAGGCATTTTTACAATTTACCAAAGTGTAACCTTTGTCAACAAATTAAAAAATATCTCCAATGCCATACTAAGATCTCTAAAAATCTTATAAAATTATATCTCCCCAAAGTCCAGAAATTCATGATCTTCAATGATAACTGGAAGCAGCTTAGAACAGCTGCTTTTGATCCCGAAACATACAAATTAAAAAGTTGTTTTCTACCACTGACTAACCCAAAATATTAATATTGACTAGGGGCTTCCTTAAAATGGACACTCTGTATCATAAGTGTTACTGCTACTTAACATTCTGAAATGCAGCTAGGTACACATTGCAAGGTCTCTCTACGAAAATAATTAACACAGTTCCACTAGACTTTTGTTTTGCTCCCTGAAAGTGGTCTCTCTGCCATTTTTTCATTGATGTTCCTTGGGAATGCTTGCTCTGTTCATTAGAGTGAGTAGTAGTCTTCAGAAGGGATGCTCCTTCAGCAACACCCATCCCTGCAGTTGGTGCAGAATCTAGAGGAACTGATGGCTTACGTTGTTTATAGATTGCAAGTCCTGAAGATGGGCAAAGGAGTTTTTCCTTGAAAAAGATCTACTAGTTGATTCTCTAAGACAAATACATTTCCTTTTTTATTTTTAAATTTGTTCTAATTAGTTATACATGACAGTAGAATGCATTTTGACACATTGTACATAAATTCAGTACAACTTCTCCTTCCTCTGGCTGTACATGGTAGAGAGTCAATATCCATAGTGTAATCATACATATATAGAGAGAATCAATATGTTGATCTCATTCCACCACCCTTCCTATCCTCACACCTCCTCCCCTCCCCTCCTCTCACTTCCCTCTTCACAATCCAAAATTCTTTCACACCCCCACCCTCCATTATGTGTTAGCATTCACTTATCAGAAAAAAAAAATCAGCCTTTGTTTTTTTTCGGGTTTGACTTATTTCACTTAGCATGGTATTTTCCAACTCCATCCATTTACCTGCAAATGGCATAATTTCATTCTTCATGGCTAAGTAGTATTCCATTGGGTATATGGAAAACAGTTTCTTTATCCATTCACCTGTTGAAGGGCATCTAGCTTGGTTCCATAGTTTAGCTATTATAAATTGAGCTGCTATAAACATTGATGTGCCTACATCACTATAGTATGCTGATTTTAAGTCCTTTGGGTATAAACCAAGGTACAGGATAACTGGGTCAAATGGTAGTTCCATTCCAAATTTTCTGAGGAATCTCCATTCTGTTTTCCATAGTGGTTGCACCAATTTGTAGTCCTACCACCAATGTGTGAGTGTCCCTTTTTCCCCACATCCTTGCCAACACTTATCTTTGCTTGTGTTCTTGATAATTGCCAGTCTGACTACAATGAGAAGAAATCTTACAGTAGTTTTGATTTGCACTTCTTTAATCACTAGACATCATGAAAATTTTTTTCATGTGTTAATCAATTGTATTTCTTCTTCTGCAAAGTGTCTGTTCAGTTCCTTAGCCCATTTATTGATTGGGTTATGCGGGTTTTTTTGTTGTTGTTGCTGTTGTTTGTTTATTTGGTGTTAAGTTTTTTGAGTTTCTTATATATCCTGGATATTACTGCTCTGATAACTACATTTCTTAAAGCAATAAGCTATCCAATCTCAGTGTGTACAGTTTGCCAATATTCAAAGGAAATCCATGGGTAAATGCTGCATTAACAGAGGTTATAAGCACAAATAAAAAATGGATTGGAAGCAATTTTTGCAATGTACCATTTTGTGGTTCTAGTGCTGTAATGACCTTGAAAGTGGCTACATAAATTAAAAATAAACAATCACACATCTCTATGTCTCCATGTTGAAAATTAACTTATTCTCCCTCAAACATTAATTTAAACCTTCTAGAAACAGGAAGTCCAGTTGATGAAAAGAAGAGTAGACTATACAGAATAAGGAATGCATAATGAATTCTAATTTTAACGAAACTGGAGAATACTATAATTTCTCACAAAATTTAGAGACCTTGGAAGCATATGCCTCACTGACACGTTTTAGGTATTCATGTATTTTGGATACAAAATTGCATTTTTATTCTTACATGGTTAAGATAATTTGTACTTGGATATGACCTGAATGCTATTTTCCTGGTAAGAATCTCCACTTTCAAATAGGTTTCTGTTTAATTTTCCCCTGACAAACAACAGAAAAGCTTATAAATTCTTGACAGAAGGATCTGAAGACAGAAGCAGCCTTACATCTATTCTGTTTATGGCATTTTTGAAACAGTTGGCAGAGACAGAGACCAAGGCATTCTGGTATAGCTGATTATCATGTTTTTGTAAATGAAGAGAGCCCTAAAGCATTAAGAACCTCCAACCATTAATACTGGTTTCTCCGACTAAGGAGTTATGTAAACTGGCATTTTGGCAAAGGTAGCATATCTTACTTCTCCTTTCACTGATTGTCTCTGGAATTTCATTAAAAGTGCAAAGTATTATCAGTTACTCACTATTAGATTTAAAGTTCCCATCTTCCAATTTATACATAATGTTATAAAGAGTTTGGGTTAATGATAATATATATATTCATGATTCTGAAAATCACAAAATCATATACTTGGGTTTCTATTTATAAAAATATTATGAAATTTGTTGTTTTGTATCCTGATAGTGATGCTTATTCAAATCTTGGAATTTTGCTTATGAAAATGCATCATACATAATTTAGAGGAAAATTTAATATTCATCAATATTATTGGACAATCATTTTAAATCTTTACAACCTCATAGTACAGCAACTGCAAAGATTTTAGAGTGGTTGTGTATTTGAGTCTCAGAGAAAATAAAATTTACATGAGAAATACCATAGTGAATCTAATATAAGAATGGTAATTTGTTAGCAAATATAAAAGCAAAGGAACAAAATACTGTTTTTGTGTTTTAGTTAGTTTACGTGAGCATTTCTTCTACTCAACTGACTCACCCACGCATCTGCAGGCAGCTGGCAATGAACTGGGGGAGGGGGCCCTAAGTGCTCTAAGTAAACCTCAGCTGCATAGCCTCATCTCCTCTGTGTCAGGTTTCTCCTTTGCCAGCATAGTTATATGTAAAATACCTATAAGTCAAATAACAGGAAGAGGATTGTTTGTCAAAACCAATATTCTCTCTCAAGTATTTGACGTAGTGGCATTTTTAGATAGAGCTAATGTCTTGAAAAAATTGCCCCAGATATATGAACATAGCCCAATAAAATTTACCTAATGTACTTCTCCTTACAATGGCCCTAGTTTAGAAAACAAAAACATACTGACTAAATCATTTACAGAGCTGGTTGGAGTAGATTCACTAACAGATACAAGTTTCAAAATACTTTCTGTTGACTTAGATAAAAGCTGGCTTAAAACATAAAATAACTACATACATGATGGAAGAAGCATGGCTTATAGTTACAGGTATACAATAATTTTTGTTTTTTGCACTGATGTGGATTGAAGCCAGGATCTCACAAAAGCCATGCAAGCACTGTCCCATCAAGCTATACCTTCAGCCCCTGAAACAGGTAATTTTGGTACACTGAACAAACTCTATAATTATTAGGTGAAAAGTAGAAAAGAATATAATGTGGGAAGGGAAAATCTATATTTTCTTCTCTTCCACTCTCCAATTAAATTATTTCTGCAGATTCTTTCTTTCTTTAGTGCTAGATGAAAATCACAAGAAGTTTCCACAGGATTCTAATGGTGTCTGCACATGGTGTCCTGTCTCTCCCAACAATGTAACAAGAACATTTGGACAGAGTGCAAGGAAAGGCATTTGAGGACTCTTAAAAGTAAATAGGAACAGCTGGACCAGGGAAGAACACCAGATTCAACATTTCCTTCTCAATAATTAGAGCAAGTAGAAAGAATATAGATCTTTCGCTTCTTTAAGCATTATATAGAAAACTCTACCTGGTATTACCGTTCTCTGCCACTTCTCTCATCTCCAATGCTGAATAATTTTCAAACATTAATTTTTATAAATAATTTCCATTATCATCAAAATGCAGTACTATTATTCCAATTGAAATAATATCTTTAACTCATATTACTATCTTTTTCCCTTTTATGGTAAAATCTTGGAAAGAATTGTCAGTGCTCCCTGTTTTTATTTGAACTCCTATAATTATATATTGAACTCACATTAATCAGGCTTATATAATATAGATTACACAAAAATTTAATTCTCAAGGTCCACATAGGCTTCTATATTACTTTATCCAATAGTCATTCCTCTTTCTCATTTTGAACTTGCTACATTTTCTGCTTTCTCTAGTGTGAAATGTTTTTTTTTTTTTTTCCCATTTAACTCTATAATAATTAGTACTTCATCCTTCAATCTTACTGGCCATAGTTTTCCCCTTAGCTGGATACACTTGAAATACGTGACCTCTAAGAGAAGTCCCCACATTCTACATTTGTTATCTAGAAATATCAATACCTGCTCTTTACAGATTTTGTCAATTTGCTGCAGCTTCTAATTGCTTGGGCAAATTGAAACAAACAAACAAACAAACAACAACAACAACAACAACAACAAAAAATAATATATATATANCTCTCTCTCTCTCTCTCTCTATATATATATATATATATATATATATATATATATATATAGTTTTGTTTTGGATGCCTCTATCTCACCTGTCTCATGAAATATATAAGCAAATCCAATTTGAAATACATTGTGAATCCAATAACTATTTAAAACTTCCCCTGTTGATCTATGTCCATGGCATCATCATCTTTGTTAGTTTTTTGCATTAACCTCTTCAAAGCTTCATTCCTTTCTCTTTCCTCAACATCCAACCACCAGGTTTTCACATTAGCCAGAGTGTGATCTTTCCAAAACTGAAGTTAGATCAAGTCACATTGCTAAATACTATTCCCCACTAGCTTCTGCTCTCACTAAAAAGCCAATCATTTTTACATCAAACTACACGTGATCTTCCCATTCTTGAAAATTTAAACTCAGTTCCTTCTCTCATCTCCCCCACAAATACCTTTACAGCTTGCTATGACATGATTATAGTTTATGCCCCCAAATCCGTGCAGGAATTTAATCCCCAATGTTGTATATTGATAGTATTAAGAAGATAAAAACTTAACCTAAAGTAGTGTTTAGAGGTGGGGCCCATAAGAGATGATTAGGATTAGGGAGTCATCAGGTTGGAACCTCTGTGATTGAATCTTATTTGCTTTATAAGACGACCAACAGAGACCAGACACAGCCATACATGCTTGCATTGCCAGTCTCTTATAAATTGATGACACATACCATCTGGCTCAAAATACTAGAAATATTTTAATAATAACCAGGAAAGAAATTTTTATGACAATAATCATGTAAAATAGTTTGAGAAACAATAATAACTATCCTGATTAAAATGCAGAAGACAATTTATTCGTTAGGGCCAATGGGTATTCTGAGGTGAAAATATGATTTGACATCAAGTGCCATGGGAAATTTGAAATGATTCTATGAACAGGTTGTACATAATGATTTTGTATGAATATATTAATATTTTAAATAGGTCTAATAGAATTTGGTTTTGATAGATTTAATCTTCACTGTATTATGTGTGTCTGAATGTAGTTGGGATTCATATTTGGCCTCTCATACAGCAGCAGATGCACTATTTGCATAAGTAGGATGTTATATGTGGGCTTGTAGTTTTGAATGCCTCTAGATTTATGGAACCAAATGATGTTTCATGCAGATGGAAGAAAATTGATGATATAAAGGAATGTCAGTATAAAGATGAGTTCATTTAGTTCCATTTAAAGATGGTAAATGTTCTCACAGTTATTTTAATATGATTTTGAATATATGAATTGATTCCTTCATTCATAGATATATAAATTTTATGTAGAAGACTTTAAAAACAAATAAAAAACAAATAAATGGTTTTAATGCTTAGAAATCTTCAAAAACTAAGCATAATATATATATCTGTTTCTGACTTTATTTAATTTGGATAGCATTTTGAACTCTTTGGTAACTGCATATTGAGTTTTATCAAAAGTATGGATATTATCAGTGAAAATAATAATTATGTAGTATATTAAATAATTTAATTTGAAGTAAGCAAAATGACATACTTACTAGTTTTTTCAAGTTGTATGATATTGTCATATATTTCTTTGGCATGAAAATAATTTCAGAGAAATAAATTTGAAAGACAAATTTTCTGTTTAAAATGTGATACTGACATTTATATTAAGAATTTTTATGTTATTTTATTATGTTATAGATTAGAGCTAAACTTTGCAGTGAAATAAGCATAGCTTGACGCACATAATCTTGAATCCACAAAACAAAAGCAAATTTATTAACTCAGATTTCTAAGTCATATTTATAAATGAGTGATAAAACCATCTCATAATTGTGTACAATATTTTATTACATATTCATTTATATACATGAATTTTATGCTGTTGTATATAATGTAAATATTGAATATTATAATTATATATGTATTTGTATATATACACCCATGCACACATAATACATAATTATGGTGTTCATAAATAACCATAACCTTAGTAAAAATCAATATGTAGTTACCAGAGCTCACGGCATTATTTCATATATATGTATATATATGTATAAACTGAATTCATAAATATACATACAAAAACAACTTTCCACTTTGAAATAGTTTACAGACTAGAGATGGAGATAGATAAATGAGAATGTAGCCATGTAGGGTTTTATGAAGGGCAATCTGAATTGAGAGAGGTATGTGAGGAATGCAAAGACCTGGAGTTTAGATAAGTCTGATTTTTGGAAACAGATAGCAATTTAAAAATAAAATGAGAAATAAAGTCCACAATTTTGATAAAAGTAATCATGGTCTATTTGTGTATAGGAAGCATAAAGAGAGATATGGAGGATTAAAACAAGGTTGTGAATATGGAAAAGCCATTTTTCTGCAGCTGCTGCATATCAAGTAGGAAGGACAAGAGATAAGATAAAGGTATAGATGGATTATATTTTTGTGTGTCACAAAAGGGAATTTAGAGTTCATCTTGTGAGTCAATGATTATATATCTCATTTAAAAATAATTCTTTTGTTAGCCAGGTAGTTAGTATGTTTGATGGGTTAAGATAGGAAGTGAGAATACCAATTAGTTCATTATTGCCAATTTTTATCACAGAGATGATGGATTTCTGAACACTGTCTATTATATGACAAAAAATTTTAAAAAAACACAAAAACATAAATTATCTTAAAATCATTTGAAAATTTACCTCTTAATTTGAAATTTACATTCATATTCTTTTAATTCTATGTAATATTTCAAAAGGAAAACATGACCAAAACATATCATTAATTTTAGCAGAAATAATTTTATAAAGATAAATATAATTGCACATATTTTATTCAAAATTATTGCTGAAACTTCACATTTTACTCTATATTTTGAGAAGTTTCATTGTGCCTTAATTATTTCTAAATTGTATAAAGCTGTTTTCAGGAGACAATATCAAATCTATTTTATGAGATAGAAACCAGATCAAGGTTTTGCTATTTGTGTAAGGAGCAACATTTGGGCTGTAAGTGAAAAATTCATGCACTTTGTTATGATTTTAGAGATTTCTGAAAAATAAATGCCATATGTGCTATCATTAAATGTAGCATATCAATCACTATTCCTACTAACCATGTCTTTATGAATATTCTGAGAACATTTAAAACATTTTTTAAAATTTCATTGTGTCTATACTAATGTCAAGATATGTAATTTGGAAGGTTAAAGACAGTTTACCAGAGGACACCATGTCTTTCTTATATTTTAATGACAGAAAACTCAGCAAAGATATATGTGTTTTACAATACGATCCAAAGTTGTCTACATTTTTTACTTACTGAATATTTTATTATGCAATGTTTGACCATACACAGATCTGCCAATTTTACTGCTATGTGACATTTGTTTCATATATTAAGTGTCATTAAAAACACTTAAGGAGAAAGCAGTCATACTTAATTGATAGGAGTGAAATTGATACTCTACATCATGTACTATCACAAGAATGGGAACCTAATTAGAATAAGTTACACTCCATGTAAGTATAATATGTGAATTTACACTCTATTGTCATGTATATGTAAAAAGAACAACTTTTAAAAGATGAAAAAAAAAGTAATTGTAATTCATAATAATGATTTTGGTACTTTTCAGAGTACCAAAATCAATGTATCAATTGGTTTTTTATTATTATATCAATTAATATCTTGCCAAACAGAAAAAAAATGTTAATTGATCATTATATCTCAATCTTTATTAATAAAGGTTATAAAGGAATTTAAATGAAAAGAGCTGTGGGAAAGTCTATTATCTGACTAAAACTGAACTTAGATGAAAATTTGTAGCTTGGAATTAAACTATAACAAGGACAAAAGAAAAGTAGGGACTGACCCCGTAGGGAAAATATAATGTAATTTATATAAATCTAGTTATCTTTTCCAGTTGTGTGTCTTCTTGTTGAATGAAATGAGTTTTTACCAGGTCAGAATGTTAATCTTTTACATTATTTTCAAATGTATAAATTGTCCCTGCAGTTGTCAAAACTGCTATCTCTTCTAAAATATGCTTTTTGACCACTGAAAAAGGTTTTAGCATTTCTTTTATTTATTTGTTTATTTAAAAAATTTAATTGATTTTTTAAAAGATTAAATGATAGCGGGCTGTATTACAATTATGATTAAACATATACAGCATAATTTTTCATATCTCTGGTTATATATTAAGTATGTTCACACCAATTCGTGTCTTCATACCTGTACTTTGGATAGTGATGTCCATCACATTCCACCATCATTGCTAACCCCCTGCCTGCTCCCTTCCCCTCCCACCTCTCTTCCCTATCTAGAGTTAGTCTATTCCTCCCATGCTCCCCCTCCCTACCCCACTATGAATCAGCCTTCTTATAACAGAGAAAACACTCAGCATTTGGTTTTTGGGGATTGGCTAACTTCACTTAACATTATATTCTCCAATTGCATCCATTTACCTGCAAATGCCATGATTTTATTCTCTTTTATTGCTGAGTAATATTCCATTGTATATATATGCCATATATATATATATTTTTTATCCATTCGGCTACTGAAGGGCATCTAGATTGGCTCCACAGTGTAGCTGTAATGAAATTAGCATTTCTTTACTGAAGAGATTAGGCCATTCTTCCAAAATTACACATTAATTTGTCTGATTATGAGAATCAGATATCTTGCATACCTAAACTATTGTCAATTAGAACATGAAAATGCCTAGCATTTTAGGATTATGTCCAGGGAAGTATGTTTCTGAATTTTTATAAGTGATTGCACATATATTTGTTTACCTTTGTTATACAATTCTAAACTTTATTCTTAATTATTTCAATAATATTATATAATAAAATGTCTAGTATACCAAAATTCATTCTTAAATGCTATATTTATTTTTTATATCTATTTGGAGAGCTATAAAGATTTTTCCAGTTTTATTGAGGTAAAATTTATAGATAATCACATTCTCCAATTTCAAGAGCATAATTTGATCACTTTTGGCAAATATGTAGTATTGTAGCTACTAAAATAATTATAACATGGACAATTTTCTCAACACAAATTTTCTTGATTCCTTTCTCTGTGCCTTGATCCCTGGAAATCACTTATCTGATTTTCATTTTTATAATTTTGTGTTTTCTAGGAATTCATCTCAATATAATCACACAGTATGTACTATGTTTTCTTGCTTATTTTATGAGTCAAAATACTTCATAAAATACCTCCATAGTATTATACGTTTACTGGGAGAAGAATTCCTATTGAGTCTCTTGAATTTCTCTAAATCTTGCAAGCAAATGATATTTGTATAGTAAACATTTTGGAAGATATAATGTTGTACTCATGAACAAGACCACTTTTTATTACTTTCTTCTACATGGAAAGATACTATTTGCCTCTGCAAACAAAGAAAAAGGCACATTTACAGCTCATACTAAGAATTTTTATTCTTTGTACTCAGATCTCCTTTCCTATAAAATAACATTCTGTACAGGCCATACAGTGGACACATGCCAATTGTACCACAAAGATTGGATGGAAGGGGTGTCGATGCAAATATTCTGATCCATATACCATTTGTTGGGAAATGAGTAATAAACTGTAATTTATTTTAGCAAAAAGCCTCATTTTTTTCTAACTTCTTAGAAATTATGATGGACTGACTTGTTAGCTTCAGTACCTTAAAACCTCATGCACTTCATATATCTTGAGTCTATTTAAGAGTACTTCATTCCTTTTTATGGCTAAGAATTATTTTATTGTATACCACATTTTGTAAATCTGTTCACCATTTGATTGAAATTTGATTGCTATGCATTAATACAAATTGCATACCTAAATGTTGATATTCTAAGTATATATCATTTTTTTTCTTTTGCCCAAGTACCTAGAACTTCAACTGGGAAGTAATTATTTAGGAAAATAAACAATCATGATAATGCTTTTGAAAACTGAATTAGAGTCAGGTAACATCTCTAGGAGAAAAGTGACACAATGTAAAACAAAATAAAATTGGAGAATTGACAAGGTGATCCAGGAGAGATTAATTTGGTGTTAAAAATACTGCAATGTAAAGAATACTTTTATGATTTAAATCACAGTCAATAGGGAAAAAAAACAATTAAAAATTTAAAGGTAATTTGCCTTTAACACAGAAAACTGAGTATGAGGGTAATGTGACAAGGACATATAACAGTGGTGCAGAAAGAAATAAACATTGAGAATTTGATTTTGGTTGTGATATGTTTTCCCAATCTACCTGTACCTGCTGGTATTTTTTAAAAATATAATAGTATAAGAATATTATTTTAAGCTGTTTATTTTATTTGTATTAAATTTATCAGAAGTCCTCACCCAACATGAACCCATTTTTTAAATGTTCAATGATACTATTTAAGATCTTAGAAATCATATATATGATTATAGAGATTACTATGTAGTATAGCAGTTTTTTTTAACTTTAAGAATTTTTATGTGTTTTAAAGTTTGCCATTATGAAAATGAGAGTAAATATTTTGAATTATAATTTGTATTATATTTTATAAACCAAACATTTTATAACTGTAAGTATGTATGTATTTTAAAAACAAACCAGTCTTAAGAAAAAGTTATCTTAATGATAAATTAAAATTTATTTTTAATTTCATTAAACACATAATATTTTAAATACCTTTTACTCAAATCTCTTTGAAAAAAATATTTATACAGTTGATTTCAAGATGTCTAAAATAAATAATATAAACAGAAATAGTAAAATATATGATATATTTTTAATGTTCAAATCTGTTTTCTCACCAAAAGAAACCTTCAAAGATTTGAAGAGATATTTTGGAATATTGTGATATCTTTACAATAGTCCCAATTCCTATGTAGTGAACTATTCATTTTAACATGACAGTATACTATATATTCACATTGAGCACCAGTCTTGTACCATGAATATAACACAAGAAACTTAGGTTGCATGGATGTGAACAAGACAATTTTGTAAATGATTCATATACTTGTCTTCATGTTTGCAAGTAGATTTTGCTATAATAAAATAACAACTGCTATGTAGATAATGATGCTAAAAAATGGTGCTGTCCAGATAGATAATTTTGTTCTCAGAATCTAGACCCTATGATCTTTTATTGATTTTTTTTATTTTAAAGCAAGAATAACTTAAAAGAATGTATATAATATACACATATATAAGCATATTTGGCTTTTTAATGTTTAATTGGTGCATGCATTTTAATCATATTAATGGTGGAGTTAATGGTGAGGTTTCATCATGCTGGTTTATGCTTGTATAATTTGCTCAATTTTATTCCCCAATACTTCCATTTTCCCTGCCATCCCTTGATCCTTTTTCTCTACTCTACTGGACTTCTTTCTATTTATTTAAAATTTTAGATTATAATAATCCATAAAAGTGTAATTAATTATTATATATTCATACATATAAAAGCAAAATTTGGTTAATTTCATCCCCCAGTTCTTTCTCTTTCTCTCCCTGATCTCCCTTATAAACACAAAGATTAGGCATGGAACCACCATATAATCCAGCTATTCCACCCTTTGTATGAATCACCAAGAATTAAACTCTGCAGTGCAGTTCAAAATACCAACTTATGGAACCAGCCCAGGAGATGTCAACAGATAAATAGATAAAAAAATGTAGTATATATATATATACACACTAGAGTATTACTCAGCCATAAATACGAATGAAATTATGGTATTTTTATGGCAAATGGATGGAACTGGAGAATATCATGTTAAATAAAATAAGACAGACCCAGAAAGCCAAGGGTTTAAAGTTTTTTTCTCATATGTAGAAGCTAGTGAGTGATATATACATAACATACACACACACACACACACACACACACACACACATATATATATATATATATATAAATTTGTGCATTATATTTCTGGTACCGTCTATTATTTTTTGTTTTGTCTGTCTTCTTAATTGGTTCTTTTTCAGTTATATATGACAATAGGATTCATTTTGCCATAAATATAAAAACATCGAATAAAATTTTTTTCTGATTCAGTCCCCATTCTTTTCCCTTCCCCCCCCACTTTTTTTTTACTTCTACCTGTCCCTTTCCCTGATCTTTCTCCTAATTAGGGTCTTGTGTATATATATATATATGGTGGTGAGATTCTTTTGATATATTCATACAATACACGTAGGAAAGTCAGGTCAGATTCATTTCCTTTTTCTCTGTACCCTCACTTCTCCCTTTCCCTTTTTTCTACTCCATGGATCATTATTCTTTTTTTATTACATCTATTTTTATTTATTTATTTATTTTTACTCCTTTTTATTTATATATGACAGCAGAATGCATTACAATTCTTATTACACATATAGAGTACAATTTTTCATATCTCTGGATGTATACAAAGTATATTCACACCAATTTGTGTCTTCATGCATGTACTTTGGATAACAATGATCATCACATCATTTCTAACCCCATGCCCCCTGCCTTCCCCTCATACCCCTCTGCCCTATCTAGAGTTCCTCTGTTCCTCCCATGCTCCCTCTCCCTCTCCCACTATGAATCAGCCTCCTTATATCAAAGAAAACATTCGGCATCTGGTCATTTGGGATTAGCTAACTTCACTTAGCATAATCTTCTCTAACTCCATCCATTTACCTGCAAATACCATGATTTTATTCTATTTTATTGCTGAGTAATATTCCATCGTGTATATATGCCATATATATTTTTTTATCCATTCGTCTATTGAAGGGCATCTAGGTTGGTTCCACAGTTTAGCTATTGTGAATTTTGCTACTATAAACATGCAAATCAAAACCACTCTATGATTGCATCTCATTCCAGTCAGAATGGCAGCTATTATGAAGACAAACAACAATAAGTGTTGGCGAGATGTGGGGGAAAAGATACACTCATACACTGCTGGTGGTACTGCAAATTGGTGCAGCCAATAGGGAAAGCAGTATGGAGATTTCTTGGACAATGGGAATGGACCCACCATTTGACCCAGCTATCACTCTTCCCGGTCTATACCCAAAGAACTTAAAAACAGCATACTACAGGGACACATGTCTCCTATTTTGGATTAATTTCTGCAAACCAGAAATTATTTGACCTTTGACTTTTTGAGACTGGCTTATTTTTCACTTAGCATGATGGTCTCTAGTTCCATCCATTTATCAGCAAATGCTGCAAAGTAATTCTTCTTTATGGAAGATTAATACTCCATTGCACATATATGACACATTTTGTATCCATTTATCTGTTTAAAGGGCACTTAGACTGACTTCTAGCTTGTTTATTGTGATTTGTGCTGCTATAAACATTGGTGTGATTATATGCTGATTTTAACTCCTTTGGACATATACTGAGGAGTGAGATAGCTAGTTCACATACTGGTTCAATTCCTAGTTTTTTTGAGGAATTTCCATACTGTTTCCAGAGTGTTTGTACCAATTTGCAGTCCCACTAACAATGTGTGAGTGTACTTTTTCCCTCACATCCTCACCAACATTTATTGTTACTTGTATTCTTGATAATAGTCATCCAGATGGAAGTGAAATAAAATCTCAGTATAGTTTTAATTATTAGAGATGTAATTTTTAGAAATGTTGAATCTTTTTTTCATATGTTTGTTGACCATTTGTATTCCTTCTTTTCGGAAGTGTCTGTTTAGTTCCATTGCGTATTAATTGACTGGTTATTTGTGATTTTTATGGTGTCAAGTTTTTTGAGTTTTTTGTATATCTTAATGATTAATGCTCTATTTAAGGTAAAGGTGAAAAAGATTTTCTCTCATTCTCCAGGCTCTCTCTTCATGTGATTATTTTCTTTGCTGTGAAGAAGCTTTTTAATTTGATGCCATTCACTTTATTGATTTTTTAAATTTTACTTCTTGCACTTTAGGAGTCTTATAAGGAAGTCAGTTTTTGAGTTGACATGTTGGAGTGTTGTACCTATATTTTCAGATGCAGGGTTTGTGGTCTAAGTACTAGGTCTTTGATCCACTTTGAGTTTTGTGCAGGGTGAGAGATATGTGATAATTTTCATTCAACTACATATGGATTTACAGTTTTCTTAGCACCATTTGTTAAAATGGTTATCTTACCTCCAATGTATGTTTTTGACACCTTTGTCTAGTATCACATAATTGTATTTATGTGGATTTGTCTCTGTGTCTTCTATTTTATTCCATTGGTCTTCATGCCTGTTTTGGTGCAGTACTATGCTGGGTTTGTTACTATAGCTCTTTAATATTATTTGAAGTAGTGTTGTGAGGTCTCCTGCTACTTTTTTCTAAGGATTGCTTTGATTATTCTAATATAAAGTAAATATTAAAAATTTATTTTTATTAAAGTTTAAGTTCTTTGGCAACAAACTAATGGACAATTTTATCAGATTGACTGAAAGCAAACAATGAGTAGTTAGAGCTGGTCCTGGGTAGTTTCTAGAATCACAGATTTACAGGAAGAATTAAGCACCACAACCTCCAAACCATGACATAAGAATCCCCACATAACTATCATTTAAGTGTTTAATTACTCTATTTTACTCTGTTTTTTTTCCCAATGCTAACCTTTAGAAAAGAGTATCTCATTGAATACAACATTATGAAAACTGTAAAAATGATAATTAAAAAAGCTGTTACCTAAATATATAAAGAAAGAAAGAAAAAAGTGAGATTCAAGAAAGCAATAATGGGGAATAAAAAATTACAATTATCTAGTTTGTTAATCATGTAGGAAAAAAGGCAAAGATATTTAGACTATAACTACATTAATTTTTTAAATTTGATTTATTTCTTTTCTTTAAATAGAAATCTGTAATATTGAAGTATAATGAAAAGAAAAACCATTTAGCAGTAATATTCATTGATTCCTCATTGTGTATAGAAATTAAGAACACTAAGACAGGGTTTCTGAATTTTAGAATCTCAAGATCCATTTGTAAAATCATACACACACACACACACACAATTTTACTGTATTGCACTAAGAGTTATAAATGTGGTATTTCAAAGCCAAGTTGTATAGAAAACTCAAAACCTTTTCACTTAGAATTGGGTAACATATTTTCTTGAGACACGTGCATGTTCTTGTGTGGAAAATTAAGGGTGAAATATGTTGTAAATGGACCAGTATCTTCAAAGCCATAAAGTCATAAATAAATATTGAGATTTTGAAAGTTAGTGATACATTGTGTATAGATAATTGTAGGGGAATTAAAAGTGTTATATTTGGGTTTTAACTTGGAGTCGAATTTTTGTTGGAACTTGTTATGGTCTAAATTGTGGCCCCTGACTAAATTCACATATTATAATCTTAACAATCAGTATATCAAAATGTGATTGTACTCAGATAAAGAGTCTTTATTGGAGCAATTAAGTTAACTTGAGGTCATCAGGGTGGGCCCTAATCTAATATGAATTGTGTTCCTGTACAAGGAAGAGATTAGGATACAGGAAAAGGAGAGGAAACTATGCAAAGACTGCAATAAGAAGATGGCCATCTACAAATCAATGAGAGAATCATCAGAAGAATTCAACCCTACTGATAACTTGTTCTCAAATTTTTAGGTGTTTTTTTTTTTGTTTTGTTTTGTTTTGTTTTTTTGTACAAATCACCTCTCTGAGTTCTGCCCATGTTCTGTGTAGGGAGGGAATGGGTAACTGTATGTATGGATCAACTGGAAGTAAAAGCTATGAAAATAATATTAATAAATAAAGACAAAAAAAAAAAAAGGAAATTAATTGAAGCAGGGGCCTGGTGGGTGGAAGAGACCTTATAAGTCGGATCCTTACAATGAGAAAAACTGAAGAATGTTTTATTTATAGAGGTACATACCAAAGGTATTCAGTAAGGAGCTTCTTTAGGAAAACAGGATAAGAGTGGGGGAAAATAGCTTGTTTGGAGCTTGGTAGATTGTGATCATCTCTGATGGGTACCTGCTTACCTAGGGCTGAGAGGTAAGGCAAGGTGTAGGCATGATTTGAGCTTTCTCCAATCGGAGAATTTCACCCAGGAGTTTCCAGAAAACAGCTTCTCTGCCTTAATGGCTCAAACAAAACCCATACTTCATACAAGGCTTCCCTCATTGTAATGCTTTATTATGCAGGCTTAGTAAACAAATACAGACATATTCCAAAATTTGGAAAGATGATCTTTTCCCACTAATGGCAAGTGCAGTGATGATGTGTTATTCACTCTGAATAAGTTTGTATGATTTTGAAATATATTTTTATACATACTTGTTTTATAGAATCTATTCAAATATGTTAAATTCTCAATATGCTCATTATATGGCTCCCTTTCTACCTCTGAGTGTGTCTGGATGCCAATTTGTGTCTCACGATACCACTCTCTCTCTCTGTTGAAAAATCTTAGGGCATATCTTCATAATTTTTTCATTGCCTTATACTTTTGTATTATTGATTTCCCCCTAAATTTAATGCTAGAGTTTTGATATAGCTTCATATGTTCTCCATTCATATATTTAAATTTAATCCCCACTGTGCAATATGAAAAGGATTTGAGCTTAATCTCACTATGGTGTTTGAAGATGAGGACTTTGTGGAAAAGAAAGATTTGGGGGTCTCATGGAAACGCGCTCTTTCTGTCTTTTGACACAGGATTCCCTGTACCATCTAGAGAGACTGCTAGTCAGAAGGTATCAGCAGATGTAGCATCTTGATTTTGGACTTACAAAACATGAACCAAAATAAACTTATTTCTTTATGAAGTTGCTTGTCTCAAGAATTCCTTTACAGCAATACCAATGGACTAATGCAGTTATGTTTCTTTAACTTTTGCGTAGGAAGAGTAATATTTAACTTTCACTTGTATGTATGAAACTCTACATGCATAAATTAGATGATAAAGGTCACTAGTTTTCACTTGAATAAGCAAATTGGTAAAAATCATTCTGAATTCATTAATAAAGGCAAATATTAATCATCAAAGACATGTATGACCTTATGCATTTCTGAGTGCTGCTACTTTTAGATTAATACAAATTTTATACAATAGGGTTGTTTATGTTTTCTGTACTTTTTAATGAAGCTTAAATTTTAATGCCAAGT
>NW_026000057.1:45872259-45895617 GCF_001458135.2 Marmota marmota marmota
TATATATATATATCAATGTTTCTTATCCCAGGAGGCACTTTAGAATTGCTAGAAACGCTGGTTAGAATATTAGATCCTCAAATACAATTTACAAGTTTTGGAGTGATATACTTCTCAAGAATTTTGATTTAACAGGAATAGTGAGGAGTCCAAACATGTATTTTTAACAACATCAATAGACAGTTTTTCATTGCAGGATGAGAATTAATGGTTAAAAAAGCTTATCTCATCCTGCTGTTGTCCCGTCTTCATGATTATATAAAACGTGGTATTCACTAAGTATTTTTTTTCAACTTCATTGGGATTGATATGTTGGATTTTGTTATGATAAGACTGTGAAAACTCTTTGGAAATTTTTTAAAAAAATCATTAATATGACAGATAAATTTCAAAATTTTGTGTTTTAAGAGCTATAATTTAACATTTATTATTATATTTTAAAAACTGGAGGTGTTTGTTTTATTTTAATTTCAGTCAATTATCAGTTACTGTCAGTAGTTTTTGCTGAACAACTCTGAAAGTTTGGATGTGTACTAACAAACAAAAAAAAATTTACAAAATTTTTTCAATATTTTTGCCTTTATTACAATATAAGTTATGAAGTGGGAAACTGTGCAGGAGACAAGGGATATGGACATATGGCATTTCAGAGCATGCAATAATGAGTCACATATTTATATAAACAGGAATGGCATCTCAATCTCTCTAGAAATTGGCAGACTATCTGTAAAAGATCCATTTTTCCACTAAATATATAGCCAAAACAAGTGTCAATAGTAGCTTTCTGGTAGTTGAGGAAATTTAATATGGTAAATAGAAAAATCATATTGCCAAAATAACATTTATTTTTATTATTATTTTATTAATAAGATTTTATAATGTATACATGCACTTATTTTTCATATTTAGAATTTTTGTTTTACAATTCTTAATTCTTGGAGACTCCAGTTAGTTTAAAATAAAGCAAGTAACAAAACATTAATGAGGTAAAAATTATATTTTCAATATTTTAAAAATTTTACCTGTTAGAAGGTTTTGGATTAAGTACCCAAATTTTATCATGGAAGTTATGCTATTGGACAAGAATTTTAATGAAATGTTGGAGTCCATACAAAGTTCACAGACTTGTAGATTTGATCTGAAAATAAAGGTGTTTGGTCTAAGTAAACACTTGCATTTATTATAGACAAAGTATACATGACTCATAGAGTGAAACAATAAGCCCAAGTAACTGTGTGTCATCTGCAGCAGTAATTAATAATCAGGTTTTGGAAAAGAAGTGCATTCTAGATGAAGATAGTGATACAAGAAAGTAAGATAACAATCAAACTCTATCTCTGGGAATTCAGTTAACCTTGATTCCTTTTTCTGTAAAGGATTGTGAGAGAGGCCTATCAGCATGATACAGCTGTACATTTATGGCACTTTTTCTTCCATTGGTACACATATTGAGATGATTTTTTTTTAATTATAAAAGAAAAACTGCCTTAGGTTACATTTTTGCTTTTTTATGTCCTCTAATCCAGTATCAACAGAAAAGCTTCCCATGCTATCCTCTCTTACTGACTCCACAATTTATACAAATAGAGTATATTAAACTTGGAAAATGTAACAAATCAAGTCCTGGAAGTATAATAATTCATAGAAAAAAAGGAGAAATCATATCTAGTTTTTGTTCAAGGAGTCCTCGGTAAAAGCAATAATCACTTCATGTTCTTAGTTTTGCATTATTTCTGTAATTATTTTATGCTAGTTCAAAAAAACACACCATTTGATATTTCTTTCTTCAAAATCTTGAATGTTTTATTTGTGTAAGATTATGAAAAGGAGAAAGTTGGCAAAGGAATGAAGCAGCTACATATTTACATGTCTTTTACAGGAAAGCACATTATAAAACTATTAAATGCTAAATGAAAGTACATTTTAAACTAAAACCAATATCAATCGTTCTCCTTTCCTCTTTTATCTTACATAAACTCAAAATTAATGTCAGAGTTCAAACAAAATATTCTGCATGCTTATTCTTTATCCTAGTTGATCTTTTCCCTATGTGATTGCCCAGAACACAGAATATCTGTATAATCAAGTGTAATGAAAATCAATATTCCAACATCACCCAGTTTTGAAGGTGGAAAACATTTTAGAAATTCATCAAGAGCATATCACCAAGGAATACATACTTCACAATTCATCACACTAAGATTTTTAAAGCAGAAGATATTTGAAACAGTATTAATGCATTTAAGCATAAATTTCTTGAAGCAAATGCTTACTTATTTTAAGAATATTAGGCATAAAGATTCTATGGTCTTATGATATCAATAATTATTAATTAATTATTATTTTGTTCTTAAATCAATTTAGCTTTAAAAGGATAATTTGAATTCATGAAATATTTTATGGACAATTTTATGATGTTTTTTCATAACCTATAAGAGGCAACATTATTTTCTTGTGACTTTCTGTAGGTTAAGATCTACTGTAGGATGTAATATTCTCATTTTGTGAATATTTCTCAGTATTTCTCTTCTATTGTGTTAGTGAGGCCAGGATTGCTCACTATCCAATCACAAGCCACTTTTAATTAGTCCAAACCTCTTTTTGATTGAAAATTCATTACAAATAATTATTATAAGTTATACCTACCTGCTTTTATATCAGATTTACAGTTTTATGAATGTCTTTAAAAAGATTTCAAGAACATTATATGAAAATGGCAAAAAAAATGAGTATTTTTGTTAGAATTTCAATAATATGGTTAAGTGTGAATTAAATGTATCCATATAGAGGTTAAATATATGATGAAACCAACTTTATTGTTGGAATTTATTACAAATATATTAATCCATAGTCAATTCATGTTTAGCTGATTTTGAATTCTATAACAGTGTTGCTGTAGTCCTCACTAGCATGTACAGCTGTGTTGCAGTGCATGCATTTGATAACAAAAGGAGAAACCTTAAAAGGATTTATTCCATGTCATTAATCTCTGGTGTCAAAGAATTAAATGACTGCCATCATCTGCCTAAAAAGATCCTATGTTGTCTTCTCTTGCTGTCCCACAGACAAAATGTGCTCTTCAATTATCACATGTTCCTTCAAACCTGAGATATGATATTGCTTTCTTTACTGCCTGAAATATTATTTTCAAGATTTCTAATTCCTTTGCATATTACCTCCTCTAGGGCCTCCTCCTTAAATATCCCATGGATGTTAGCAATATACATGGAATATGACATTGAATCACATTTCTCACTTTAAAGTCATCTACTGTTTTTCAAGCAATCTTCTTAAGTTGTTCACTTGTTTATTTGTTTATATACCTTTTATCTGCCACTGCTTAATAAAATGGAAGCACTAGTAGAAATCTCATCTGTCTCATTACCTATTAGGGGAGGTGCCAATAATTGTAACCGTTAGGTTCTTTATAATATATTGCTTTATCTTTTCAACACATGTAATATGTAGATAATAAAATCCATTTCCTTAAGACATGTGGAATCTATAGCACATTGTTTCATTTTCAGATATCTACTGTTATTTCTAAAACTGCTACTTTATCTGGAGGAATTTTGCCTTCGATTATGCTGTCATTTTTTTAAGGCTACTGAACAGATTTTTATCTGGCATAAGGCATATTAAACTGAGGTAACCATTCATATGATCTAGTTTTTGTTCATTATTTGCAGTTATTGAAACTGATTGTAAACATGGATTTCAAATCTATTAATATAATAAATATATATATTTTTTACATTTAAGACATTTTTCTCAGCATTTTTTCTACCATGACAAAAAAGAACTGCTATATTTTATATGTTTGATATTTTACACATATTTTAATTTTATTTTCTGTTACTGTTATGGATAGGTAAGTAGCATAATTATTTAGTTCACATATTGAATACTGTATGCAGTTTTGCTATTATTAATCACTTTTTAAAAATTGTTTTACTTCAATACCAGGTTAATTCTTAATGCCTCAATGTTATTAATTCTTCTTTTTTATACTAGGGATTGAACTCAGGAGGGGTTAAACACCAAGCCTCCTCATTTATATATTTTATTAGAGACAGGGTCTCAAAGAGTTGCTTAGGACCTCACTAAGTTTCATGAGTTTGAACTCATGATCCTCCTGCCTTAGACTCCTGAGTTGCTGGGATTTGTAACCTGCATCAGAATACCAGCAAATGCCATCAATTCTTTTTTTTTTAATTTTAATTTTTAAAAATTTGTATTTGTTATATATGAAAACAGAAGGCAATATATATAATACGCATATAGAGCACAATTTTTCATATCTCTGGTTGTAGACAAAGTAAAGTCATATCCTTCATATCTTCATACATGTACTTAGGGTAAAGATGACCATGGCATTCCACAGTCTTTCCTTCCACTCTGTCCCCTTCTATCTGCTCCCTCCCCTTTCTCCTTCACCCTATCTAGGGTTCATTTAATCCTTTCATCACCTCCATCCTTACACACACAGCATTTTATGGATCAGCATCCTTAAATCAGAGAAATCATTTGGCATTTGGTTTTTTGGGATTGCTAACTTCACATAGCATTATATTCTCAAGCTCCACCCATTTACCTGCAAATGCCATGATTTTATTCTCTTCTAATACTGAATAATATCCCATTGTGTATATATATCACATTTTCTTTACCCATTCATCTACTGAAAGGCATCTAGGTTGGTTCCACAGTTTAGCTATTGTAAATTGTGCTGCTATAAACATTGATGTGGCCATGTCCCTGTAGTATGCTGTTTTTAAGTCCTTTGGATATAGACTGAGGAGTGGGATAGCTGGGTCAAATGGTGGTTCCATTCCCAGTTTTCCATATTGGCTACACCAATTTGCAGTCTCAACAACAATGTTTGAGGGTGTCTTTTTCCCTACAACACTTTCTCCAACACTTATTGTTGTTTATATTTTAATAATTGCCATTCTGACTAGACTGAGATAAAATCTTAGAGTAATTTTGATTTGCATTCCTCTAATTGCTAGAGATGATGAATATTTTTTTTCATATATTTGTTGATTGATTGTTTATCCTCCTCTGAGAAGTGTCTGTTCAAGTCCTCGGCCCATTTATTGATTAGGTTATTTGTTTCTTTGGTGTTAAGATTTTTGAGGTTTTTTATATATTCTAGAGATTAGTGCTCTATCTGGCATACATGTATTGAGACATTGTTCCCAATTAGTAGGCTCTATATTCACTTCACTGATTGACTCTTTTGCTGAGAAGAAGCTTTTTAGTTTGAATCCATCCCATTTATTGATTTGTGAGATTAATTCTTGTGCTATAGGAGTCTTATTAAGGAATTTGGGGCCTACTCTGACATGATGGAGATTTGAACCTAACTTTTCTTCTAGTAGACACAGTGTCTCTGGCTTAATTTCTAGGTCCTTGACTCACAGTGAGTTGAGTTTTGTGCGTGGTGAGATATAGGGGAATAATTGCATATGGATTTCCAGTTTTCCCAGCACCAATTGTTGAATAGGCTATATTTTCTCTAATGTACATTTTTGGTGCATTTGTCAAATATAAGATAACTGTGATTATGTGGGTTAGTCTCTGTGTCCTTTATTCTGTACCATTGGTCTACAAGTTTATTTTGGTGCCAGTACCATACTGTTTTTGTTACGATTGCTCTGTAGTACAGTTTAAGTTCTGGTATAGTGATGCTTTCTGCTTCACTCTTCTTGCTACGGATTGCTTTTACTATTCTGGTTTCCTTATTTTTCCAGATGAATTTCATGACTGCTTTTTCTATTTCTATAAGGAATTTCATTTGCATTTTGATAGAAATTGCATTAAATCTGTGTGGTGCTTTTTGAAGTATGGTCATTTTGATAATATTAATTCTGCCTATACAAGAACAAGGGATATCTTTCCATCTTCTAAGATCTTCTTTAATTTCTTTCTTCAGTGTTCTGTAGTTTTTTGTTGTAGAGGACTTTCACCTCTTTCATTAAGAGGTGATTCCCAACTATTTTTTTTTTTGATGCTATTGTAAATGGGGTAGTTTTTCTTGTTTTCATTTCAGAGGATTTGTCACTGATATTCAGAAATGCCTTTGATTTATGGGTGTTGATTTTGTATCCTGTTACTTTGATGAATTCATTTACTAGTTCTAGAAGTTTTCTGGTAGAATTATTTTGGTCTTCTAGGTATATCAATAGCAAGTAGCACTAATTTAAGTTTTTCTTTGCCTTTCTGTATCCCTTTAATTTCTTTTTCTGTCTAATTGCTCTGGCCAGTGTTTCAAGAACTGTGCTAAATAGAAGTGGTGAAAGAGGGCATCCCTGTCATGTTCCAATTTTTAGAGGAAAAGCTTTCAATTTTTCTCCATTTAGAATGATGTTGGCCTGGGACTTAGTATAGGTAGCCTTTTTGATGTTAAGATATGTTCCTGTTATCCCTAATTTTTCTAGTGTTTTGAACATGAAGTTGTACTGTATTTTGTCAAATGCTTTTCCTGTATATATTGAGATGAGCATATGATTCTTATCTTTAAGTCTATTAATTTGATGAATTACATTTATTGATTTCTGTATTTTGAACCAACCTTGCATCTGTAGGATGAACCCCACTTGATCATGTTGCACTATCTTTTTGATATTTTTTTTGTATTTGATTTGCCAGAATCTTATTGAGAATTTTTGCATCTATGTTCATTAGAGATATTGGTTTGAGGTTTTCTTTTTTGATGTGTCTTTGCCTGGCTTTGGAATCAGGATGATATTGGCCTCAAAGAATGAGTTTGGAAGTTCTCCCTCTTTTTCTATTTCCTGAAATAAATTGAAGCGTATTAGCATTAATTATTCTTTTAAAGGTCTTGTAGAACTCAGCTGTATATCCATCCAGTCCTGTGCTTTTCTTGGTTGGCAGACTTCTGATGGCATCTTATATTTCATCACTTGAAATTTATCTGTTTAAATTATGTATATCATCCTGATTCAATTTGAGTAAGTTATATGCCTCTAGAAATTTGTCAATATTTTCTATTTTATTGGAGTACAAGTTTTCAAAATAATTTCTAGTTATCTTCTGTATTTCTGTAGTGTCTGTTGTGGTATTTCCTTTTTCATCATGTATGTTTGTGATTTGAGTTTTCTCTCTCCTCTTTGTTAGCATGGCTAATGCTTGTCACTCTTAATTTTTTTTCAAAGAAGCAACTTTTGTTCTGTCAATTTTTTCAATTGTTTTTTTTGTTTGTTTGTTTTAATTTCATTAATTTATGCTCTGATTTTAATTATTTCCTGTCTTGTACTGCTTTTGGTGTTGATTTGTTCTTCTTTTTCTAGGGCTTTGAGATGTAATGTTATGTCATTTATTTATTGACTTTTTCTTCATTTAAGAAATGAACTCAATGCAATGATCTTTCCTTTTAGAACTGCCTTCATAGTGTCCCAGATATTTAAATATGTTGTATATTTGTTCTCATTCACCTCTAAAATTTTTTTAATCTGCTCTTTGATGTCTTCCGCAACCCATTTTTCATTCAGTAGCATATTATTTAGTCTCCAGATGTTGTAGCTTTTATTTCTTATTTTATCATTGATTTCTAATTGCATTCCATTATGATCTGATAGAATGCAGGGTAGTATCTCTACTTCTTTATATTTGCCAAGAGTTGCTTTGTGCCATAATGTGTAGTCTATTTTAAAGAAGGATCTGTGTGCTGCTGAGAAGAAAGAGCATTTGCTCTTTGAAGGATAAAATATTCTATATATGTCAGTCAAGTCTAAGTTATTGATCGTATTATTATGTTCTATAGTTTCTTCCCTCAGGTTTTGTTTGGAAGATCTATCCAGTGGTGAAAGAGGTGTGTTAAATACGATTGTATTCCTAGCCATTTTTGTTTATTTTTCTTATTTAACTTGACTTTTTTCACCTGTGATTAGTTTTTCCTATAGCATAATACCCCCGTCTGCTGATTTTGCTGGACATGATTCTTGGTTGGCATCCATTTTCTTTCAAAGCTTGTTAGATATTGTTCCATGGTCTCCTGGCTTTGAAGGTCTGGATTGATCTGCTGAGATACGAATTGGTCTCCCCTATATGTGATCTGATTCCTCTCTCTAGTGGCTTTTAAGATTATATTCTTATTCTGTATGCTAGGCATTTTCTTTTAATGTGTTTTGGTGTAGATCTGTTGTAATTTTGTACATTTGGTGTCCTGTAAGCCTCTTGTATTTGGTTTTCCAATTCATTCTTCATGCTTGGGAAATTTTCAGATATTATCTCACTGAAGAGATTGTTCATTGTTTTGGTTTGAAATTCTGTGTCTTCCTCTATCCCAATAACTCTTAAATTTGGTCTTTTGATGCTGCTCCATAATTCTTGGATGTTCTGTTCATGGCTTCTTACTATCTTTACTATATGGTCAACTTTATTTTCCAGATTGTATATTTTGTCTTCATTGTCTGACATTCTTGCTTCCAAGTGTTCATGTCTGTTGGTGATGCTTTCTACTGAAATTTTTATTTGGTTTATTGTTTCCTTTGTTTCAAGATTTTCTGATGTTTTTTTTTTTTTTTTCCAGAATCTCAATCTATTTCTCAATGTAATCTTTTGCTACCTGTATTTGCTCTCTTACCTCTTTGTTGGAGTGATCTATTTTTGCCTGTATTTTCTCATTTAGGTCATCCTTTAATTCACAGATCATATTAATCATGAACTTTCTGAACGTTTTCTCTGATATTTCATCAACTTCACTGTCCATGGGTTCTGTTATTGTGGCATCCTGGCTTCTTTGGGGCACTTTTATCCCTTGTTTTTTCATGTTGTCTCTGTGTCTTCCTTTCTTGCAGTGTTCATCTTGCATCTGAGATATTACAGTTTCTACCCTATATTCCTATAGTACCTGTGCAAATTATCTGTACTTCACCTTGATGTTGGGCTTCCACACCCTGCTGATGGCCCTCAATGCATGCTACTGTAATTAAAGGTGGTGGCAGCAATAGCCGAGGTAACTCTAGATAATAGTTGAGATGCCTCAAGATGGATACAATGTATTACATAGAGATGGGGTGAAAAGAGTATGCCTTACACTGTCTTTGGGAAGCCTGCTCTGAGATGCAGCTGCTTCTAGGCCCTGTCTGTGATCAATAGGTAGGGACTACTGTGTGGGGAAGGCTATGGCAATGTCTACAGTGCTCCAAGATGAAAGTGGGTTATGCTTGGGCTTCCTGGCAGGGATAGAGGGATGATGAACTTGGACCTACCCTGGGTCTGGGTCCCATGTATGTCAGTGTGGGCAGATCTGGGCAGGGCCTGAGGTTAAATTGGGTGTCTGCTGGTGTGGGATGGAACAAAACTCTCCCTTGGCCTGGGTTCCATGCAAGTTGGTGTGGGTGCATCACCAGTAATTCTTAATAAAATATCTATTCTGTTATTTTTCAGTCAATAGTATTCATATTTTATCTTTTAGGTTGTCTTTTTTGGAGTTTTCTCTCTCTAAATTTGTGTCTTTTCTATATTTTCTACATTTTAATTTGTATATTTTATGTACTGTGTTGCCTTAATATGCTGTTAGGCTTTGGGTCCTCTTAACAATCATAAGAAATATTCTAAACAAATTAATGTCTGATTTACTAGTAGGTATTATTGTATTCCTATCTAAATTAAAGAATTTTTAAAGTAAAAAAAATAACTGAAAAGAAGAATTAAAGAAGAAAAATTTTGTTTTGGTATTCATGGTTTCAGAGGTCTCAATCTGTAGACTGCTGATTCAATTCTGGAGTGCCTAACGTGAGAAAAAACATCATGGTGTAAGTGTGTGGCAGAAGAAAGTAGCTGGGTATATCCAGCCAGGAAGCTGAGAAAGAGCTCTGCTCAGCAAGAACAAAAGATAAATTCAAAAGGCATATCCCTAGGAACCCACTTTCTCCAACCACATACTACTGCTTACAGTTACCACCAAGTTAATTCCTATCAGGGGATAAATGCACTGATCTGGTTAAACTCTTGTGACCCAGTCTTTTCATCTCTAAACTTTCTTGCCTTTTCTCACACATGAGTTTTAGGGGACACCTAATATAAAAAATAACATTTCTTTCCTGGACCCTAAATCTCATGCTCTCCTCATGATGCAAAATGCATTTAGTCCATTTCTAAGAGTCCTCACAGTCTTAATGGTTCAAACATTTTCCAAAAGTCTAATCCAAAGTCTTCTCTGAAACTTAATGAAAATTGTCAGGATTAAAAAATAGCAAGTCACTTTACATATACCCAATATGTAAAGGCACTAAGCAAACATTTCCATGTGAAAAAAATAGGGGCATAAAGAGAAGAGATCTACCAAATCAAGATTGAAATTCAACTAGACACACAAGTTCTGTAGCTTCACAGCTAGTATAGGGAGCACATGGTATCATGATGTTCTCTCTAAAGGGCTTGCATAGGTAGCTCTGTCACTATGGCTTTGCTCATTACTATCCACATGGCCTCTCTGTTGGCTTCTCTGTGCTCAATTCCTTCAGCTTTCCTCAGCAGATGTTCCAGTACTGGTATTTCTTAATCTTGGGGGTCTCCACTGAAGCTTCAGCTTCCTCCTCATATCTCCTTGCCTTGGCCTATCAGGAACAATCCACAGGGACTCCATCCCTGCTGCACTTTGCCTGGATTCCTAACCCTTCCTTTTAAATCTCAGTGGAACCTCCATGATTCCCTAACTTCAGTATTCTGCAGTCCTGAAGAACAAGGATCAGGTGGTTGACATCAAGGTCTGCCACGAGGTTGAGCAGTAGTAGTTCAAGCCTTCAGGGACCATGGTTGCATCAGCCTCTGAATGCCTGGGTAGCTAAGAAAACAACTTCCTAGGCTCCCTGTGCAAGCAGGGTGGCCCACTGGTCTCTTGACAAAGGAATTTTTACTTTTACACCCTGGAGATTGAGATGGGTATGGTCTCACCAATTCCTGAGATGCCCTAAAGCCATCTTTCTTTTTATGTCTGGACAAAGTCTTTGGCATTTTTTTAGTGGTCATAAGATCTTTAACAACCACACATTACTTAGCCCCAGTTTCATTCAGTTTTCTGCAACTGAACTTTCTCATACTGAGAATAAAACTTAAGGAAATGGCCCCAAGGTTGGACAAGAGCCAGCAAGTGTCGCAAAACTGAAATGGTGCAATATTCCTTGCCTAGCACTTCCTGGTTAAATCTATGTGTATAGGAACCCTTTGTCTCATAGGATCCTCTTTTCTTTTAGAAAAGTTTTTATGTCCCCAACTCCCCCTCTCTCTGAGGATGAATTTAGACAGTCGGGAATGTTCTCTATCTTCCTCAGAATCAATTTTGAAATGAACCTGTTTTCCTTTACCAAACTCTGTCTCTCACATTTATAAGATAAGTGAACAGCAGATCTTGTAGATTTCAATAACAGAATGATTACATTTACCTTTAAATATTTTATTTCTGTATTATTTTTTGCAATTTTGCAATTTTATAGGGAGATATCTGTGTTAATTGTGTGGTTATAAATTATAAGCAAGTGGAAAGCAGATTTTTAAATTATTGCCTAGTAACTTAAGCTTGATAGATGGTTATAGTTTCTTACTGATTGTGTATTTTCCTTAATTCTTTAAATAATCAAAAATAATTTTCTTATAAAATGCATACAAACAAAAGACTACATTTCTCATTCTTCCTTCCATTTAAAAAAAAATTTGTTGGGGGGATACTGAGGATTGAATTCAGGGGTACTCAACCACTAAGCCACAACCCCAGATTTTGCATTTTTATTTTTAGAGACAGGGTCTTATTGAGTTGCTGAGGCTGGCTTTGAACTCCCCATTCTCCTGCCTCAGCCTCCCAAACTGCTGGGACTACAGGCATGCACCACAGCAACCGGCTCTCATTCTTCCTTTCACTTCAGTTTGGTCATGTAACTAAATTCTGCCCAATGACTAATAACCATAAATTGTAAATGAGATTATCCACTACTTGTATCTTAAAAGGAAAACAGCCATAGTACACTTTCAGCTACCACTGCCTCTTCTTACATGGGACATCTTTGAAATATACGCAGTTACAATAATTATTTTTTCTATTTGATGTTTTTGATAGTAGATGTCACATCCCACAAAAGGAAGAGTAGAAGAGTTTTGTGTTAACTATAGAAGCTGTAACCTACCATACATTCTTACTGTCAGGTTTATCTTATGTGTGAGAAAAGCAATCCTTAAGATGCTCATAGTTTCAGTTTTGTGTTCCATGTACATAAATTGACAGTTGTATCAATTGCTTGTCTTAGATGTACCCAAAATTATTATTACTACTAATGATATCTTTAGTACATATTATTTTTAAATTAAATGGTTTTTAATATATGACAAAAAATGTAGCACTGAGATAAATTTGAGTAAATATTTAGTTGGGATTTTATTAAAGCACAGAAGTTGAGATAAGGATTTGTGGTCTGAACATTACTTTCATACCAATCTTTAATGTTTAATAAATGTCCAAATAATGTTGACTTAAATATGGAAGGAACTGGAGGCTACTCATGCTAAGTGAAATAAGCCAGTCTGCAAAAGTCAAAGGTTGAATGTTTTCTCTGATACGTGGAAACTAATCCAAAATAACATGGGGGTGGGGAATAGTAAAAGAAAGATCAGTCAAGTAGACAAAGAGAAAGAGGAGAAGGAAAGAGGATGGGATAGAGAAAGACAGTGGAATAAATCTGACCTGACTTTCCTATGTACCTATATGAATATACAATGAATCTCATCATCATTTACATACACGGGACACTAATTAAAAAAAAAAAGTAAATAACAGAAAGATCAGTAGAATAGAGGGAAATGGAACAGGGAGTGGGAGGAAGGGAGGGGAATGGTAAGTAATGGGGACTAAATTAGAACAAATTATATTCTATGCTTTTGTAATTAAGTCAAAATATATTCTATTGTCATGCATAACCGAACAAAACCAATAGAAAGAAAGAAAGAAGAAAATAAATAAAGAAATTACTATGGTCTTAACAATAAAGAAAATACACCCTGAAAAAAAATAGTGTTAGAAATCATTTAGATTCCCAAGTAATAATGTGTATATTATGCATACAGGGTATGCATTTTTTGAAATTAATTATACTTCCAGAGAGAATGTGAATTACCAGAAATGTAGGTCAGTCCAATGTTAAAAATAATTGGCAGACTTTTGGGGAGATTCTCTTAAAATGTGACTTTGTGTGTGTTCTCCCCATTTCTCTATGCAACTATTCTTCATCACATTGCTCAACATCACTTTACTTTCCTCTCCTCCTTTTCCTATTCCCATTCTCATCTTATTTCTTGCCTTTGATTGAGGGGATAGATATAAACTCTAAAATAACATTGAGGGGTCAATCTGTATTTCCATGTGTAACAATGTCAATGTCACTAAATGATGAAATGAATATATTGTCTTCAAAGTTATTTTGTTAGTGTTTAAAAAATAAATCTAGTTAGTATTTTATACCAATTTAAATATCCCATACATCAAAATTTATTCTCAAATGTTGTTGCTAGAGAACATTACTTAAGGATAATTTAGGACAGAATATTCCTATGCTCTGAAAAAAAATTCTTACAATTCATCTCTCTTCTATTATGCATTACAAATCTAAAAATTCTGAGGACCTACACTGATCTCTCAGGAACCATGTTGTTCAGTGAAATAATAAGAAATACTATTAAATATTATCTAATGATAGATACATCTTTGCCCAGACAATGTCAACATAAGAGAATTACTTCATTACTCTATTTCAAGAAGGGTAATAACCCTGCTCAGTAGAGACACATATTAATTTCTCCTGTTGTTTTTGGTAGTATCAACAATAAGGTTCAGAGAGAACACGTAGTAGCAATATTTTCCGTAAGGTCTACAAAGAAAGGAAGGATCAGAAAAAAATATTGATTTCTTTCAGATATAAAATAGTTAATCCAAACATTTGGCCTAATATAGTAAACTATATAGCCATGGAACAGCTGTGAGAAAAGACTTTATGAACAAAATGGATGACAAGATTGAAATCTAAAGATGAATATTTGTGGGGCTGGGGATGTGGCTCAAGCGGTAGCGCGCTCGCCTGGCATGCGTGTGGCCCTGGTTCGATCCTCAGCACCACATACAAAGATGTTGTGTCCACCAAAAACTAAAAAATAAATATTAAAAAATTCATTAAAAAAAGATGAATATTTGTGGGTCAGAAATCTTTATTGTGATGTACTCCATATTTTGAGTAAATAAATATTTTTTTTTTCTCTCTCGTTAGCCATCTGAATCTGTAGGGGAAAAAGGAAGGACTATCATGATGTGAGATTTAGTGCAAAATTTTAATAGAAAACATTAAAATTATTTTAGTATATGAATATTGATTCTTTTATTTCTGCTCTAATTACAAATACTCATAGGTTTGAGTGACCCCTAATTATATTGTTTTATTCATGCAAAATTTTACAGATTTCATTTATCTATGATTTGACAAATATACATATAAGATTTAAATTATTACAATTAACAAAAATCATAATACAATTGAAAAAATATGGCATTTAAAATATTTGATTTCCTTTTGTTAGAGAAATAATTTATAGGCTGAAGTTAAATACTGATATTTCATCAACTATTTTTTGATGAAACTGAAAATATATTTATATATTTTCATACCGTGCCAATTGTATGTCTAACTGAAGTAAAATAATGTCTTAAAATAATTTAATCACATAAACAATGCAAAAATGAATTTTGGAAACAAGGTATTGGAAGGCTGATATGTCTTGCATTTCTTAAGAGTAATATGCAGTTAGCCTGTCATGTTGTCTACATGAAGGAAGTAATTTCATTTTAAAGCTGTTTTAAGTCATATTTTTCTATGGGAAACTAAGGTCATACATAAGAGAGTACTTTGAAATAATAGGCGATATATGAATACAGAAACCTGTCACAGCATCAGTGGTGCCTTACAATCCTAATGGTCCCTCAAATATAAATAAAATAGAGGAGAGACAAAAGTTAGTATAAAAGTCATACATAATAAAAGTTAAAGTAAAGGATAAAGTAATTGCATTTCAGTAATCTTTAACAAATGAATAAAGCAAAACAGTAGATGAGAAAATGCTGCAGCTCAGAAAGTAATTTGCCTTTTTGCCATTTCATTTCTAGTTTATAATAGGTTTTGTGTCTCTGTCCTTTCAGTAATCTATTCATTATACACCAAATTTGAGCAGAGTTAGTAAAATAATCTCTTAGAAATATAAAACAAAATTCCTTTTTACAGGATCTTTTGAACTATATAAGTCACCTGAGATTTCTATGCAATATTGAAATTAAATTTGGTCAAAATATTTTTTCTCTGCTGTTTCACTATTACTTTAACAACACAGGTGTCTATAATATATTCACCTATCTCATATTCATTTTAATTGACATCATTTCCAACACTTAGGAAGGACATGCTCTCTTTTCTGTGACTATCAGTAAATGCTCCAAAACAGAAAGCATAATAGGTCACTTCAGAAAGATCAAGGTTTTGACCAAGCAGTGCTCTCTTATGCTGGTGTATTCCTTTACATGTGTGTATTTGAGAAGCAAAACAAATAGTTCCATTAGTTAATCAACTGACCAGCCCCAATTGAATTCAAAATAAGTGAGTGGCTAAAAGGTTTTTATAAAAAAAGACATTGTTTTTCTCATAGCAAAACAAGGACTATGTTGATAATTATGATTTTTTGATCTTATTTAATTAGAGGACCTTAGTTTAATTTACAAGGGCACACAAAGACCCATTCAGTGTACATGGCCAGGAAGTATAACTTCAGCTCTCCTTTGCAGTTTCTCATTTTGTTCAGCTGCATTAAGAAGTTTGTCTTTCTAGGGCTGGGGATATAGCTCAGTTGGTAGAGTGCTTGCCTCAAAGGTTCAAGCCCTGGGTTTGATCCGAGCACCACACACACACAAACACACACACACACACAAAAGTTTATCTTTCTAAAATCCTAGTTACCTACATCTGCCCTTTGCATTGTCTGCATCAAAATTTTGATTTACTTTCTATCAGATTAGTTCACCAGTGCATTTTTTTTGGAGATAGGTCATGTTTTTAATCTCTTTATCCACAACACCTAGCCACCTAAGTAGCTCAAAGTGGCAATGAATAAATATTCACAGGACAATGAAAGAATGTGAAAAATAAATATACTAGTGACAGATTGGAAAGAGAAAGTAATCAAATAGAATTGCATAACATAGGCAGAACATTTCATTTGAAATGCAAATATTTTAAAGACTTGGATCAAATAGAGATAAATATTAATTATGATTATTAAAAGAGTAAGAATAAGAATGTAAGAATATAATAATAATGAAAGGATAGCTTGAAGATCAATCATCTCTTTCCCACATACTACCTACCCTTTTTTAATTTTTTAAAAGATTTACACTTTTTAAATATTTTATTGGTTCTTTCTAGTTATACATTTTGTCTGAATTTTAAGATATCCCTAACATGTATCTCTAAATGATTTCCAATGATAAATGTCTATAACAAAATTACTTCCCTTTATCTTTTTCTAATTGTTTCCTATATGGAATATATTTTCATCACTCTTGGTTTTTTTGTTGACAATTTTCTCAAGAGTTAGTGTTAATCTCTTTATCCATATTATCTTTAAGGGCAGGGGTTGAAGGGAAGTGATTTTTCTGAAAGTTCTGAAAAGAACACTAAGATGTCATTTTCTCTTAGTGATTGTCCTGCTCTCTAGATCCAGCACAGATCAGTTGCCACCTCCCTTCCCTTCCACCTGGTCCTTTGTGCAGGAGCTGTACCCTGTGACGTGGAACTAGATGACAAAGTGCAGGACCCTGGCTTTGTATTGAGTATTATCTGATCAGGTAAGACAATGATTATACCTCCTGGGGCCATAATATTATTGGAGGGCTTTAATTATTCATATGCTTCTGTTATTATAACACCTACATAATTTGTGTAGGAGGGATAAAGCATGGGACTGAACAGACTGGCATACTGAGGCTTTTAATTAGACAAAATAGAAATTAAAACAGGCATAAGTTCTTGTGATACTAGTCACATTGAAAACTGTTGAACTTATTGTTAATGTCACTCTGTAGAGCTTTGGATAAAGTTTATAGCAGCAGATTAAGAGACATAAGACCCATATTGAGTTGTGGTCACAGTTATGGAAGAAAGCAGAAGAATGTTTAACTTGTTGGAAAAACAATTTATACTACATTTATTTATTTCTCTTCTTTCCATGTAGCTCATGGCCAAAGATGTACAAGTTGAGTTTGTACAACTGCCAAAGATATAATGGAGAAAGTCCCAGCAAAAGTAATAGCAACTTTGATATATTGTAGAATAAAACATGTGGGTCAAAAACCATGCTAGCAGCTGTAATATGCTGGGGACTTCCCATAAAGATTGTGGTGTTGTTACTGCATGTAGAACTATCTTGCCTATTTTAAGCACTACCCACAATGACTTGATGCCACCAAGGGACATATTGAACAAGTATACGCCCCTCTTTAGTAATAACAGATACACCACATTAGCTCTCTCCCATTATTAGAAGCTGCCAAATATGTGTTAACTTGTGTGGTCACCGTTACAGGGTTGATGAAAGCCTTTCTCAGATAAAGAGTAATTGGAAGTCAAATATTAAGGGACTGACCTGGCTGAGTGCTATCTATGGCATACCATAGGTAGTTGAGAGTGGTCAAAGAACATGTTTCACAGAACATGACATACAACAGTGGGCTCAATACTAGGATCTATGGATTCTTCACCTGCTATAAAATCCAACAGGAACTAGATTAATTGCAAGAATGATTAACTTGTCAAAATGAGCCTTAAAGACAGCATAACTCTATGCAGTGGTCAACTGCTCTTCTGTACAAGGCACTGAGTACACTAAATGAGAAACCCAGACATCAGCAGCCCATAGACATTTCTGTTATCTTGCCTTGGTTGCCAGCATTCAGGTTATAGATAAGGAACACTTCCACTGAACATTTTCTTAAATAAGCCTGGGATACAAGTAACAACCTATAGTTGTTGGCTTCTCAAAACATCATATCAGAGATAAGGAGCATTGGTTAGTCATGGACTGTCCAAGTAAGACCCTAGTGATTGGCCTTACTGACCTCTTTGAAGGAGGAAGAATTGTTCAAATTTATAAGTATAGACTACTGGTCTTCATAAGTACAGATGACCCTCAGGTATCATCACCCAAGGAACACTTTGTATCACTTTAAGACAGTTATATATTCAGAGGTGTCTTATTCTATTTAAACCCCTAAAGTGCAAACAGAATGTCCTGATATACTTGCCCAGGCAAGCCTACAGTGTAGGCCACTTTACTCAAATAAGCCTAATGGAGCAGATTTGCCATTATTTTGTCTATTAAGTGTTTTTATAGTCTCCACAGGTTAACAAAAAATAACATATTTCTGGACTGGGTAATGGAAGTTGTGCATCACACTAAGCAGACTCACTCTTATATGTACTCAGAATTCCTATGGCTAAAGCACAAGAACTTCCCTGGATTGTTCAACCTACAAATGAGACAGAATGGACTCAGATAAAGCAGAACTGAACTAAAACACCATATAGATCATGTTATAATCCAAGTGTATAAACAAATTAATGCTATTTCAATTACTTCAGCATGCTTACTGATAGGTTCTTGCTCTTTATACTTCTGTTGTAAGATACAGATGCCCTGTACCTAAGGACTCATGCAGAGGATGTGAGATTGTCTGAGATTATGACAAACATGAAGGGGCTTCCAAGGTACTGTAGGGGTAAACACTAACTAGTAAACTTAGGGGTAAACCTAATTAGTGCCTAGGAATGCTTGCAGTAAGAAAAAGATTTGAAAGAATGTGATGGCAACATGCATTAGTGCATGCCTATAATTCCAGTGGCTCTGTGGGCTGATGCAGAAGGATTGCAAGTTCAAAGCCATCTTCAGCAATTTAGCAAGGCCATGTCACAAAATAAAAAATAAACCAAAAAAAATTGCAGGGGCTATTGTTCAGTGGCTAAGCATCCCTGGGTTTAAATCCCAGGTACCAAAATAAAAATAAGAAATAAAAAAAAAAAAACAATGTGATAATGAAGGAAATGGAGAGGTGAAACTAGCTATATTTTGTCTATCTCCAATCTTTAGATGAGAATCAAAACAGAATGGCCCTGGTTATAAAGCAAAAGATTGTATTCATAAAAATATGAAGAAATCCACCTGCTAAGTGGTCATGCAACGTATTGAATATATTCCCCCTGCTTAGAGGGAAAAGTTTAGCCCTCTATTATATCCCAATCTACTGTCATCAAGGAGTGTGAGTTTGTGAATAATAAAAAATGTCCAAAATCTCTCTGTTGAGTCCTTCAAATTCTTTTGTTGGAATCAGAAAACAGTATTCTGGGGTGTTTGCTGTACTGGAGTTGAAAAATACTATAGGAAATGCTGTCCAGTTATATCTGCTTAATTTTATATTTCTACTGTTTATAATCACAAAGATGGGAAACCCTCTGGTTGAATAGTATTTCCCATTGTCTCATCACCATATGGGTAAGTACTTACTTATTTCTGACTCAAGCCTGCTCTTGTATTCCCAGATTACTTCACTGCATTTGAAAACTCTACTTGTCTTTTTTTTTAAAACACATTCTCATTCCTAACTTCTGCCTTCCACATTCCCTTTATCTTTTTCCTATAACTGAAAAATGGACATTTCTCTGCTACCCTATCAGGTGAAGACTTTGTATTTTTCCCTTACAATCTGCCCCAAAACCAGGAAAGTGGGAACCAAGTGGTATTCTTTTGTATAATGTCCTTTTCAATGTTGTTTCTAAGATGTCTCCACCCCTTCCTTTTTTAGGACCATAATTTTAATTCAATTATTCCAACTATACTTCTTCTTTGGCCTTATTGAGAACCCTAATTTTTTAAACTCTAAGCTTTAAATAATTTTTTTAAATCAACTTCCTTTTTGGTTTGTCCTGTTGGCATTCCATTTACATGTCATGCCATATTATTTTAATTTTTATAAAGAATTTCAACTCATGTTCCCTCAAGTCCTTTATTTAAACTTACATGGTAAAACTATAGTCTTGGCAACTCCAAAAATACATCACCATTCAATCTGTGTGCTGGATCTGAGGTTGCTGAATACTTCTGATGAAGTCATATACACTTAAATGTGTTTCCATTATTAACTAAAAGGTTTGAACTCAACTGTGCCTGTGTTACTGGACAATCTTCTATCTCATTTCCAATTTTCACAATAGTTATTTCAACTCTTTAAATACATATCCATATAACTCTCAGTACAAAAGCTCACAATTCATTTGCAAAAAAATAAAATAAAATAAACTTTACCCTGCATACTATCTAATACTTTGTTGGTAATAAACTGAGTTGGATGAAATTGTACAATTTTAAATCTGCTAAGATCACTTTCTGATTCAAACAAAAATGGCATATGAAAAAGTAAATAATCTTGAAAAAGTACAAGAAGGTAGGTAAAGTGTTTCAGACATGAATGAAAGTATATAAAATTACTAGTTTGAAAAGCTAATGATTTTAAAGCAATAAAATTATCAAATCATATATTTTATTTTATTTAGTATTATATTATTGTTAATAAATTAATTACATGGCACAAGAAATTCTATTGATTCTTTGAAGGCACTTAAATAACATACACTTAAATATAGCATTTTAATTTTTTAAACTAGTATGAATTTTTTTATTTTTCTTTATTTTATTTTTAGCTAGAATGAATAAAAATAAAGTATTTGGCTTTTAGTTGACTTGAGATATAAGATTATATTAGTGACTTTACTTATAGATTTTATGTCTAATTAACTTGAATTATGGGGAAAATCACTTATTTAAAATCTGTCAGCTTTCTATTGATTTATGTGTCCTTTTGATTATTTTAAGTTCATGATCTAAAGATTATAAAATCTGGTAAACTCTGGATGAAACAAGTATAGACCTATTTAGAAAATATTCTAGAACTCTGTGACATTCTAGGGATATTTTTATGATTAGTTTCATTACTTTAGACAGCAAAATTGGTGAAATACTTGATTGAAGTTGTTAGTCAAATCAATAGAGAGACAAATGAATCAGTTCCAATGAGGCTACTCAAATTAGTATTAATTTGCAAGTAGAGTTGTTACCAATTAAATGATATTTGTTGTGCTGTGGATTTGATAATATTTATTGATAGCTAATTTATAAATCTATCACTAGATTATGATTTATTTTAATATTCTATACTTTTCCCACAGAGGATTACATTTATTCAAAAGTATGTAAACATGTTATGCATGGACTTCCTATCATTATAAGCAGAAAAATACATAAGCAAGAATATAAAACTTCTTGCTTCAGATTTGGTCTTTGGGTCATTGACACCAAAATCATAAACTTGATTGTTTTTATTCTATTTTTTTCATCATCTCTCAGGACTGAAATGAGAAAGGTTTTTCCATAAACAAAAATTCTAGTAGGCAAGACCAGAAGACATAGTTTTTTCTCTGGAACACGTGATTGGCTGTAGGACTTTTTGCCTTTGTTTAGACTTTAATATTTTCACCACAGGATTTTTGTAAAATGGCCTACAATTTCACTGTTTTAAATTTGCTACTACTTCCCAGTCTCTAATCCATTTTGTGTCTTGTCTTTCTTTTTGGGAGGAGGCTACTGGGGATTGAATCCAGGGGTGCTTTACCACTGACAACATCCTCCACCCTTTTTATCTTGAGATAAGTTCTTGCTAAATTGCTTAGGTCATTGCTAAATTGCTGAGGCTGGCCTTGAACTTGTGATCCTGCTGTATCAGTTTCCCAAATTGCTGGGATTACAGACATGCACCATGGCACCCAGCTCATGTCATTATTTAATACAAAAAAAAAGAAAAGAAAATTTTAACCCAGGGATAAATCATTTATTGTAAAGGGAAGAATATTTATCAAAACATATGTGAATTTCTAATGTAGTATCTTTCTCAGAACATTTTATTTGATATTAGTTGAAAGGTTGCCCTTCACAAAATGTGATTTTTGTGAGGATTTTAGAATCAAAATTCTATAAAATAAAATATCAAATGTATTGATCCAATATTAACTTTAATATTTTACAATATCATGAAGGAGATAAATATGGGATCTTGTTTAGAATAACTGCAAATTTCTCCTTTGTATAGTCCTTTCTTTTTGCCTGAAATATTATCATATTATTTTTTCTTTACTAACTAGACTTCCTCAATATCTAGTTGTTTCCTAATTAATAACTGTAGTACAAAATTTGGTAGTGTGGCCATTTTGATATTAGTAATTCTGCCTATCCAAGTGAAGCCAGAAGTAGACAGGCAAGGAAGGGTGAGATTCAGAGAATGGAGGAATTGAAATGTCCTTTCAACTTTGCTTTGTGGATGTCTTTGCCTATAAGTTGAATCTTTTGTTCACAACATATGGTTGAGTCTTGTTTTCTAATCCAACATCCCAATTTTTGTCTTTTAATTATGTAGTTCAACCTAATTATATTTTTGTTATGGAGATATAAGTTTTACTTCATGCCATTTTGATTTATTTCTATTGCTGAATTTAGTCTTGATTTTCCTTTAATTGACTATTTTTCTAGGAAGATTTTTTTTTTCCTCAGCTGGTTTTCATTTTTATTTTTTCATTTCTTCTGCATAAAATATTTATTAAATGTACTTTTTAGTTTAGGCTTACTGCTTATAAATTGTTTCAGTTTCTGATTGTCATGGAAGGTTTTATTAAATCTTTAATTTCGGTAATTTTGCTCATAATACTGTAATCTTGGTTAATATTCATTTTCTTTCAGGGCTCCTTATATTATAATCCATGCCCTCCTGTTTTTTATAGTCTGGACTGGGAAATCAGTTGCAATCTGAATTGGCTTACTTCAATATGTGACCTGATCTTTTCTTGTAGCTTCTAATTTTTTTTATGTTTATTCTGTATATTCAGCATTTTATTTACATATGGCTTGGAGCAGACTTTTAAAAATTTATTATTTATTTTTTAGTCATATGTAACATGAATTCGATTTTGACATAATTATAAAAGCATGGAATATAATTTGCCCCAATTCAGTCCCCAGCTCTTCTTCTTCCACTCCTTTTGAGAAGATCCTTTGTGATTTCACCTATTTGGGGTTCTATATTTATTCTTGTACTTGGATTTTCCTTTCATTTCTAAAATTTGAAAAAGTGTTTTATATATATATATATATATATATATATACACACACACACACACATATACACACACACACACACATATATATATATTTATA
>NW_026000057.1:45895642-45949518 GCF_001458135.2 Marmota marmota marmota
TATATATATATATATATAAATTCACTTACTCTTGCCTCTCTAAGTAACCGTGGTCTGTGGTAACTAGACAAATGGGCACCCTAGTAGCAGTGACTGTCCCTTCTTTTCCCAAACTAAATTAATCCAGAACTCATGATGGTCTTTGAATTCTTGATTAAATCTCCATTTTCTTAATTGGAAACAAGACTTAAGTCCTGAATCTCAATCTTGTTGAGGTGACCTTAAGATTTTGCATATTTGATTTTGCCTCTTTCCATGTCCAGAAGGAAATGTAAACCTCCATTTGTCAACTGCCACAATTCATCCAAAACATGGCCTTTGATCAATGTCTTTTTACCCTACCCTACTCAATTGAAAACAAGACTATTTATTTTCAGCCTTTTAATATTACTTGAACAAATAATTTTTGTCATAGAAGATCCATCTATTTGGCTCACGGCCCAAATTCATCTAGTCTTCCTTAGCCTTTTTAGCACCAATTTTTCTAAGGTATGTAGAGGATAGATTCATGTTGGAAGAATTTTATAAGAAAAGCAGAAAATGAAGATTTTCTCATATTTAAAAAAATGTAGAGCTTTCAAGTGCATTTTACTCAAAGTATCGAGGAACTCCTTCTAAAAATCTGAAAGAAAAAACATAAAACTTATAATTCTATTATAATTTTCATATATTGATGTCTTTTATTGAGCCCCTAGGCCATGGGACAGAGTTAGAATAAAGTTTAAAATGGATTCTTTAACTGATATATGATGCTTTCCCCTGACTTTGGGATCCAAATACTACTAAAGAAATTCCTTTGAAAAAATAAAATATAGAAAAATGTCACAAGATTTTTTGAATTTTTATATTAAAGTTGCAATTTTTAAATTGAAAACAATATGTTTATTTTAAATATCAACTTTGTACTCAACTTAAAATACAACAGTGGGGGCTAGGGACCTTTATTTGGCATCGTCAAACTAAAATAATAATTCTTATTATAACTAGCAGATTATGTAAAATTTCAGTGGTAAAATGGATACTTAATATGATTTGTACAACATATTTTAGAAGCCGAGACATCTTTAGCATATCATAAATCTACCAGTAAGCTGTAAAATTAGTCATAATGAACTCACTATATGAGAATGTGTTTCCTCCTTTCCATTCAAAGTGGTAAGCTTACAAACCTTGTTTATTACAAATTTTCTGCCAGAAATGATTCCCTCTTGTCTTTGGATAGGCATGAGTCTTTGAATAATTCAAGCTAAAAGAATGGGCTCCATTAAAATCTACCCAGAAATATTGAATATGTTAGGCATCATCTATATCAATAAATATGTATATTTATATCTTCTCTCTGATTTTAGAAAAATTCAGTGTATATAATGTAGCATATAAGGTTACTGAAATAACTATGCATAACATAAATTTTGGGGAAATATATCTATTCTTACCCATGACTTTCAAAAACTAAAATCAATATGCTCAGAAACAATTTATAGAATAAATTCTTAATTTAAAAACCAGATATCTGATCAACACAGCAAAAAGTTGCTTATTTCACAAATGAATGGATCAAAAGTCAATTTCTATGTAGTTGGCTTTGTGATTGAAAATTTGCATTTATTAATATATGAAAATTACAGGCAGAATTATACTTATATTTTTATTTTAATCCTACTACTTATTAGTGGTAGGATTCAGGATTTTATATCAATGGCTGAATTAATTTAATTCTGATCTAGTTTTTAAACTTGTCCATAAGTTTTGGAACAAAGGAGCTTGTAATTTCAAGATGATTCACAATATTTTCAAAGTTTATAAAAAGGGAAGAATTTTTAAAATAGGGGAAAAAATGAAAGCACTGGAAATATTTTTGTCATGAGAAAGAGCCTATATAATCTTTTATTGAAAAAATTAGGAACTCTTTTTATTATTGTAGCTGTATCCTTGACAGGATGAGCTAATTTATGTATTTGTATAGATAGGTATGTATGTATATCTACATGTACCTATCTATCTATACACACAGATAAATAAATACATATTTGTGTAAATTCATTTGTGTAGATATATCCACTCCACTTTCCTAAGCTTGAACATCTCAATCTGTACATTTTACCGGTCCATAATCATTCCTCATTTTACACAGTAGGAACATATTAGGGTGGAAAAATTTCTTTTTTAAGTCTAGTTATATTCTCTAAATTCTGGGAAAGTAATACATACAAAATTTAAAACTAAATCTCTATTAGTTATGGTGGGAGAAAATTCATGAAATGAAGTCTGTAGTTTACAGATATACCAACCACCCCTAATATCAAAACAAAACAAAACAACAAAAAAATCACATTATAAATTTTATCTCTGTGCTTTTGACATTAGGCTAGACATGGAGGCCAGCGAGGTGAATGAGACCCAGGCTTGGCCATCAAAAAACTTGCATTTCCTAAGCAGGTTTAGAAACCCTGCACTCTCCTGAAATAATAGTGTAACTTTCTACTTCCTTTTGAAAATAAAGCACAGCATTTTTCTAGGAAAAGCATTTTTCACTTAGGAATTGACCTTTTCCTTCACAATTCTAGAATACTTTTTCTTTAATTAGCATACACTTGGGCCAAGGTGGGTGATTAAAAAGTAAATGTATCTGAACTAAGTCAATCGAATTTGAGTGAAGCTAAAGATCTATGATTAGAATGGAAAATATGTATTCCATTTCCCCTTCAAGGCTTGTTAGAATAGGTCATGAAATTTAATCTGTCAAGACTTGAATCTTAGTGAGGAATTGGAAAAAAGCCAGCTCCAAGCTCTTTAAGCTGATGATGACTTTGGTGTTATAAAGTGAGTTCTACTGCTGTCTTTCCTAACATATTAACCATCCTCTATAATCTTCATTCCTTGAACTCACGAAATTAATTTTTATTCTTTTTAAAACCAATATATGGTTTTGTATTATGCCGTTCTTAAATGATACCATATGATAAAACAATACAACTTTATGAGCTGGTAGAATACAAACCCTAGACATGAACAAAAGAGGCAATTTAATTGCCATAGAAATCGTAAAAAGTAGGGACTAGTAGCAGTGAGCAAATAGAAAATATATACGAGTACTTAATAAGCCAGGGATTATATAAAGATAAAACATTGTCCAAATTATTATGTTTTGGGATAAGTGTTAGGTTTCTTATCTAAGAAGCCAAAATATAGCTAGTAGCTACTCAGAGCAATAACAGCAAAAAAACATACTTCCTACCATTTGTGTCATAAACATTTAGTGGAAGAAATAGGGGAAAATAAAAGAATAATATGAAAGAAATAGTCCATGCCCAAGAAAATATATGGAAGAGCAAAACAAGATATTTTATGATCAATGTTGTAAGAGACGTAACCCAAATTTTATAGAATTTCAAATTTGGAAACATGATTGTGGAAAACACTGCAGACAAGAAGGATATTTTTAAAACTCAGTGGAAATAAAGGATATTCACTGATTATGTCTCATAGAAGTCCAAGTTACTCACGGAGGTAGAGTAAAAAATTAAACAGATATTTGTGGCAGTATCTTGAGGTTACTAAATGCGTAGCTGAGTTGTCCTTATATAAGCAATATCAGTTTTCTTTTAGTAAAGGAGGAACATAATGATCAATATTTCTTAACTCATTTAGGGCCTTGTTATTCTATGGTTCCCTGTTTCCTTGCTACTTGTTTAAGTGTAAGCAGACTTTTTTCTGCAGGTTTTCTCAAATGGAAACATTGCAGGAATAACGAAGACAGCAGTGTTTGCATTAGTGTTCTGTAAATTGCAACATGGTGCCAACATTAATTACTGACATTCAACTAATGAGAATTTGAGAATTGTGAAATATACACAGTTGCTTTTGTGTTTCACTTTGGTGATCACTGGAAGGTTTTGGAAAACAAAGCCCTTTTTTTCCCTCAAATTTCCTTTTCTCTAACATTTAGGTCACTGTCAGCTATTCCCCTCTCTGTAGCCACCTCAGATGTCTGAAGAGAAAGCATTTAACAAAACTGTTAAAATATTTTTCCATTTCCTTTGTTGTATTTGTGAATGCCTTACAAAGTTTCTGGGTTTCTTTGTCTTCTGGATTTAAAATCTGAGGCCATTCTTAAGATGGTATTTCATGGTGTGGGACTTGATAATCACATTGAGCTGCTTATTATGTATTTAACCTTATGATTGAATCTGTTAAATGAATGCAAGGACTAGAAAATTATTCAGGTACTTGATGAAAATGGTTGTTATGATAGTGGAGTTATTATAATTTAAGACATAACTTTTCAATAAAAATATAACATAATCTAATATATATATATTTCTTAACTTATTAAATATGAGGTTTCTAGTTGATTTCAGAGATCTAAGAGATGTGCTTATCTGATTATTTGTAGCAATCTCAGGATATAATGTGAGTATACACACATATGTGTATTCGTGGGAACCAATATTTTTTAGAAGAATAAGTTTTTGTTCATGGGTCAAATCAGAAAAATTATGCTTCAGAAAAAACATTGAGTAAGGTAGCTGGAGAAAATACCTACATATAGAAAATACTAAAATCTTAGGAAGAAATGGAGAATAGAACCATATTTAAACAGATGTTGACTAAATTATTTTATAGTTTTAAAAAAGGGGGAAGATTAATGATTTCAAACAATTGGATATAAATGTATTAGGTTAAGAACTACCTAAATGACAACTAAAATACCATTTCCTGTAATTCTACAGAGAGAAGTAGAAAGACACAGAAGAGAATATTTCATATATTGCCATTTACTAAAATTACAATAGTAATTTCTTCAGTTACAAAATCTTTTCTACTAGGATATCAGGAAGATAAAATTGAAAATTTTTGTAATTCTGAAATTTGTGAAGTCAAAGTTATGCTTGATGCAAAATTACTTGTATATTTCAGAATATTTAAAGCAATTAGTCTAAATTCTACTTATTAGTTAAAGTGACATACTTAGTACTGTCTCAGCAGGTGTTCTACAGAAGTTACTTATGTCTCTGAAAATGAGGTACTAGGGAATGTTCACAAATAAATTAAATAAATGGAATTTTTTAAAATGGAGATTGAACAAAAAATGATCTAGCACTGAGCTATATCCCCAGAATTTGTTTTTTAAATTAATTTTGAGACAGGAAATTGCTAAGTTGCTGAGGCTCATCTCAAACTTGAAATCTTTCTGTCTCAACCTTCCAAGACTCTGTGATTACAGGTAATGGCAAATGAACAATTTTTTAAAATATATCTTTGCACTTCACCCATGCTTAAGTCTAATATTGTCCAGAGAACAATTTTAATTTGGCATGTTTCATAAGAAAATGTTGTTTCATAAAATCAGTAAAACTATATACTAAAGTGTGTTTTTGAGTACTTCTATTTTTTTGTAAATCTTTAAAATGGTTTATAAAGTAGAAATCCACCCCCCACCAAAAAAATAAATAAAAAGAAATATTGCTCTTTTCTCCCTTTTGCATGAAAACTATTAAATAGTTAAAATATTTACCCTTGGCTAGTTAAAGTGGTGGCTAATCCAAGATACCCAAATAAGTAAGACACTCTTTTAAAATGAGAATTAAAAAAAAAAATGTCTGGGGATGTAGTGCAGTGCCAAGAACAATCTTCTTTTCAATCCTCAGCACTAAAAAAATACCTTTTATTTTCCATTTGCTTTGGAAACTATTAAATAAATTATTAGAATATACTTAATTTTTACATGTTCATAGTTTTTCAATGCCTTTATATATCTATAGCTTGTGATTGCTTTTGATGGAACCAAGTTATTTTTGTTAGTATTATTTGTCTCATGCAAATAAGAAAAAAATATTTTACTTAGTTAACAGAGTTTTTTCTATTAATAATTTCTGAATGACACTAATAGAACTGGTCTTCATAGAGTGGTGATCACAGCATATTGGTTAGAAATAAGTTTACTAAAGTTCTACAGATATTCAGGGAATATTCAAAAGATTATAATAATGGGTAGCCAGATAATTCTGTAGATGAAATTTAAAAAGCATAAAAATATAAATAAAATAATTAAAATAATATAGTATAGTGGAGAATGGGATACAGTTATTAGTTAATGGCTACTGAGATTCTATTTGGAGTGATGAAAGATTTAGAAACAAAAGTGATGGTTCTAGAGCACTCTGAATGTAATTAATGACACTAATTTGTACATTTAAAATTACTAAAATGCCAGTTTTATGTTATGCATATTATGCTGCAATAAAATAAATGTTTTACAAACATTATAAAATAGAAGTAAAAGGGTAGAAGAGTGGGGAATATGTTTAATTTCAAAACTGATAATTAGACAAGAGTAGCAAAAGGTTATCTCTAAGTGTAAACACCTAAAATTTACTTTGTAAAAGTAACACACTCACTCATATTCAATTTGAGCGGATGTAGACCCTTGATATGATTAATGCCAAAGTCACATTGTAAGGATAATATGTGTCATGTAAAATATTGAAGGGGCCATCTTTGGAAAATACAATTTGACACAATAAGTATAACCTAACAATGTTGTTGAGAAATTGAGAAGTCTAATTTTCCAATTTAAACAACAACAAAAAAATGAGTTGTTGTCAGCCATCTTTCTCCACTGATATTTTTGTTTAACATTTAATAACAATGTCCAAAGCTATGGCTTGAATGTTTGTCTTCTCCCAAATTCATCTTGAAATGTAATTGCCATTGTAATAGTATTAAGAAGCAGGACTTTTTTGAGAGATAATTTGACTATAAGGACTATAAGGGTTCTACCTTCATAAACAGATTAACATCATTATTTCTAGAGTGATTTCTTTATAGAAAGATGAGTTCAAACCCTCTCCAACCTCGCTCTTTCTCTCTCTTTGCTCTTTAGTCTCGTGATGTCGTCCATCATGAGATATGGCAGCAACAAGGCTATCATCAGAGCTGGTGCCATGATATTGGACTTCCCAGCTTGCAGAACTGTAAGAAAATAAATTTGTTATTGGTAAATTATTCATTCTGTGATATTATGTTATCAACAATACAAATGGATTAAGATAGTACTAATGGATTCATATTTATTTTATTTCATATTTATTTCTGAATTCATATTTAATTTACATGAGCAATACCATTCATATTTAGAAAGATCTGTATAAAACCAATGGCTGGAGAAGTATATAGAAATAGCACATAAATACAAAAGATGATATATTTGTTTCTTTATTTTCAAAATTCTATGCAGTCGACAACTTTTTTCGTTGTATTGAAGAATTGATTGGCATGTTATAATGCAGATTAAGAGTGTCAGGAGTAGTATTGATAGAGTATACAGTATACACCAGTAAAATTAAATAGAACTTTATTCAGGGAACAATTGTCATTAGAAGTTTAGCCTCCCAATTTTGATTCTGTATTAAGTCGTCAAAACTACGAGTATAAGATGTTGACAACATTTTGTTATGAAAATAAATAATCTGGTGATGAGAGAAATGCTAAAAGCTAGAAAGAGGATATATTCCTTTGTGTACTACATCTGGAAGCACTAATAATGGAAATGTATTTCTGTGGTTGTATGTGACTTGAGCTCAAGTAATGTAGTTCAGGGATGTCATCATGATTTAAATACTTGGAGTTAAAATATGATATTCTGTGATTGAAGATAATTTTTTTAATCATTGCGGTACACACAGTTAAATACTGAGAATTTATATATGGTCTCCAATATTTGATGATTTTTTTTTCATCCATGAGGAAGAGAAATTGGTCATGTGTAACAAACATTCCAGAATGCTTTCATGGATATAAACAAATACACTACAAATTCAAATTTAAGAAAAGAGTATACTAAGAATCCATTTACATTCTCTCTTAAGCTGAAAAAATGCAATATTTCACCATATGAGAGTGACATATTCTAATTTAGCTTCTAGAAACAGTGTTGAAAGGAATCTTCAATGAGATATTTTTCCATAGTTAACTGAATTCATATTTATTTAATTAAACAAAATTTATGAGTTAAGCATTTTCCAGTATTTCTATGGTACATAATCATTAGCTAAAATGTTCAAATTAAATAAAAATATTATTGAGTAAAGAAAACTAAAACTAATGATTGTGCAGACTTGTCCATTGATAATTTTTTTCTTTTTTCTTTCTCTTATTTTTTTTTGTTGTTGTTGTTTGTTTTTTTGTTGAAGAATTGAAAGCACTATTCCTCTTACTGATATGACCTGGTAAGTTTAATTCTTTTGTTTAGCTCATTTGAATTTATATATAATTTTTTAAATTAATTAGTTAATGGGAACATAATTTGATTTAAGTGACCTGTGGATGCCCAAAGCTATAACAATAACATTATTTTTGAATTATGTTACCAGAGTATAGTAAGTTTCATATTTTGATCATATTTGCAAAATGATGACTTTATATTTTATATTTGGGCATATATGTTTTGAATGTTGCCAGAAGTGACTAATTGAATTTGTTCAAAAACTAATAAAATAATGAAAGGATGAGGCATTTCTGGAAAAGAATAAACACATGAGCACATTTCATTTAAGTAAAATATAAGTTGTTGTGAATGAGAGATCAGATTTTATTGTGGGGCATACAAAAGGAAAGAAAGTCTTCAATTGGCTTTAAGCAAATTTATTAAATGTGTTTATGTGTCAAGCTAAAGCAGAAATGGAAAGGCAAGGAATGAAATTATTTCTTGAAACACTTCTCATACAAGTTGCCTGAATGATATTTCACAGTTATTTCTGCATAGAAGAAATACCATAGCTGAAAAGCTAACACTTTTTTTTGGAAATTATTCATACATTAAATTTTCATAACAAAAGCCCTCTGTGCCACTGAATGATGATCAGGTTAATAAAGATGATCAGGAGGCCAAGACCTTGGCATCTCATATTGATGTTTGATTGAATATGAAACCAAAGTATTACTTTTACTGGTAGAATGAAATCTAGGTCTTGGTTGTTTACCTAATGATGACAAATCACCAGCAGGCACTGATTATGCTTTCTATTCTCAGAATGTTGTATGAATAATTCAAAAGATTTACTTAGCTCTGGGTTGGTCTTAAAGATAAATGTTTTCAATGAAATCTTCAACGAAGTAAAAGAACAATGTAGTAAGACACTAAAAATTTAAATCATTTAAATACACATTTAAAACATACTCAGATATAACTTAGCAGCATAAATTATTTATAACTGTGACATGAAAACTAAAAGCATTATAATTTTTTAAAATTTTATTTCAAATTCTAAGTTTATCAGAAAATAAAACCAAACACAAAGGTGGATGAAGGAAATCTGTAATAATCACTTATCCTATATTCAGTCTCATTCTACCCATCCATTCCTACAAAACAAACTAAACTAATGGTTTAAAAAAATGTAAGCTCCCAAAATTATAATTGAAACAAAGAAAAAAATAGGAATTTGCTTACAGCTATGGAGTTAGCTGAGTTTGGTTGTGAACCCAAATTTGTCTACAAAATGTTCATAAATATATACACCTAACTCATTTATTAAACTGGATGGTATTTCTGAAACTGGTATGTATTTTATTAGAAATGTGCATTGGCACCAAAAATGCCCATCTTTCCTCCTCCATACATTCTAGTATATGGACTATTTGAAATTTTAAATCAGAAGATGAGTGACTTGTCTGTAATATACAGACTTTCATATTTAAAATTTATAGAACTTACAGCACTCAATAAAATTGATAGAAAAAACTTTAAGAATTTATTAGGAATGAATAATTCAGATACATCAGTAGTTTCACATATTGAACACCGGTGGAAAGATACTCTGATGAGTATTGAAACAACAATGAGGTACTACTTTTATTTATTATGCATAGCATCATGTTTCAAAGAAATGCTTGATGTGATGGAGTTAAAGGATTTATTAATAGGAACAAGGATGACGGTTTATAACACCTACTGATTTCTTTGAAATACATTATCTAGCAGAAAAAAATGTGAAATATACACATTGTATTTAGTTTGCAACCAGACATCATTAATTTCATGGACCTCCCTGTAACAACATGTGACTCTCATCCCACTGTCTTCTTTCAGAGGTAAAGCACTTCATTATAAAACAGTCATCATATATGAAACCAGGTTAGTACAAAGGACAATTAACTTTCATTTCTTTTAGCTATGAATACAGTTGCATTTCCACCATTATTTCACCTATAACTATGGATTTTTAAAAATATTTAAAATAGCTAATCTCAGAATAATAAACAAAAGAAATAAGACATTTCTCAAGCTTTCTCAAAAATTGTATTTAAGAATGGATTTGCTGTTTACTTTAAATTTTAACTTATTTGATATTTACTTTAAAACTTAACTAGGATTTTAATTTCTTAAATGAAAAACAAAACTGAAAGGAAATAAATTCTATAAATTCTATGCTTCTTTTAAAATTTCACCAAATGATAGTTATAACATTTTGAAAAACTTTTATTTGCTTGAAATTGAAAGTTGTTTAATCCCTCCTTTGAAGGAATTTGATAAGAAATTTTATTATTATGCTTGGAAACTTCAAAAATAATTATTTGAAACAAGATTATTTTAAATTCAAAATAAAATATATAGATTTAGTCTGTAACCTTGAAATATTTATTAACTAGTTATTGGTTTTCCTTAATTTAAGTATAGTTTTATTCATAGTCCCACAGAGAAGGTTCCAAGTTGTTAGTTCTTATGAATACCAATTTTAAAAATTATCAAGTAAAATAAACACAAAAGTTTAAAGACTATCATAATTTTAAAAATTATAGATTTTTATGGAGGATTTTAATATTCTCTTTGTAACAAAGGTCTGAATACAATCAAGCACCACATTATGATGACAAACTTATAAAATGGTTCTCACAGGATAATAATGAAGCTGAAAACTTCCTATGACATAGTTACATCACAACCATTTTAGTGTCATAAGGCAGCTCATTATTCCATGTGCATGATGGATGATGCTGTTATAAACAAGCAAAAGATACTGCACTTCCAGTCTTAAAGAAGTATATATAAAATCATGTACAGTACATTATATTTGTTAATGTCAGAAATGACCAAATTACTGATTTATGTAGATATGCTATAGTTTGAATCTTGAATGTCCCCTGAATACCAATATTTTTAGGGTTGGTTCCCAAGTGAAAGCTATGGACAGATGATAGACCATTTAGAAGGTGAAGGCTAGTGGGAGGTCTATAGATTACAGGGGGCATATTCTCAAAGGGAGTATGGCATCATAGCCTCTTTCTCTTTTGACTTCTAAGCCATCAAGTGAGTGATTTTCCTTCATCACATACTTCTGTCATAATGTGCTGCTTCACCACAGACCCAAAGCAATGGGAATAATTGATCATGGGTGGAATCTCTAAATCTGTAAGCAAAAATGAACCTTCTCACTGTGATTTGCTCAGCGAAGGAATCACTAAACACAAAGTTACATTAAACAGTCTTATTTTAAATCTATATATACAAATAGAAGTAAACATACAGGAACTTGTCAGTCCACAAATAGCACTACTGCTCATGGAATTAATTTCTGATTGTTCCTGTTTTTTCAAAGAATTTCATCTGCTTTAATTTGGCCATTACACAATAGTTTTTCTTCCTATTGGATTTAGAAAGTTGAAGCCATCAAAAGTTTTTTAGACTCTAATAACACGTAACTACCCAATTACCGGGATAGGAAAACATTTTCTCAGAATTTTACCATGAAATTTCTATGATCTGATGATAAAATATCAACATTTCTAATACAAGTCAATACTTTCTTGCCTAGATAAAGTTATTCCTTGAGGAATTCTCCCCTCTTTTCATTGACAATATGAATATTCAGTTTTTACTTCATCATTTTTATAAGCATACAAACATATAATTTTCTCTTGATGATAACCATCTTCTGTCAATAGCAGATATATATATGTGTGTGTGAGTGTGAGTGTGTGTGTGTGTGTGTGTAAACATAGTTTTCTTTTCCCCCTCCACTATATAGCAAAGCTTTTCAGGTGTGTTGTTTTTATACTCTGCCTCCAATTCTTCTCTTTCCATGCTCTCTTGAACCAAATTTACTTCATCAGGCTATAAGAATTGCTCTTGGCAAGGTCAACAGTGACCTCTATTTTGGAAAATCCAATAGTCAATTTTCAGTTCACATAGAGTTTGAGCTAAAAGCAGCACTTGTTGTAGTTGAACACTCCCTCCTCCTTGATCCATTTCTCTAGTTGGCTTCACTTTTTCTAGCTATTGACTCTATCTCAGAATCATCTATGAATTATCTCCTTCTCTAAGTTGCTTAATTTTTTTGTGAATTTTCTATAAATATGTATGCAGTTTTTTTTTCTAATCTGCTAGGAAAATAATCAATTCATGAAATATACTATGATTATGTATTTGTATAACAAGTCAAATGTGATATAGCAAATTATTAAATGAAAACCAATATATGTTTATGATGATTTAAAAAAAATTATTTTTAAAAAAGGAATTTTTGTGACTTTCTGTCATTTCCCTTATAACAAGCTTAATTGTAACATTATCAAATAAAAAGCATGTTAAAATGCAGAACTATTTTCAATGTAAACAGAACTGAATTGATAAATCAGGCCTTATATATGTTGCTTACATTTCCTAAACCTTTTAGTCAGCTGCCCATCACCTCAACAAAATACCTGAGAAAATCAATCTATGAGAGATTACACCTAATGGTCAGACAGGACTCCATTGGCTTTTAGGGTCTTGGCTGAGAATTCAGTAAAAGTTCTGAAAGACTTAACTCTAAATATTGCCTGCATTTCTTTTTTCTCTTGAAACTTTTAAAATTCTGCCCTTGGGGCTTGGGCTGGGGCTCAGTGGTAAAGTGCTTGCCTAGCATGCATGAGGCACTGTGATTGGTCCTTAGTACCAACATATATGTATTGTATCCACGTACAAATAAAAATAAATGTATTAAAAATAAATTTAAAAATATGTTTTCTGTGTCTTAGGAATTTTAATTATGAAGTGTCTTGGAGAGAATCTTTCTTGATCTTGTCTATTTAAGGTTCTAAATACTTCTTGTATGTGGATTTTTATCTCATTCCTAAGGTTTGGAAAATTTTCTGTTATTATTTTATTGAAAGTGTTGTGTATTCCTTTAGTTTGTATTTTGGTGCCACCAATGATTTTTTTATTATTATTTCTTCTCATACTGTCCCAGATTTCTTGACTACTCTGGTCATGTTCCCTTAACATATTTTCTTTATTGTCACATTTATTTTCTAGATTATATACTTTATCTTCCAGGCTAAATAGTCTGTCTTCAGTGTGGTCTAATCTATTAGTGATGCCTTTTACTGAATTTTTAATTGGGTTTATTAAGTCTTTCATTTCCAGTATTTCTATTTGGTTCTATTTCAGAATCTCTCTTTATTGAAATTATATTTCACTTCCTATATTTTCTCTCTTAGTTAATTACTTCTTTTAGCTCAATGAACATTTTAACTATAAGCTTTGTAAATTCTTTTCTGACGTTTACACTGTGGTGTAAATGGGATGAGTTATTGCAGTATTGTAATTTTTTCCCTTGTTTTTTCAGTGTTTATGGATCTATCCAACTATTGGGATGAGACTCTTCTACTTTTACACAGGAACTATTTGTGTGCTTTTTTTCTCTGAAGTGGCCTAGACCAGGTGGATATTCAAGTACTGATACTCACATTCAGTGTGCATCCTCTGTGGTTCCCAGTTATCAGCACCACTTTGAGAACCCAATTAACTGCAATCACTTCAGACTAAAGCCATATGCTGATAAACCTTAGGACATAAAAGTTATTGATGATGTCCTCCATAATTCCCTATTCCAGGTATAAAAGTGTAGTAATGTTCTTTAATAGGTTGAAAATTAGCTATTAAAGATAGTAAAATTACTACTATACTATGTAGGAATTGAAAAGAGGAAGGAAAAAAATGAACAAAGGGAACAAAAACAGAGAAAGGAATAGATCCCACCACTCCTAACTTTCCCTGGATGTGGAGGTAGTGATCATGCCATCTTACCTCTAATATAATCCTAGGAAACCCTATCAAATGTTTGGTGTGTCTAGATTCCTAGTAGCTCTTTGTTAGATCAGAGGAAATGACCCCTAATTGTCTTTAGCTTAGCAGGAAGTTTATTTTATTTTAGGGGATTTAGGCTTGTATGCCTCCCTGAAGAAAAGTTGCAAACATACAGCACTGTCAAATCCAGTATGGATTAGTCCACTGAATATGTTAAGAGTGTTCAGGGTAGCATTGTAGTCTGTTTGATGTGCTGATTGGTGGCCTGGGGTGGGGTTGCTATAGGGATGCTTCCCCTCTGGACTGCATAGGTCACAGGTCATTGGATTTGTTTCTTGACACTCTGGGTGGTAGCTGGTGTCTATGGCATACTCCTCTATAAGTCCCTTTGTGGGGTGTACTGCCATCGTGTATGCATGAAGTCCTCTTATCATATCCTGCCCTGCAAAGGGAATATGTAACCATCGGAGGTGTGGGCCAGCTGAAATAAAAGGCTGAAAGAGTAGTATTAAGAAATAAAAACAAAAGAGACAAGAAATATATTGAAAGCAGGACATTTACAGGTGGAAAAGTCCTGATGGATCTTATCCTGACAAAGGGAAAAAGCCTGTGAATGCTTTATTTATAGTGAAAAACATCAAAGGGATTTATTTTGAGGAAGGGTTCTTCAAAGTAAATAAGAGGCAAGAGGCTGTGGGAAATTGGTTGATCCAGTTGGTGTCTTATCACTTGCGCAGTAATTATTCCTCCTCCGGGTAGCTGGAGCCTCACAGGTGGTTAGGCTCACTAGTATCTCTCACCCAAGGCTAGCAGGCATGTAAATTCAAAGCTATCAAACTTAAAAAATACAAAAATAAATAAATAAATGATAAATAAATAAAATTTTAAAAAATATCAAAAGCTATTCCACACCAGGCATGGAATCATCCCCATTAACAGCAGCCACCAGCAAATGGGAATGTCTTTCTACACCTCTGCATGGAAAGAGTCCCAGATGTGTCAGTCAAGCTGTCAAAGGCTATGGAATTCAAAGCAATAATTTATTTTCAGACCTTTGCTGACTACTTGAGGTTATTCTCAGGAATTGTCTTTTTTGGGGTCCCTGCTTCTGAAGGAGCTCTGAATTAATTGGCAACTTTGGATGCTCAGTGGTGGATTCTTCTAGAGGTTTCTTGGACACAGAAGCTACATCCTTGGTTGCTATGGTTTTCTCATCAGCTTGTGCTTTTTAGTTAACTGGAGGCCCAAGACTGTGTATTGGGTGGAAACTATACATGCTGGATGTTTTTATTGGGTTTGGAGGCACAGAGGGCAGGGCTCAGGACTGTCTCCAACTGCTGAGGAATTATGAGCATCTGTTCTTCTCCACTGGGGCGTCCATGTAACAGTGCTAAGCTTATAGTGACTTATATCTGCAATTATGGGGCCTGAGTACAGCTTCTCTGTAGGCAGTCTGTGGCACAGAAGCCTCCACCCTGGCTGCAGCGGATCGCTGATATTCTATTGGGACTGGGGTGTCATTTGGTCTGCTTTTGTATGAACTCCTGTGTCTGGTAGATGGTGATTGTTTCTGAGACTGATTTCCCTGCTTCCATCTGCTGAGGCTTCTATGTTGATTCACAGTCTAAGCACTTGGTGCCTGGCTTTAACTATGGGGGCTTATTAGTTCAGGCTTTCTGGCAGCTGTAGATCACTGGGGTTTTACCTGAGAATGTGATGGGAGTACATGTATGGAACCGGAGAACATCATGCTCAGTGAAATAAATCATACTCAAAAAATCAAGGGTCAAATATTTTCTTTCATATGGAGAAGCTAGAGCAAAATAAAAAAATGGGGAAGGAGATACCTTGGAAGTAGAAGGAATATCAGTGGAGTACAGGAAAGAGATAGCGAGGAGAGGAAGGATGATTGGAAAAAGGGAAGAACTGTAGAATGAAGTTGATCAAATTGTGCTATGTATGTATATGAATATGCCACAGTGAATTCTTCCTTTATGTATATCTATAATCACCAATTAATCTCAGTGCAGTCAGAATGGCAATTATCAAGAACATACATAACAATGAATGTTCTCGAGATGTGGGGGAAATGTTCACTCACACATTTCTGGTGGGACTGCAAATTGGTACAAAAACTATGGAAAGCAGTATGAAGATTCCCTGGAAAATATGGAACGGAACCGTCATTTGACCTAGTTATCCCACTCCTCATTATATACTCAAAATCAGCATACTATAGTGACATAGCCACATTAATGTTTGTAGCAGCTCAATTCATAATAGCCAAGCTATGGAACCAAAGTAGGTGCCCTTCAACAGCTGAATGGATAAAGAAAGTGTTTCTCTTTCTCTCTCTCTCTCTCTCTTTCTCTTTCCGCACACACACACACACACACACACACGCATGCACACACCAAAATGGAATATTACTCACCCATAAAAAAGAATGAAAGAAATTATGGCATTTGCTGGTAAATGGATGGGACTGAAGACTATCATATTCAGTGAAATAAGCCACCCCCAAAACCAAAAGCTGAATGTTCTCTCTGATATGTGAATTTTAACACATAATAAGAGTGGGGAGGGAAGAGTAGAAGTTCATTGTATTAGACAAAGGGGAATGAGGGAAGGGAGATAGAATGAAAATAAGCAGTGGAATTAATCCGACATAACTATCCTATATTTATACATAAATATGTGACCAGTGAAACTCCACATTATGTTTAACCACAAGAATGGGATCCTAATTAGAATTAGTTATGCTTTATGTATGTATAATATGTCAAAATACACATAAGACTTACTCAGTTTTTAAAAAAAAATTTAATGAAACTCTTCAGAGATATGCATTACCCATTAAAATTTGAGGTTAGTGTTTCTAAATTTCTTAGAAAATCACTATTAACCACTTGGGACTTTCTATCTGCAATCTAATTTCCTATATTTGTCAGTTTTAGTATATCCACAAGTTAAGAATATACCCCATGTCAAAATAGTCTCCATCTGCAAAACTCTTTCAGGAAATGTGAAATATTTCAGTCATTCTCACACAATCTCTGCTCTCTAAGCTAACATTCTTCTGGGTAAAAATTTAAGACACTGACTGGCTTTTCATATGTTTTATTTGTAATGCCTAGCCTACAACTATTATACCTGTAGTGTCTCTCTCTCTCTCCCTCTCTCTCTCCCTCTCCCTCTCTTTCTCTCTCTCTCTAATATTCATATTTAAGAAAGTTATTTCTTTCCCAAGTTTTCAGCTTCTGCATGGGCACTCCACCAGTGACTGGTGATGCAAAAAACCACACCTCACATACCTCAGAGGGTTGACCTGAGCAAGAAAAGTATCTGACTAAACTGAAACATCCATTTCCTTTCTGACTTTCAAAGGTAGCTGCTGATGGAAAATTCTTAGATAGTCCTCATTTTTTAATAACAAGTTGCCTGTGTCTCATTCTTTTGCCTTTTCCTATTCTCATAGTGGGTCTATCCAACCCCTCATATTTAATACATATGCTGACAGACTCCCAAATATTTAACTCTGCAAGACATCTCTCTGAAACTTCATGATCATATATCAAACTGACTACTTGAAATCTCTTCTGAAATGAGAAATAACATTCAAATTTCTCTTTTCCAAAACTAAATGCATGCTTTTCCCTAAAACTTATTTCACCTGCTACCATAGGACTTCACTTGGGATCTACAATTTTCCAGTTGCCCAGAAGTGAGACTATCCTTGACTACTTTCTTTCATATCACTAATTAACTAATACCTCGGAGAATACTGTTACCTCTAAATTCAAAATATATTCATTAACTAATGACCAGTGACTACCTTTATTGTCATTACTAAAAGTCTATTCCTGTTAGGGTTTCTGTAATATCTTCTTAACAAGTGTCCTGCTGCAGCTATACTTGTGTTTTTACATTTTTTCTCAGAGTAAAACTCAGAATGATTCTCTTAAAGTATCAGTATATGTTATATTGAGTATATCACTCCTATGACTCAAATTGTGCATCAAGTCCTCTTCAAACAAAAAGCCAAATTTCACATAATGGCCTAAAAACTCCTGCCATTACTTTCTCCTTTAACTCAGCTCTAAGTTATGCTGGACTCCTCAATCTTCCTGAACACTATAGGAAAGTTCTCTATGCATTTGTTATGACTACTTATTATTATATCCAGAGTGCTTGAACCTTTCTAATAGAACAGATAATAAGAATTCATTGTGTGTGTGTATGTGTGTGTGTGTGTGTGTGTGTTGCTGAGGAGTGAATCCAGGGCCTTAGATATGCTAACCAAGTCCTCTACACCAAACCTTATAAAGGCAGGGTCTCTCCCTCTCTCTCTCTCTCTCTCTCTGTCTCTCTGTCTCTCTCCATTTATGCGCCTGAGTATACGTATACATAGCTACATAAACATGTATGAAATAATAACATAGATTATATTATAAAATATTACTTTACCAAATATTTTCTTACTTCAAAAACTATAGACTGTACAGTTCTAGTGAGATTCCTAATGTGAAAATGGGAGACTATCATATTCTTCATTAAAATGCATTAGTTCCTTTCCTCAAGTGCAGGATAAAACCCAAAATTGAGCTTGGTTTACACAATTGTTCAAGTTCTCTTCTCTGATTACTTCCTCAACATTATCTCACTACTTTCCACAACCAGGTAATAAATGTATGAAGTACTCTTCTTTCTTCATGTTCACCAATGGGTCTGTTATCTCTAAGCCTTTGGAATCACTGCTTATTCTCTCTGCACCTCCTTCTGCTCCACTTGCTAGCTTCTCCTCACACTTTATATCCCGTTTGGGGAGATACCATTTGGAGTTCCTCTCTACTCTGCAGATTAGATTTCTCTCCTATGCCCTGAAAGCATTCTGGGTTTACCCTAAATTAGCACATGTGGCATTGTGCTGTTTAATTGACACTCACTCCTCCTGGGGTCTAAGCTTTTGATGCCTTTATCTCTTCTCTATCCCCATCCTTAATTAATATTCTCTGAAAAAATAAGTAAAAAATCGCATGCAAAAACAGAGAAGAAACAAAGTATGTTCAGAGTATGAACATGAGTCTACTAACATGTTTTTCCTCATCTTAATTGTACACATAATCATGTACTTGCACAAAAATGCTAAGGTGAGATAGCTCTTACGAACAGGACTGTCACCATGTTGAGGACCAACAGCTAATTTATGTTACCACATTTTTATAAACAGAATGTTTTAAATAACTTCTCTGTCACTCAAGAAAATATTGATTTTACATGTTTAAATTATTTTTGTTATTTAAAATAAATATTCTTATTATGGTTATGCAAATCATGTGAAAGAAAACAAATTATTTTAAATGTTTTTTGATATTTTACTTTGTGTGAACATTATTAAAACTTGAAGTTAAAAGTTTAACCGTTTAATCATTGAATGCAACTTTTATATGCTCTTTTAAAATATTTTCAAAGACAACTCACTTATTATAGGGATTCTGTCTTGTGTTGATTCAGGCAAAACTATGTGTGAGTGCAAACATGCACTCTGGGGTCAAGACTCTCTGAATTCGAAACTGCTACTTATTAGCACCTTGGTCTTAGAGAATGTGTATACAATTCTTCTGTGTTAGTTCTTCACCCAGGAAATTGGAGTGATAACAATAACTTCTTTGTTGATTTGACATTAATATAGAATACATTCATGGAATGCGTACAGAACAAGCACAACATGATCTTGAGTATTATTAATGCTACCTATATTTCAATTAGATTTATAAAATATATCAGCTTTGGGCATGAACAGGGAAAACATAGTGAAGTATTAATCCCAAGTGCCTGCCTCAGAATGTCTTAAATAAATCAATGGTTTTAACAAATCTCTTTGCACTTTGATGAATACTTATTCTCATAAGAATTCTTGAATATACTTAAAAAGAACAAGGAAATAATGTCAGAGGAAATAAATTTATTCTTTTGCAACTAAGAGACTGTGACTGAATGCACTTCTGAACAATCCCTGAACAAGAAATTAACCAAACTGAGAATCTCCTTCAATTCCCAAAGTAAGAAGTCCATGAGGCACACAGCACAAAGTCATAGACCAAGGACTCTGACCTCACCAGGTGCCCATTTCCTGTATAGAAGAAGAGTTTGTAGCATTTTGCCCACTCTCTCTAGATAGAGGAATATCTAGAAGCTCAAGAGCTATGTATATGAGAAATTTCCTATTAATGAATTAAAAAATAAAAGAGGGTACTGTATTCATTATTTTGAATACTTTATCCATACCTAACTTAGAGTTTAAAATGAATGGACTTATATAGTCTGTGAAAAATCTTGGAAATCCTAGACTATTAAAAAGAATAAGTTTTCATCCTCTATAGAGTAAAGCATATCTATTGTATATTATTTTTCTAATTTTAGGATTAACACTAAGTTTTTGCTCCACTAAAGAGCAAACTCATTCTTCCACTAATTCCCTTTAGTACAATGAAAACCTCTAGTAACCCCTGAATGCAATATCTACCAAGGTTAAGGGTACTATTAGGGTATTTTGTTTTAGCTATTTGGATGTATAAGAAGTAGTTTTTCAATATTTCAGCATTGGTGAGGCAAAAATTGCATTTTCTGTATGATAGAACAAACACTTTATCTCCAGGAATATTGGTTCACAGCTTTCTTTTTCCTCACCATACCAAAAGAATTCTCTCTTGTCTGTGTTCTCAACTCCATTTGTATTATCACCATGCCATACCTCCATCTGACTGCTTTTTTCTGACTCTCAAAAAGTGTACTTTGTGTTAGGTAAGAGTTTGAAATGTTACATATTATTTTAATAAGGTGAAAAGCAAAAGAAATAAAGTGATTGATTTTTCCAGCTGAGAGGAAAGGAGGAAATGCTTAGCCACAATAGGAAATGAAATATGAAATACATTCCTAAATTGGAAAATGAAAAGACCATGTTTCTGCAAAACATCAATGAAAGCTTACAGTATTTAGCAAAACTTTGGGTTATCACAGTTGGTTTATTTTATTTTTATATCTTATGTATTTTAATTTATTGTTATATTGTATGCAAAATAATATTTCATCTGATGTTTCATTGAACGAAACTTTATTATCATCAATGAGGCTCCACTTGGGTTTATTTATTTGTTTTAATCACATCACTCATTTTGTTGATAATATAACCAATTTGATATATTTGATGGGTACATTTGAATATCCTTATGAAACATGTAGTGATGGATTTATTTACTTGCTTATTTATTGGCTTTTTAGATATGCATGACAAAAAATCTTTTGACATAATTATAATATATGGAATATGTTTTCTTCTAATTCAGTTCCCAGTACCTTTCCTCCCCCTTCCCTCCCCTACACCCTTTGCTCTTTACTCTACTGATCTTTCTGCCATTTAGCCATAGTTCTTTTTATTTTTTAAAATTTCTTGTGAGTGTACACAATGGCAAGATTCACTGGTATATTCATATATGTACATAGGACAGTTATGTCCCATTTATTCCACTGTCTTTCCTATACCTATCACCCCCCCTTCCCTTCATTCATCTGTGTCTAATCTACTGAAGTTTTTTATTCTTTTTACCTTTTTACTCACATCCCTGCCTTATTGTTGATCAGCTTCCACATATCAAAACATTCAATCTTTGGTTTGGGGGGATTGACTTATTTTAGTTATCATGACAGTCTCCAAATTCATCCATTTACTGACAAATGCCATAATGTGATATACATCATAACTAATAAAAATCATATAGATTCTTAATCTGTGGTAATGACTATTTCCCTTAATTGGGGTGCAGACTGGTACTTTGGAAGAGTAAAAACATTAGCAGAAAAAGAAGATAAAAATGAAAACATTTTATTATTATAATTTATTGAAAGTAACATTGAGTGAATATTGACTCCCTATATTATTTGCCCATATACACACTTTCAACGCTATGGATATTAGTTCCTTGTTGTTGTTTTTCTCCACCTTTTGGATTTCTATTATTACTTTTTTCATTTGCATCATTTTTTTTTTCCTGAATCTTTTCCTTCAATTTATTTGCTCAGTTTGATCTGAACTAGATGCACTTCCAATTTTTCTGTTCATTTCTCTTTAGGTTTTGAATTTTTTACTATAGACATTTCATCATCTGAAATGTAATAGTTTACATTTCTGTTTTCTTCTTGCAGTACAGTAGAACAGTAGAACAGAGATGATTGAGTTTTTTTTTTTTTTCTTTTTCTATGCCTTTTTAGAACAACGTTTTGTGTTCAAAAGTGTCTCTTTGGTCAGTACAGTAAAGTTTGACCTTATATAGACAACTTTGGTTGTAGGTAACGGAAGCATAGTTTGACCTCTCTTGTTTGTGTTCTTTTATACTTCATGAGAAGATTTAAGTTTTTCCTTAGTTTCTTCATTTCCTTCACCTTTCTCTGGTATTTTTTTTATGTATTTGTGTGATTATATCTCAGAATCACTTTCTATCAGGCTTCTGCCTTCAGTCAAGAACAATGATAAACCCTTTCCTGAACACCAAGACACAGAAGTTTATGCACATTTTGACTTTTAGTCTTGAACTTTTTCCTTCAAGAGGTGAATTTTCCTCTTCTTTTGAATGTATTCTCCAAATACTCGTCCCTTGCCCTTTATAACTGTGTGTCTTAGTCTTTTATTTACATCCTTCCTTGTACTTATAGTTGAAGCTATCATTTCCCTTAGTATTATTGTTTAGATTTCTTTTAAAATAATATAAATTGTATAACTATAACATTTCATCAAAGCTTTTATCATATTTAATTAAGGATTTTTAAAAATAATTGATTTTGGATTAATACATTTCTCTAAATCATTTTCCTATCTTAGGTAATGTAAAATAAAAAGAAATTTTTAAAAATTTACTCTGATAAAATGGAAGTTCTGATGGATTCTTTAAGGCTTTCATGAGAGAAAATGTTCCAAGTTATCATATGCTTCCTACCATAAGCCATAGCTAATCTTGAAAGATTAGAGAGAGAAAATAGATCTTTTCTAGTAGGTGTCTTCCTTGGGCCTGTCCTCAACCTGTTTAGTCCAGGTTTGGCAAGAATCCCGTTTGATCGGATTAGGGAAAATCTTTTCATTCTCAATGTGTGATCAAATTCCTTACCCTATGCCCTTAATATCTGATAACCCTGGCCTCCTTCAACTAAGAACCCTTTAAATCCATTTAACAAGAAATTCTCTGCTCTTCATGTCTCCACTGATGCTCTTCACTCTGCTTATTGGTTATTCAGAATTGATCCTAAACTCTTCCCTATTATGTACCTATTATAATAGTCTTGAAAAAAGGCTTTCCGAAGCATTTTAGTAAGTGTTAGAAAGACTTTTCTTCTGCTATCTTTTCCATTACTTTAAATTCAACATCTATTGTAGTGCCTGGCATGTATAAAACTACAAAGAGTATTTCCTGAAGAAACAAATAAATCCATTAGCATCCAAGGGCGTTAAAGTTTGAACATATATGTACATACAGAACATTTTGGGGAGATGTATATAGGTAAGAGAATACAACAAAGACATCAAGACCTCAGGATCTGGAGCCTGAGTGCAACAGTTTGACTCATGATAGTGGCACTAACCAGTTGTGTGATTTTTTGGATAAGTTATCAATCCCTTGAAGCCTCAGATTTCTCAGTGGTAAGATGAGGCTAATAGCAATAATTAAATCATGAAATTATTTAGGTAATAAAAAAGATATATGTGAATCCTTGAAAAATAATGGACAAAATATTAAGTCAATATAAATAATATAATGTCATTTTTGTGTGCCTTGCCACTAGTTAAACCTCTAAGTACATATTGCCTGCACTGAAGTTTCTATTCCATTTTTTTTCACATTTTTTAAATTGGTCCATTGTAGTTGTGCATATTGATGGTATTTGTTGTTACATATTCATATGCACACACAATATAACAATATAATTTGTCCAAAATCACTCCCAGGATTTCCCCCCTCCCTCTACCTCTCCTCCCTCTTGGCCTCTTTCCGCTACTGATCTCCCTTTGATTTTTAGAGATCTACCCCAGACTTTGTTTTCCTTTTTTTGCTCTAGCTTCCTCATATGAGAGAAAACATCCAACTCTTAACTTTCTTAGTTTGACTTATTTTGTTTAACATGATGATCTCTGGTTTTATCAATTTTCCTGAAAATTCCATAATTTTATTTTTCTTTATGGCTGAATAAAACTCCATTGTGTATATACACAATATTTTCTTTATTCATTTATGCCTTGATGAACTCCATCATTTTCAGTATATCTTTCCATTTGCAATTAAATTTTGTTGCAGTGAAGATTTCTATCTAAGATCTGTTATCTTGCTATTTTATATCTTCTTGCTTACATAGTAATCCAGATTAAGCCTAGAGGAACACAACAATCTTCTCATGATAGACGTTGTTATCATGGTTTTCTTACATGGTAGTTTTTTGATAAGTGGAGCTTTAATGTGTTTTAATTAAGAGATAGTTGGTGCATATTTATTGTCTTAGTGAATAATAAAAAGAAAACCATTGTACCAGCTCAGCTTACCTCTAATATTTTGATACCTCCCTGCATACCTTGCATTTATCAGTGCAATTAGAAATACTTCATGCCTGAAAACATGTGAGGAGGTCACAGCTTTTAAACAGGCTCTCTGTTCAAGTTTCAGAAATCTTTATTGACCAAGAAACTTGAAAAATAATTATTTCCACACCATTCACTAACTTAATTTTGGCATATCAAAATGAAAATATATATTTCTATACTTATTTTGATTACCACAGAAACATCTTCAAAGTCAGTGATTCAGGCTTTCATTTATTTATTTATTTACTTACTTATTTATTCTGGTAATGGGGATTGAACCTAGAGGCACCCTACTATTAAGCTACATATCCAGCAGTTTTATTCTGAGACAGGGTCTTGTGAATTTGGTGAGACTGGCCTGGAGCATGCAATCCTGCTGCCTCAAACTCACTAGTAGCTGGGGTTAGAGGAGTGCACCATTCCACCCACCTAAGCTTTTTTCTTCAATTCTCTCTTTTCAAAGTTTAAATTTAAGAACAGGATTAAATTGCTTAGAAATGTTATTGAAGTTATAGTAAGGTATTTTTGATTGGAAGAGAAAATCATTTTATTAGTGATTTAGTTACACAATATTGTAGAATGAAAGACATCTTTTCAAATGGATACATTCTATATTTAATTAAAATAGCAAATTATTATAGCAATGAAAGTTATAGTTATGAGATTTAATTGAAGTGAAAGTATATAGTCTAGTGTAATTTTTTAAAATTATGCTGTTTATATTTGATATTTTAAGAAAATGAATTTCACTTCATTGATTAATTGCATAATATACAAACTATATCTATGCAATCTACTATCTTTAAATCTCTAATTGATTTGAGGTAGCTAGCATCAATGGGTTAATTATGCCAAGGTACAAAAATGTTTTATAGTATTAACAGATTTTTAATTGCTAGTTTATAATTTAGCTTTACAGAGTTTTATTAAATTTCTAACCCTGAATGCAATTTGTTTTTACAGATGCTATACTTATATCTCAAAAGATGCAATGAATTGCTTATTATTGTTGGAAATGGAGTTTAGCACAGAATATACATTTTAAATCAAAGTTATAAAAGTCTATTACACCTCTTAGATGAGGTTGTAGAATATTACAAGTCAAAGAGCATTCACTGAGAAAGTCACAAATTCCATTAGTTGTATGTTTCCGGAAAGAAATCAGCAAATTTCATTTAGCTATAGTTTCTGCATTAATAGAAAATTAATATTATCTTAGTTCACTTTGTGCTACTCTAATAAAATATATCAGACAGGGCAATTTGTAAAGAACAAAAATTTACTTTCTTGGTTCTAGAGGCTGAGGAATTTAAGATCAAGTCACTAAAAAGAAGTTTGAATATTATTCTATATCCATTAATTAAAACAATATTTTGGCAATTATTGCTATAAATTTTGAAATCACAGTGCAGTCCTGAAATACTTTCTACATATTTTGTTTTACAATAATTGAAGTGATAGTACTTTCCTTAGAGTAAATCTATTTCTATGTTTAAATATTTCTGCAGTTCAAAAATGAGGATGGCATTTTTACTATTTTAGAACATAATAGTGAATATCATCAGTCATCAGTCACATAGATCAAAAAGAAAAATATTTGAATATTAAAATAGTAAAAATGAATGCATCCTATTTATAGACAGTTCACAGTATTTCCCTAGGACATTATTGTTGTTAATAAAGTTGATGCTTTTTATTTTATTTTATTTTATATATTTTATTTTTTTTAATTGGTTGTTCAAAACATTACAAAGCTCATGACATATCATCTTTCATACATTTGACTCAAGTGGGTTATGAACTCCCATTTTAACCCCAAATACAAATTGCAGAATCACATCGGTTATACATTCACATTTTTCCATAATGGCATTTTAGTGACTGTTGTATTCTGCTACCTTTCCTATCCCCTACTATCCTCCCTCCCCTCCCCTCCCAACTTCTCTTTCTACCTCGTCTGCTGTTGTTCAATTCTCTCCCTTGTTTCCCCCCCCTTTCCTCTCACAACCTTTTTTTTTTTTTAAAGAGACAGTGAGAGAGAGGGAGAGAGAGAGACAATTTTAATATTTATTTTTTAGTTTTTCGGCAGACACAACATCTTTGTTTGTATGTGGTGCTGAGGATCGAACCCGGGCCACACGCATGTCAGGCGAGCGAGCTACCTCTTGAGCCACATCCCCAGCCCCTCACAACCTTTTATATGTAATTTTGTGTAACATTGAGGGTCTCCTACCATTTCCATATGATTTCCCTTCTCTCTCCCTTTCTCTCCCCCCATTCGTCTCTGTTTAATGTTAATCTTTTCCTCATGCTATTCCTCCCTGTTCTGTTCTTAGTTGCTCTCTTTATATCAAGGAAGACATTTGGCATTTGTTTTTTAAGGATTGGCTAGCTTCACTTAGCATAATCTGCTCTAATGCCATCCATTTCCCTGCAAAATCCATGATTTTGTCATTTTTTAGTGCTGCGTAATACTCCATTGTGTATAAATGCCACAGTTTTTTAATCCATTCATCTATTGAAGGGCATCTGGGTTGATTCCAAAGTCTAGCTATTGTGAATTGTGCTGCCATGATCATTGATGTGGCAGTATCCCTATAGTATGCTCTTTTAAGGTCCTCAGGGAATAGACCGAGAAGGGCGATAGCTGGGTCAAATGGTGGTTCCATTCCCAGCTTTCCTAGGAATCTCCATACTGCTTTCCATATTGGCCGCACCAGTTTGCAGTTCCACCAGCAATGTACAAGTGTACCCTTTTCCCCACATCCTCGCCAGCACTTATTGTTGCTTGACTTCATAATGGCTGCCAATCTTACTGGAGTGAGATGGTATCTTAGGGTGGTTTTGATTTGCATTTCTCTGACTGCTAGAGATGGTGAGCATTTTTTCATGTACTTATTGATAGATTGTATGTCCTCCTCTGAGAAGTGTCTGTTCAGGTCCTTCGCCCATTTGTTGATAGGGTTGTTTGTTATCTTGTTGTTTAATTTTTTGAGTTCTTTGTATATTCTGGATATTAGGGCTCTATCTGAAGTGTGAGGAGTAAAGATTTGTTCCCAGGATGTAGGTTCCCTATTTACCTCTCTTATTGTTTCTCTTGCTGAGAAAAAACTTTTTAGTTTGAGTAAGTCCCATTTGTTGATTCTAGTTATTAACTTTTGTGCTATGGGCGTCCTATTAAGGAATTTGGAGCCCGACCCCACAATGTGTAGATTGAAGCCAACTTTTTCTTCTATCAGGTGCAGAGTCTCTGATTTGATATCTAGGTCCTTGATCCATTTTGAATTTACTTTTGTGCATGGCGAGAGAAAGGGGTTCAGCTTCATTTTGTTGCATATGGATTTCCAGTTTTCCCAGCACCATTTGTTGAAGATGCTATCCTTTCTCCATTGCATGCTTTTAGCGCCTTTATCAAATATAAGAAAGTTGTAATTTTGTGGATTGGTCTCTGTGTCCTCTATTCTGTACCATTGGTCCACCTGCCTGTTTTGGTACCAGTACCATGCTGTTTTTGTTACTATTGCTCTGTAGTACAGTTTGAAATCTGGTATCGCTATACCTCCCGATTCACACTTCCTGCTTAGAATTGCTTTTGCTATTCTGGGTCTTTTGTTTTTCCATATGAATTTCATGATAGCTTTATCTATTTCTACCAGAAATGCCGTTGGGATTTTGATTGGCATTGCGTTGAACCTGTAGAGAACTTTGGGTAATATCGCCATTTTGATGATGTTGGTTCTGCCTATCCATGAACAGGGTACATTTTTCCATCTTCTAAGATCTTCTTCTATCTCTCTCTTTAGGGTTCTGTAGTTTTCATTGTATAAATCTTTCACCTCTTTTGTTAGGTTGATTCCCAAGTATTTTATTTTTTTTGAGGATATTGTGAATGGGGTGGTTTTCCTCATTTCCATTTCAGAAGTTTTGTTACTGATATACAGGAATGCCTTTGATTTATGCGTGTTGATTTTATATCCTGCCACTTTGCTGAATTCATTTATCAGTTCTAGTAGTTTCTTTGTAGACCCTTTTGGGTCTTCTAAGTATAGGATCATATCGTCCGCAAATAGTGATATTTTAAGTTCTTCTTTTCCTATTTTTATGCCTTTAATTTCTTTTGTCTGTCTAATTGCTCTGGCTAGTATTTCAAGGACTAAATTAAATAGAAGTGGTGAGAGAGGGCATCCCTGTCTTGTTCCAGATTTTAGCGGGAATGCCTTCAGTTTTTCTCCATTTAGAATGATGCTAGCCTGAGGCTTAGCATATATAGCTTTTACAATGTTGAGGTAAGTTCCTGTTATCCCCAGTTTTTCTAGTGTTTTGAACATAAAAGGATGCTGTACTTTGTCGAATGCTTTTTCTGCATCTATCGAGACGATCATATGGTTCTTATCTTTAAGTCTATTGATGTGGTGAATAATATTTATTGATTTCCGTATATTGAACCAACCTTGCATCCCAGGGATGAATCCTACTTGATCATGGTGCACAATTTTTTTGATATGCTTTTGTATTCGATTCGCCAGGATTTTATTGAGAATTTTTGCATCTATGTTCATTAGAGATATTGGTCTGTAGTTTTCTTTCTTTGAAGTGTCTTTGTCTGGTTTCGGGATCAGGGTGATGTTGGCCTCATAGAATGAATTTGGAAGAGCTCCTTCTTTTTCTATTTCTTGAAATAGCTTGAAAAGTATTGGTATTAATTCTTCTTTGAAGGTTTTGTAAAACTCCGCTGTATACCCATCTGGTCCAGGGCTTTTTTTGGTTGGTAGTCTTTTGATGGCTTCTTCTATTTCTTCCTTTGTTATTGGTCTGTTTAAATTGTGTGTGTCTTCCTGACTCAATCTGGGCAGCTCATATGACTTAAGAAATTTATCGATGTCTTCACTGTCTTCTATTTTATTAGAATATAGGGTTTCAAAATACTTTCTAATTATCTTCTGTATTTCTGTAGTGTCTGTTGTGATATTGCCTTTTTCATCCCGTATGTTAGTGATTTGAGTTTTCTCTCTTCTTCTCTTCGTTAGCATGGCTAAGGGTCTGTCGATCTTATTTATTTTTTCAAAGAACCAACTTTTAGTTTTATCAATTTTTTCAATGGTTTTTTTTGTTTCAATTTCGTTGATTTCCGCTCTGATTTTAATTATTTCTTGTCTTCTGCTATATTTGCTGTTGTTTTGCTCTTCCTTTTCTAGGGTTTTGAGATGTAGTGTGAGTTCGTTTATTTGTTGGTTTTTTCTTTTTTTGAGGAATGAACTCCAGGAAATGAATTTCCCTCTTAAAACTGCTTTCATTGTGTCCCATAGATTCCGGTATGTTGTGTCTGAATTGTCGTTTATCTCTAAGAATTTTTTGATTTCCTCCTTTATGTCTTCTGTAACCCATTGATCATTCAGTAACATATTGTTTATTTTCCATGTGATGCAGGATTTTTCCTTCCTTCTTTTTTCATTGATTTCCAGTTTCATTCCATTATGATCAGATATGGTGCATGGTATTATCTCCACTCCTTTATATTTACTAAGAGTTGCCCTATGGCATAATATATGATCTATCTTTGAGTACGATCCATGTGCTGCTGAGAAGAACGTGTATCCACTTGATGATGGTTGATATATTCTATATATGTCGGTTAAGTCTAGGTTATTGATTGTGTCATTGAGTTCTATAGTTTCTTTATTCAGCTTTTGTCTGGAGGATCTGTCTAATGGCGAGAGCGGTGTGTTGAAGTCACCCATAATTATTGTGTTGTGGTCTATTTGACTCTTGAACTTGAGGAGAGTTTGTTTTATGAACGTTGCAGCACCATTGTTTGGTGCATACAAATTGATAATTGTTATGTCTTGTTGGTGGATGGTTCCTTTTAACAGTATATAGTGTCCTTCTTTATCCCTTTTGATTAACTTAGGTTTGAAGTTGATTTTATTCGATATGAGTATGGCCACTCCTGCTTGCTTCCGAGGGCCATGTGAGTGGTATGATTTTTCCCAACCTTTCACCTTCAGCCTGTGTATGTCTTTTCCTATCATATGAGTCTCCTGAAGGCAGCATATTGTTGGATTTGTTTTTTTGATCCAGGTTACTAGCCTGTGTCTCTTGATTGGTGAGTTTAGTCCATTAACATTTAAGGTTACAATTGAAATATGATTTGTACTTCCAGTCATGTTTATTTATTTATTTATTTTAGTTTGGCTAGTTTTTACTTTTTGGTTATTTTCCTCCCCCTTTACTGAGATACCTCCTGCTGTTAGTTTTGGGCACTATTTTCCAATTCCTCTTCTTGTAGTATTTTGCTCAAAATGCTTTGCAGTGCTGGTTTTCTGGCTGCGAATTCTTTTAGCTTTTGTTTATCGTGAAAGATTTTAATTTCATTGTCAAATCTGAAGCTTAATTTTGCTGGATACAGTATTCTTGGTTGGAATCCATTATTTTTCAGCGTTTGAAATACATTGTTCCAGGATCTTCTCGCTTTCAAAGTCTGTGATGAAAAATCAGTCATTAACCTAATTGGTTTACCCCTGAATGTAATCTGCCTCCTTTCTCTCGTAGCTTTTAATATTCTCTCCTTGTTCTGTATGTTGGCTATCTTCATAATTATATGTCTTGGAGTTGGTCTATTACGGTTTTGAATGTTTGGGGTCCTGTAGGCTTCCAGGATTTGGCAATCCATTCCATCTTTCATCTCTGGGAAGTTTTCTAGAATTATTTCATTTAATATGTTGTCCATTCCTTTGGTTTGAATCTCTATGCCTTCTTCTATCCTGATGACTCTCAAATTTGGTTTTTTTATGACATCCCATATCTCTTGAATAGATTGCTCGTGAGATTTAAGCATCTTTTCTGTGTTGACTATATTCTTTTCAAGTTGATAAACTTTGTCTTCATTATCTGATGTTCTGACTTCTACTTGATCTAGTCTATTTGTAATATTCTCGTTTGAGTTTTTAATTTGGTTTATAGTTTCCTGCATTTCTAGGATTACTGTTTGATTTTTTTTAAGATCTCTATCTCCTGGTAAAGCTCGTTCTTTGCCATTTGAATTTGTTTGTTTAATTCGTTTTCAAAATATACTTTCATTGCTTGGACTTGCTGTCTCATGTCTTCTCTAATATTCCGTTCCATCTGAGTTAGGTATGCCTTGAGTTCTTTCCCTATCCATGTTTCTGATGCTTCTAGGTCCTCCTGTAGATTTAAGTTGTCCTGCATTGTTTGTACTCCTTTTTTCCCTTGTTTTTTCATGATGTTCACTTTACTTTCCATCTCTGTTTGATTGCTGTGTTTCTGCTCTCTCGTATAAATTTGTTTTGGTTTTGTATATCTCTGTTGTCTCTCCTTTGTGGTGGTAGACTATGTCTGCTAAAGTGGATTCCACTGGGAAGGAGTTCTGACAGCCAAACTCTGGTGATTTCACCTCTCTGCTATGGAGGGCCTCAGGCTCCTTGCTGGGGTGTCCGAAGGGAAGGGTGGGACTGGTCTTTCTCTGGTTGGTTTCAGCTCCCGGTTAGCTACTTCATGAAGGCCTGGCTATAGACCTCTTCCTAGAGTCTCTGCGCCGTACCTGCTGGGCCACACCTCAGGGTCTAGCTGTGTGATCGCCAGTGTGCGGGTGGTCTCCAGCTGCCCAGTTGTGAGGGCTGCGGGTGGTTGCCTGCGGGCGGGCGGTCTCTAGCCGCCCATTCGCGGGGAGCAGGCGGGCGGTCGGTCACCAGCAGGAGGGCGGTCTCCAGCTGCCCAGTCGCGCGGGCAGCGGGCGGGCGGGCGGTCGCCGGTGGGCGGGCGATCTCTAGCCGCCCAGTCATGAGGGCCTGGCCTCTCGTCCCCTGGCTTCTCCTGCTAGCCCTGGTTTCTCCTGCTAGCCCGGCCTTCCCCTGTGTGATGCCTCTCGGCAGTTCAAACTGTCCTCTGGGCCTGCAGTTTGCTGGGTGTGGAGGGTGGCTATTGGGAACCCCAGCACCCTATTGTTTTGATTTTTTCTGCTTGCCCCTCCCCCAGCGCTGGCTAGACAGGTTTCGTTTTCGCTGCTGATGGGAGGGGGAGTTGAAGGTCAGGTGTCTCTACCTTTCCCCGTGTCTCTATGCAGGCTCGTTCTGATAATCCCTCCCCTGGAAAGCCTGGGAGAGATTTTATGAGAATTCCCTGCTATATGGGAGATGGGCTGAGTAACACACACCTGTTTTATTGTTGCAATCTGTCGGAGAGTGGCGGTGGTGAAGTCAGCTCTCCAAGATGGTGGCCGCTGGCTTCCTTGGTGGACTTTCCATTGTGGGAGATAGAACTGGACGGCTTCCTTCCCCGTCTCAAATCCCAAACTCAGCCCGAAGCTCAGTGAGGGCACAGCCGGCAGGATTCCACAGAATCCGTAGCACTGTTTCTCTCTGCTTGCTGTTCGCTTCTCGGCGGCGCCCTGCCATCTGTAGCCACAGGGTGGGCTGCGTGACGGGCGGCGGATCAGTCAGCCTGGAACTCCGGTCGCACAGTTGGTTCGTGTTAGAGATTCAATAACCGGTCCTTGGTGCTGGAAATCCTTCCTCTAGGTTTCGGTGCACCCCTATTTTGCTATAAATTCCTAACAAGATAGCTTTTTGTAGCTCTAACTCGTTATTCACCTGTGCAGTGGCGCGGTACACGGGGTGTGATGCTCTTTATTAGCGGCCATCTTGGAGTCCCCTCGATTTTTTTTTTTTAAACAAAGTTTTGTTTTAGGTTCTAGATTTTCTTATACTAAAATATATGGTACTTAAATGTTTAATATACTCCTTTTTTTAAGATCACATTTGTTTTTATTAAAGTAACTCAGTTTCTGCTATGATTGTGCCAGTTATAGAAAGTAAATGTTTAAATTATAAAGTCATTCACACATCCTTCAGAAATGTCATGTATAAGCATCTCTCAGTACATTTGACCTAGCAGTTTCTAAAAAGAGCTGTACAAATCCTAGAAATGTAGTATTTACATTAACATTGCATGCAATGCTAAAAAAAAATGTATTGCTATTAAACCCATGAATCATTTATTCCTATTCTTCTCATTTGCATTTTCTAACTTGTTCTTTATTAGGGGTCTCAAGAATATTTAGACAATGCCTTAAATAATTCTTAAGGAGAATGCAGTTTAGGCCAATGGGCATTTGAAATACTTGATTCTTCTGTGATTATACCTGCATTCACAGTGCCATGATTTTGACTAGGTGGTAGTTATGTATTTTTGTTTTTCAATAGTATTAATGAGTATTTGAATTAGTTGAATTATTTCAGAATATGAGTACTCAAATCTAAAATGGTGACCCAATAAGCAGACATGCACACCTATAATCCCAGGGGTTTGGGAAGCAGAAGGAGGAGTATCTCCAGTTCAAAGCCAGCCTTAGTAACTTATCCATGCCCTTAGCAACTCAGTGAGACTCTGTCTCTAAATAAAATCCAAAAAAAAAAAGGGTTTGGGAAGTGGTTCAGTGGTTAAGCACCACTGGGTATAGTCCCCAGTACCAAATAAAACAGTAAAGCAAAGTAAAATGTATTGGAAATGTAAATTGATGATTTTAATCACAATATTTTGCTATTAAGTTACTTATGCATAATCTTTGCGTTAGGATTATTATTAAATTCTACAAATAAAATTCTCTCAGTCTTTTAAGTTGTTGACATAATTCCAAAACCACTTTCAAAGATTAGATTATATATCTACACATTTGAAACATATTATGAGATGTTTAAATTATGATAAGGTAAAAAATGTATAAACATTCAAAGTTTAAGGCAATATAGAAAGTGATATAAAAACACTTGTCATACCTTTTTTTATGACAAAATCTGTGAAAATACAGAATCACATAGCACACCTTCAGTTATGATATAAATCCTGAAAGCTGACATAGGGTTGTATCAGAAAAAAAAAAATCTTTGAAACCCATATAATGGTTTTAAACATATAAATCTATAGGTGCTACAGTTAGTCCCATGCATAAAAGCAGCTGTTGCTTGACAAATAATTATATTCTAAATTATAAGTCATATGTATTTTTTTTATATATTTCCATAAAACCATTGATTGGTTTTTGCAAAATTCCCTCTTTAAAATAAAAACCTTCTTTCATAATGGACTAGAATTATAGTATTTATAACTCATCTTATCCAAAACAAGAATTGTTAATTTTATTTTCTCTTTTACTTTTGAAAGCTATACAGTCTTTAAAAAACTGCTCAAGATACTCAGAAAACTTCAGGAAAAAAAATGATATTTTAAGGGGAAATCAACTTTATTATCTGGATAGATCTCTCATTATAGGTTCAAACAAATTTTCATTGTGTACATATCTTAATATAGAATGATATATAGGTTTGTAATTTTAAAAAATATTTTGAACAGTTTGGTTTTAGGAATATAAGTAGAACACCTTCTCAATTCAATTAAATCAAATTGTCTTAGAAATTAATCCTATGAGCTGTTTAGGTCCAGGTAACTTTATATTTATTCTTAGAATAAAACTAAAGGTGAAATCAAGCTGAAATCAAACATTTTAATAACTACTGCTTGTTGCTCTGTGTTATTTGTTCCTCATCCCTAAAATACCCAACCTCTGTAATTCTTCCTTTTGAAATCTCATTCATGTCTCATGACTCTCCTACTAGCATCTTCCTTTAGAAAGCCCTTTCCATCCAGTATTCAGGAAGTTGATTTTCCATCCTTTAGGCCATCATTTCACTTTGTACTTCTGTTTATCAGTCATTTATTTAAACATTGCTACTCCTTGAATTGTAACTGTTGATAAAACCATCTCCTTTATACTACTATTCATTTGGTAAGAATAAGACCTATTATAATAATCTATATACATTATGATATACATTTATTATTTATAATGGTCAAAATTATAATACTAATCAATTTTAATATTTAGGAATATTCATAATATTAATATACTATTGGAATGTATCACAATATTCAACAATACTAATGCATTCATGTTCTATTGCTACTGTAATAAATTACTTCAAGCTGGTACTACAAAAGATACAAATTTGTCATTTTAGAGATATATAAGTAAAGAGTCGAACAATTGACCTAAAAAATAAGGTTGTCCTAAGAGCTCTATTTCTTTCTTGAGCCTCTAGAGGAGAATCTGTTTCATGGCTTCTCCCAGTGTTTTAGTCATCTTTTTTGCTGCTGTGACCCAAAGACTTGAGAAGAACAATGAGAGAAGAAAAAGTCGATTTGGAGGCTCACAGTTTCAGAGGTCTCAGACCACAACAGCTGGCTCTACTCCTTGGGGCCCAAGATGAGACATCATGGTGGAAGTGTGTAGATAAAAAAAGCAGCAGGGAGCATGGCTCCAACAAGAAGAGAGAGTGAGTGAGAGAGAGAGAGAGAGAGAGAGAGAGAGAGAGAGAGATCTCCCCTCACTGATACAATTAAATGCCAAGGTTTGTCCTCATAAACTCACCTCCTCCAGCCACAACTTACCTGCCTGCAGTCACCACTCAGTTAATTCCTATCAGGGGATTAACACACTAATTAAATTTAGGCTCTGATAACCAAATCATTTGCTTCTAAATTTTCCTGCATTATTTCACACTTGAGTTTTTTGGGGGGAGACCTATTATCTAAACCATAAAACCTAATTTTCTCCCAACTTCTTGAAACTATGGTCCTTTCTTTCATTTTCACACCCTACAATGTGGCATCTTGACCACAGTTCTTTCATAGTTACTTTTTCTCTGACTACAGCCAGGAAAGGTCCTCTTTTTTTCTTTTTACTTTCTTTTCTTTTCTTTTTTAAAAATAATTCATGTAATTAGATTGAACCCACACAACTAATTCAGAATAATTATTCTTTGTCAATGTTCTTAAACTTAAACACATCTTCCATGCAAAGTAATATAGTCACAGGTTCAAGGATTAGACTGTAGATATCTTTGGGAGGTTGGTATTTTGCCTATCACAATTAGATTTATTCACAGTATATCAATTGATATAAAAAGCAGTGAAAATGAAAACACAAGTAAAACCAAAATATGATATTTTTAAAAGACCAAAGGAAGAAATTCATTAAAAATGTGTCAGGGCTCTGGGTTTCAGTTTTATTAAGATATGGATATAATAATAATGAATAAATAGACTTTTTTCATGAAGACTTTAGTTTAAATGGACACTATGAATGTGAACCATAAATGAAATAAGTGCATATTTTGATTATAAAAATTGAAAAATGCCATGAAGAAATACACAGCTGTTTTAGGATGTGAAGACTGATGTATCTAAAGGAAGGGTCTTTGATAAAGTCTTTATAAGAAATTATTTTTTTAATTTTTAAAATTTGTTTTAATTAGTTATACATGACAGTGGAATGCATTTATGCACTTTGATATATCATACATAGATGGGATATAATTTCACATTTTTCTGAGTTACATGTTGCAGAATCATATTGGTCATGTAGTCACATATATACATACAGTAATAATGTCTGTTTCATTCTACTGTCTTTTCTGTCCCCACATTCCTCCCCTTTCCTCCCATCACTTCCCTCTACCTAATCTCAGGTAATGCTATTCTGTTCTAGAAAATTTGCCTTGTTGTGAATTTGCATCTGCTTATAAGAGAAAACATCCTGCCTTTGGTTTTGTGGGATTGGCTTATTTTGCTTAGCATAATATTCTCCAACTCCAACCATTTACTGGAAAATGCCATAATTTTTCTCTTCTTTAAAGCTGAGGGATATTCCATTGAATATACATACCACATTTTCTTTATCTATTCATTTATTGAGGGACACCTAGGTTGGTTTCGTAGTCTAGTTACTGTGAATTGAGCTACTATAAAACATTGATCTAGCTGAATCACTATAGTATGATAATTTTAAGTCCTTTTGGTATAAACCAAGGAGTGGGATAGCTGGGTCAAATGGTGGCTTTATTCCCAATATTCTGAGGAATCTCTATACTGCTTTCCATAGTGGTTGCACCAATTTACATTCCCACCGGCAATGTAATGAGGCTATTCACCACATCCTCACCGCTGTTTATTGTTGCCTTTATTCTTGATGATTGCTATTCTAACAGAAGTGAGATGAAATCTTAGTTTTTATTTGCATTTCTCTAATTACTGGAGATGTTGAACATTTTTCATATATTTGTTGATCAATTGTATTTCTTCTTTGGTGAAGTGTCTGTTCAGTTGCTTAGTCCATTTATTGATTGGATTATCTGTTTTTTTTTTTTTTTGTGTGTGTGTGTGTTAAGTTTTTTTGAGTTCTTTATATATACTAGAGATTAATGTTTTATTGGATGTGAATGTGGTAAAGATTTTCTCCCAGTCTGTAGGCTCTCTCCTCACTTTATTAATTATTTCTTTTTCTGAGAAGAAGCTTTTTAATTTGAATCTGTCCCATTTATTATTTCTTGAGTTTACTTCTTGCATTTTAGGGGTCTTGTTAAGGAAGTCAGATGCTAGGCTGATGCAGTGAAGATTTGGGCCTACTTTTTCTTCTATTAAGTACAAGGTCTCTTGTTCTAGTGCTTAAGTCTGTGATCCACTTTGTGTTGGTTTTTGTGCAGGGTGATAGATAGACAAGGATGGTCTTTCTTTAGTGTTCTGTAGTTTTCACTATAGAGGTCTTTTAGCTCTTTTGTTAGATTGATTCCCTGTTTTTTTGTTTGTTTGTTTTGTTTGAGGCTATTGTGAATAGAGTAGTTTTCCCAATTTCTCTTTCAGTGTATTCATCACTGATGTATAGGAATGTGTTTGATTTATGGGTGTTGATTTTATATCCTGCTACTTTGCTGAATTCATTTATTAATTCTAGAAGTTTTCTGGTGGAATTTTTTGGATCTTCTAAATACAGAATCATGGCATCAACAAATAGTGATAATTTGAGTTCTTCTTTACCTATTTGTATTCCTTTAATTTCTTTCTTTTGTCTAATTGCTCTGGCTAGTGTTTCAAGGATGATGTTGAATAGAAATGATGAAAGAGGATATCCTTGTCTTGTTCCAGTTTTTAACGGGAATGCTTTCAATTCTTCTCCATTTAGAATGATGCTGGCCCTAGGTTTAGAATATATAACTTTTACAATGTTGAGGTATATTCCTACTATCCCTAGATTTTCTAATGTTTTAAACATGAAGGTGTGCTGTATTTTGTCAAGTGTTTTTTTCTGCATGTATCTAGATGATCATATGATTTTTGTTTTACAGTCTATTAATATGATGAATTATATTTATTATTTCTGTATGTTGAACCAACCCTGCTGTCCTGGGATGAATCCCACTTGATTGTGGTGCACTATCAATTTTTAATGTTTTTGTACATGATTTGCCAGAATATTATTGAGAACTTTTGTGTCTATTTTCCTCAGGGATATTGGTCTGAAGTTTTCTTTCCTTGAGGTGTCTTTGTCTGGTTTTGGTATCAGGGTGATATTAGCCTCAAAGAATGAATTTGGAAGGGTTCCTCCTTTTCTATTTCATGGAATACTTTGAAGAGTATTGGTGTTGTTTCTTCTTTGAAAGTCTTGTAGAACTTGGCTGAGAATCCATCTGGTCCTGGGCTTTTCTTAATTGGTAGGCTTTTGATGGCATTTGCCATTTCATTACTTGAAATTGATCTGTATAAGTAATAATGTATGACCTCCTCATTCAGTTTGGGTAGTTCATATGCCTCTAGAAATTTGTTGATGTCTTTGATATTTTCTATTTTATTAGAATATAAATTTTCAAAAAGTTTCTATTTATTTTATATAATTCAGACATGTCTGTTGTGATATTTCCTTCTTCATCTTGTATTTTAGCAATTAAAGTTTTCTCTCTTTTTTTCTTTTTTAGCATGGCCAGGGTTTATTTATTATATTTTTTTTTCTCAAAGAGCCAACTTTTTGTTTTGTGAATTTTAATAAATTGAAATTTAAAGAGAAAATTTAATTGATACAGATGAGGATTGAGAAAATCTGGAAAAAGTATTCTTCAAAGTATTAGGATCCCAGTAAGGTTTTTAAAAGTAAGAGGAGGAGGAGGAAGAGGAGAGAGAATATGTTTGAGGAAGCAAAAAAGTAAAAGTGTGCCTGGAACATTGTGAACTAGGAGAAAATGCCAATTTTTTTGACTTTATGGACATTCCGGAATAGAGTTGGAAATACTCTTTAGCAAAGGTTAATATATTAAACCCTGGGACTTAGTGTAGAGGAGCAAATGTAGAAGTTATGATGAGACAATAAACAGGTAAATGTCACATCCATAAAGCAAAGAAAAGAATTGATTAATTTTATAAGTATACTTAATTAACCAGCAAGTGCAATTTAGGCAGCAGAGTCTAAAAATAAATATAAGTGCATTTTAAATGTGTAAGTATTCATATGTTGGATCATTAATGTAGTAGATAAGTCTTTTTGCTTCAGTATGGTCTCATTAATAGAAGTGATATAAAAGTAAGAAAATGTGTCATATTTTAAAAAAAGGCCTACTCTACCATTTACAGTTTTTTTTTTCCACATCAAATGTGTTTAAATTCAAGTAACTTTCAGACTATTTTGTTTAAATACAAAACCATCCTTTACAGTCTTACTTAAATAATATATGTCATATTCAATTAGGTAATATAATCATAAGTATAACTGGCAAAAGCACTATGGAAATAAACATGGTATTTGAAGTAGAAGTATAGGAAGACTAAGTTGTTAAAGTGCAGTGTATCAATGAAAAATATTCAGTAATCTGTAGGGTTTTTTGTAGAAAGAATTAAAAGCATCAATTTGAAAAATGAGTAGGGTGAAGGATAAAATAATTTCTAATATATGACAAAATGTTAATTTTAAATGACTATGACATATATTACATGATATTTTAAAGACATTGTACCTAATTATCACCTAAAACTGATGAGGTAGATTAGGTGATGATTAAGAAAATTATTGAAAAAAAAGTTAAATATGTTGTTAAAGATACACAATTAGTAATATGGAAATAACACACACAAATATTTGAACATCCAAATTGTAGAACTCAAAATTCCATATTGTTCCCTATGAAATGTCTCTATAAAATGTAATGTAAATGTAAATGTAAACCCTTACAAGTAAAGACTCGTAGAGCTTAAACAAAGTTATGTGTAATTTTAAGATCCTATTGCTTCCTATTAGTTTGCCTTTTAATTTCTGTAATCAATTATTCCAAACTTATAATACCCTTATTTTAACTTAGTATATAACAACTTTGGGGAAAGATTATTAGTTTTTTTTTTGAGATAAGAAATGAGATTAAAATTATTCTTGAGCCATTAACTCTAATAAAAAAAAGATGTTATTTTTCAGAAAGCATCTAGTTTGACATCCTGTGATCTTCTAGGGTAAGCTTCACACAATCATCATGACTATATAGCCACAGTGTTTTAGTAATTTGAGTTTTCACTCTTTTTCTCTGTTAGCATGGCCAGGGTTTATCTATTTTATTTATTTTTTCAAAGAACTAACTTTTTGTTTTGTGAATTTTTTTTTTTGATTTTTCTTCAGGTATTCTTTTTTTAAAATTTTTTATTGTTTTGTGAATTTTAATAAATTGAAATTTAAAGAGAAAATTTTGAAGTTGAGAACTGGCACTTATTTGAATCACAGTTGTTGCTGTGTTATGCAATGAAATAGTGGAATTGCATGTCTATCATGAGAAAAAGAAAACAAATGTCACAAATATAGGCAGTCAGCTTTCAGTTTTGACTCCCCCCCAAAAAATTATGATGATAAGGGGGTTCCTTTCTTTTAAAAAACATTTATTTGAAAATTTTAAAATTAACTATTTTGGAGAATCATTAAATGCCATATGAATTTTTCTGCTGACTTCTGATAATCTCTAGTTTTTTTTTTTGTTTGTTTTTTGTTTTTGGATTGCTGGTAGTAAGTAGAAAGGCTTCCGTTTTCACCTAAAAGCTTTTTAGTTCTTATACCATGTGGGAGGTGTTTTGCTAGTCACATTGCTGTTGGCCCAGCTCTATAACTTGTTTTTGCTTTCTCAGTACAAATAATGCAATTTATCATGGACAGCCATTTTACAATGCTGTTCAAACACTGCCACAGATTCTTTGATGTTCCAGCAAGGTGATAGGGCTGTGATTTACGATCCCATGTTAGATGAGCTGTTGAGATGGAAATAACACACACAAAAACAAAACAAAACAAAAACAACAACAACAAAAACATACACAGGCAATACAGGCAAAACTAGAAAACTTACTAAAATAGTCAATACATGACTGGCCCATACAATTTCATCAACTAACAGTTTTATAGATAATAGGAAAAAAAAGACAGAATGACAAAAGAATTGTCATATAAGCAAACAATTCACAGCAAAGAAAACCCAAATCACTAACAAATATGTGAATAGATAATCAATCCAGTTGTAATGAGAAAAATAAAAAGAAAATGAAACTATAAGACATCACTCTATTTAAAAAAAGTTTATAGATATGAAGAAAACGGTCAGCATGAGCCTTCGAAAAAATGTGATAGGGTGCATGAAAAATCATGATAATGGGAATTTAAGACAACAGAACTTTCCTGGAAGACTAATCTAATCAACATATTGTTACTCATTATTTTAAATAAGATGTTCTTATATCAATTAAGAATAAAAATGTTTTTATTTACCTACACATTCATTTTCTAATAGTATTTATTTCTCCATGTAGGTCCTATTCTTTGACCTTCATTAATTTTATTTTCTCTAAAAAAGCTTCTTTAACATTTGTTGTAAGACATGCTTACCAGGGCTGGGGTTGTGGCTGAGTGGTAGAGCACTTGCCTAGCACATGCAAGGCGCTGGTTTTGATCCTCAGTACCATATAAAATTAAATAAAATAAAGGCATTCTGTCCAGCTACAACTAAAAAGAGATTTTTTAAAAAAGACATGCTTACTGGTAAAGTGTTTGAATACAGAAGTATAAATCCTCAAACTTCATCTTTTGTCCCTATGAAATGTGCAAAGTACAAGCTTTGCATTAACATGAAGTTGAAAGGAACTTTTTTTATAATGTTGAAATTTTATTATGGACCAAGTATAAATACAGTTTAACAAATATTAAAGTATGGGTTAATGTGAATTGACTGAAAATATTCTTTAATGAATCATATCTAAATTAATGGAATACTCCAGATGCAATAAAGTCAGGTACTTGAATTGTTTAATGATTTCCTTTCTAATATCTCTATTTCCATTAAATTAGTTTCAGAAAGAAGTAATGTAATATGTAGACTCATAAAATGTACTCCATGATTTTTTTCATTCATACAGGTTTATTAAATTGCTGTGCCATCATCATTGAAAAGTTTTTAACTGAAGACTAAAAATGATTTGATAACAGTTAGCAAAGAGAAAAATCAATGAAGTAGAAAAAACAGGAAGAATGTTAATCATGATCAAACATATTTCCATTAAACAAAGTCATTACATTATAATGAATCATGTTAATTTTCCTCCATAATCTTTTTAGAGAATATTAAAAGTCATATAAAATCCCAGGCTCTATTCTTTCATTTTTTAAAGTATAAATTCATTACTAACTCCATCAAAAACATTTATTTCTTTCTCATTCTGCTCACATTCATCCTGTTATTTCTCACTTTTCTTCTTCCTCTGTTTTACTAATAGTCTATTCGTTTTCATGAATTAATGTATAGTACTGACCCAATTCAAGACCATTTGTGCTGATATTTCTTTCAAATATTGTTTTGAGACTACTATTCCTAGTTATTTTCTATAACTTACATACAGTAAACTACATATATTTAAAGTACACCTATTGGTAAGTTTGGACACAATTGTATCTCCTGACGTCATCACCAGAATAAATATAATTAATATATCCTTCATTTATAAAATTTATCTTGTTCCATTTTTAATCCTCCTGGTCTACTCTCATTTTATCTCTATTATACAAGGGCTAATCTGCTTCTTGCCATATTATATTACTTTCCGCTTCTGAGAATATATAAATAAAATCATATATTGTATACGCTATATTCTTCTCCTTATTTTCATTAGCACAATTATGTTAAGAATCATCTATGTCATAGCAAATATAAATAGTTCATCCCTTTTAGTTGATTAATTAAACTATGAATATATCCAAATTTCTTTAATCATTTACCTGTGATAAACATTTAAGGTAGTTTCCCTGTTTTTTTAATAGAAGCAAATCTGTTATGAAAATCATACATAAATTATAATTACAGTTGAGGACTTTAACAATCCCTGTGTTAAAAACTGATAGATACCTGGCATAAAATCAACAAGGATGTTGATTTAAACAAGTCAAGATCTGAATGAGATAATCAATTGGCACTATATAATTTATAGCTATGACACTACACAGAGCAAATCAGAATCAGCTTATTAATATATTTATTTATAATAATTATATTTTAGCATACATTGACCACTCACCAAGAGAAACCATATAAAGAACATAAAACCCCAATTTTTAAAAAATGCAGTACAATCTCTGAAAAAAGAAAAACAGAATTAAACCAAACATGGATCAAGAATCACAAAAGTTTTCTAACCATCTAAATAATATGTATGTCAAAGAAGTAAAAAAAGATCTAAAAATAACTGAATATAAATGAAGACACAACCTAAGAAATACATGATTTTTTTCAAGAAGTGGTTCAGAGAAATTTCTGCTTTATCATTACATTGGAATAGAGAAAAAAACCTCAAATATATAAAAATATAAGCTCATAACTAAGAATTCATCTAAATGGAAGCAAGATGAGCTGAAAGAAAACAGAATGACAAAAATAGTATATTTAACAGCAGAAATAAACAACACTGAAAAAAAACAATAAAAAAACCCATTGAAACATAAATCTCTTAATAAAAGTCAAAGTTGGTGTCTCTAGCAAAATTGACTAAAGTAAAAACATTAGTCTTCAATATCAGAATTAAAATAGTAGACAACCTTACAAATATCATAATCATAAAAAAAAGAAAATACTAAGAAGAACATTATAGTCAAAATTAAATAGCTTAGAAAAAATGGACCAATCCCTAAAAATAAATAAATAAATAAATAGCAAACAGAAAAACAGAGTTCCAATTTAACTAAAAGGAAGTAGACATTTTGAATAAGCCAAGCCTAAAATACTAAATAAATCAAATTATTTTTTATTGATTTTTTTAAAACAATACATGACAGCAGAATGCATTATAATTCTTATTACATATATACAGCACAACTTTTCATATCTCTGATTGTATATAAAGCATGTTGACACCAATTCTTGTCATCATACATGTACTTTGGATAATGATGTCCATCACATTCCACCATTTTACTAATCTCCTGCTCCCTTCCTCGCCCTCCCACCCCTCTGCACCATCTAGAATTCATCTATTCCTCCCATGCTCCCCATTACTATCCCAATATGAGTCAGCCTCCTATATCAGAGAAAACTTTTGGCTTTCGTTTTTTGGGGATTGGCTAACTTCACTTAGTATTCCCTTCTCCAATGCCATGATTTTATTCTCTTTTATTGCTGAGTAAAATTCCATTGTGTATAAATGTACATTTTTTAATCCATTCATCCATTGGTGTGAGCCTTGATGTGACAGGTCCTGCAGGTGGGAACTGCTAAGTGAGAGGGGATGGAACTAAAGTTTGAAGCCTAACAGAGAGACCAGGAGCTGAGAAATCTCCAGGCAAGAGAGGAGACAATACCAGGCACACAAGTCAGATGAGCGGTCCCAAAAAGAGACCCGTGTGGTGAAGTCTCCCTGTGGGGACTGGAGGGTGGCACGCCCTGCTTCCAGATGCCCTACAACAGGACTAGTCTTCCCACCCTGGTTACCTACACCATACTGAGGGCAGAGACACCAGCTTAAAACAGACAACTCCACCTATTAGATGAGAAGAGAATCAGAAAAGATACACATCTATAAAACTAGCAATAATCCTGGTTTCTTCTTTCAAGTATTTTTTCTCTCTTTCTCTTTTATCCCTCTATCCTCCAGCCCTCACATCCCCAACATATGTGAAATCAAGACCTTTGCATGAAATAGGATTTTGAGGACTGAGTCATCTGAATAATATAATATAGAGGTGCTGTATATGCCCCTTTTCTTCTTTTTCCTTCTTTCATTTTTCTTCCCCCTTCAAATGTTACTATCTTAAAATCCTATATTTTTAAAATACATATGTGTGTTCATTTTATGTACTCTACTGTCCTCCCATGTACTTGTCTACTCCAAATTACTTCCTGTCTATTCTCTTGCTACTAACCCTCTTCATTAGATTTCTCTTTCACATTTCTTAAGATATATTAAATCTATACCCTCACATCTTTCCCCCTCAGCATATCATCTTACACACAACCCCCAGTTCATTGTCCACTATCAGAAATAGTAAACCTTTTTATGAAACTACTGATTATATTTTAGATAATAATTGAATCCAACATTTCTGTACACTGAGACTAAACTCTAAATGTCTTAATAACAACAAATTGTTCATAGGTGATATATTGTCGATATTGGGATCTGTTAACATTGTCCTTCCCCACAAAGGAGGGATCTTTGAATCCTACAAGAGCACCACAAATCTATAGGGTATAAAACAATAACACCCCAGTACCACAGAACTGGAAAGAAAGACACAAAGCAACATGAAAAGACAAGGGAAGAAAGTATCACAAACAAATCAAGATACCACCTCATTAGAATCATTGGCAGCGACAGCAGAAAAAATTACAGAGAAAAAGTTCAGGATATAATTTAAAAAAAAAAACTGGGGGAAAAAAGGTTCTGGTCTCAAGTATTCACAGATAATTTAAGCACAAACTTACAGCAAATTTGTACAGTCACTTCCAAAATATTAGAGAGAATGGAATACAAACCAACTGATGTTATGAAGATAATATTCTAGCAAGACCAGAAAAAAAGAAAGCTGTCACTATTTACAAGTCATAGTTTTCTTCAGTGAAAATCAGCAGAAATCTACAAAACACTGAAATTAAAAGTGCAGTTCAAAATTTTGCAAGATAAATTCAAACACATTAAAATCAGTCCCATTTCTACATACTAAAAATTAGCATGCAGAATCCAAAATTCAAGATATATACCATTTACAATCACTGAAAGAAAAGGAAATACTTTAATATACAGTTAACAGCATGCATAAGACTATTTTTTCTGATAAAATTCCAATTAAATAAATCAATTAACACATGAACAAATGGAGAGACACTGAATACATGAATAAAACAGCTTAAAATAGTAAAGATGTCAATTTTCTCTATGCTGACCTTTGGATTTAATTAAATTTCTACCAAAATATGACAAATTTTGTAGAATTAAAGAAGCTTACTGTAAATTTTATATTCAAAGGTTTAGGACTTAGAATATCTAAATCAGTTATGACAATAAAATAATAAAGTGTAAAAAATCACTCTAGTGAGGCTGACTGCATAAATGCAGAAATCAGTATTATTATTGGAAATAGGTAACAGCAATGAAAAATAATATTAAAAACCTATACATGAACTCCTATCCTCCTCCTAAATTAGTTTTAAAGAATACGAGCAAGCAATTTAGTAGAGGAAGAATAGTCTTTTCAGCTTCGGCAATGTAATGCTCATAGGCAAAAATAAACTCTACCTAAACTTCACAGCTTTTGAAAAATCAGCTCAAAGTGGATAATATACTGGGATATGAACATAAAACTATAAAACATATAATAAATAAAAAGTCTTTGGGATCCAGATTTATGCAAAGTGTTCTTAGACTTGAAATCCAGACCACAATCAGTAAAAGGAAAACTTTGACTTCATCAAAATCAAATTATTTTAATTCATGAACATTCTTGTGAAAAGACTGAAAAATCAAGCTTCACAATAGAGACAACACTTGCAATCCATGTTTGACAAGAGATAATTACTGAGAATTCAGAAAGAACTCTCAAAACTGTCAAAGAAAAACACAATCCAATTAGAAAACCCACAAACTATATGAACAGGCTTTTCAAGGAAAAAGATATATAGAAGGCAAAGAAGCCATAAAATGATGTTCTCTGTCAGTAGACATTAGGAAAATACATGTGCAAACCACAATGATGAACAATATAATTTATTATGTATTATCTATCTATCTATCTATCTATCTATCTATCTATCATCTATTCCTCTAGATGCAAGAGCCAGATAAAAGGCATTAAAGGCATTATGATTATTTTATTTATAAAAAGAACTCTCAGCAGGGCTCAGTGGTGCTCACCTGTAATACCAGGTGTTCGGGAACCTGGGGGAGGAAAGGCAAGGCACTAAGCAACTCAGTGAGACCCTGTCTCTAAATAAAATATAAAACAGGGCTGGGGATGTGGCTCAGTGGTCAAATACCCTTGAGTTAAATCCCCAGAACCCTCTACCCTCCAAAATCTCACTCATAATTAATTGGTATAATGTTATTTGAAAGTGTTTTTTAATTAGTTGGAAATGTATATTTTGAACAATATAAGAACAACTAAATGAAAAGTCTAACTGATACACAAATAAAAGAAAATATAGAACTATAGAATCATATAAAATTTACAAATAAAACAACAAAAGAAAGAAAATAATTGAAGATAAAAAGAGAAATAAGGAATGAGGGCAAAAGATAGAAAATAGTGAATAATAAAGTACATATTAATCTAATTGTATCCATAGTCTGTTTGAACATCAATGCTTAAAATGCACCAATTAAAAGATAGCAACTGTCAAAATAGATCAAGAAACAAGATCCAAATAAATGTTGTCTACACAAATGGCATAGTGTAAAAAAAATTAATCACATGACTATTAAAATAATATATCTATAAATATCATAGTATACCTTCTAATATATTAGCATTTATATAATGCATATATCTATTAAAAGTAAATGGAGGAACAGACACTAGGAGAACTCTAATCAAAAGAAAACAGAAATAACTATATTCATATTGAAAACTGCAAAATTCAGAAGAAGGAAATTTATCAGAGGAAAGAGAGGTATTAGATAATGATAAATGAGCAAATCTTCCAAGAAGACACAACAATCCTTAATGTCCATGCACCTAACAAGAGTGTCAAAGTATGTGAGACAAAAACTGATAGAACTGAAAGGAAAATAGATGAATACACAATTACAGGTAGAGGCTTCAATTCTCCTCTATCAGAAATTTACAGAAATAGCAGGCAGAAAATCAGTAAGGGCATAGTTGAATTCAACAAAACCATCAATCTAATGAATATAATAGACATCTTTGATTCCTTCATCTAAAAAAGAAAAAGCACATTGTTCTTGAATTATGTGAAATATAAACAAGATAGACTACATTCTGAGCCATAAAACACTACTTAATAAATTAAAAAATAAAATTATACTGTACCTATTCTCAGATCCCCTTGGAAATGAACTACAAATAAATAATAAAAAATAATTCAAAAATTTTAAAAAAATATCTAGAGAATAAACAGCATACTTCAAAATAATACATGAGATGAGTAGTATAAAAAAATTATAAGTACTGGCCCAACATGATAGTGCATGTCTGTAATTCTAATGACTCAGAAGGCTGAGGCAGAAGGGTCAAAAGTTTAAGCCCACCCTCAATAACTTAGTGAAGCCCTGTCTCAAAATACAAAATATAAAGAATTGGGACATAGCTCAGTGTTAAAGTACCCCTGGGTTCTATCCTTAGTACCACAAACATATATAAGTATTTAACAGAATAGTCAAACCAGAATGTATGAAAATTTATGAAATATATATATATGTTTATGCATAAATAATATTTATATATACAAATATATGTAAACAGAATATATCAACATTTTTGAGATGCAAAGAAAAGCAAGGCTTAGGAGAAATTTGCAGCACTATATACTTGTATTATCAAGGAAGAAAGACTCAAAAATAAATCAACTAAGGTTCTACCTTTGAAAATCAGAAAATGAAGGGCAATTTAAATCCAAAGGAAGAAAAAATAATAAGAAATAAAACAAAAATCAATTTTTGAAAACAGGAAATCAACAGAGAAGTCAGTGAAACCAAACATTGGTTCTTTGATAAGATCAATACAATTTATAAGCCTCTAATTTGGCTTAACTAAGAAAAAAAGAGAGATGACACAATTGATTAATATCAGAAATGAGGGAGGGGTCACCATTAGGGCCAATGGACATTAAAGGACAAATCAATACCATGAACAATTCTATGCCCACATATTTGATATCATAGTTGAAATGAACCAATTTTTTGAGAGACACAATCTGCTAAAACCCAGGTGAAAGAAAGAAAGAAAGAAAGAAAAAAAGAAAGAAAGAAAGAATCTAAATAAGCCAGTATCTTTTAAAAAATAAAATCAACAATTAATAAACTTCCAAAACAGCACTAGCACAACATGGATGCATTAGTGAATCCAGCAAAAAAGAAGCAATTCTCCCAGTTTTCTACAATCTCATTCAGAATACAGCAGCAGAGAGACTACTTACCAGCTCACTCTATAAGACTTATATTAAAATAATACCAATTGCAGACAAAGACATTAAAAGAAAAGACAAAACCCAGTCTCTCTGATGCAAACACTGAAGCAAAACTCCTTAATAAAACATTAGCAAATCATAGGCTGGGGTTATACCTCAGTGGTAGAGCACTCACTTAGCACATGTGAGGCACTGGGATTGATTCTCAGCACCACATAAAATAAATAAATAAAATAAAAATACTGTGTCCATCTACAAATAAAAAAAATTAAAATTAGCAAATCAAAGACAATAATATATAAAAATTATTATATACCATGACCAAGGGACTTATCTAGGTCATGAAATGCTGGTTCTTTTATACAAAAATTAATGTAACAAATCATGTCAATTAGGCTGAAGAAGAAAAATCACATTTTATAACATTAGATACAGAAAAAAAAATTAAAAACCAACACTCATTTAAGATAAAAATATTTTAGTCAACTAAGAATACAGAGGAAAGTCCTCAACTTGATAAGGAATGTCTGCAAAACCCTACACATCACTTTATAGTAAGGGTGGAATACTCAAAACTTTCCATAAAGGTTGGAAGGCAAAGATGTCCCTTCTCAATATTTCTCTTCAACTAAGGTAAATCTTACCTAGTACAGTAAGAATACTATGTGTGTTTGTGTGTGTGTATGTGTTTGTGTGTATATATATGTATGTGTGTGTGTGTGTGTGTGTGTGTGTGTGTGTGTATATATATATATAATGTATGTTGAAAAGGAAGAAAAACTATGGCTCATTTGTAGGTAACATCTTCATGTATGTGGAAATTCTAAAAGAATTGATAAAAATTCCTGAAAATAACAGTAATTACACATGGTTGTATGTTACAAGTCACTTGTTTCCTTATGTACTAACAGCAAACACATAGAAATTGGAAAAACAAAAGCACAACATAATTTATATTAACATTCCCCAAAAATGAAATACTAAGTTTTAAATATAAAAAAGTAGAAAAACTACATGAGGATAACAACATTTCATAAGGAGAAAGATGTCACAAAATAATTATTAAAATGAAAATATTACACATTTGTAGATCAGAAGACTTAATGTTGTCAATTCTTAATCAATAAATTTAAAGAAGTCCCAACCAACATCCCAACATGTCATTTTGGGAATATTGACAAAAACTGATTTTAAAATTCATATGATGAGGTTATAAAACATGAATAAATAGACAACAAATTATTGAAGAACAAAGTTGGAGGACTGATAATACCTAAATATAAATTATATTATGAAACTACATTAATCAAAGTTATGTGAAATTGTCAGAAGAATAGTTGAACATTGAGAGGATCTAGAAATCTAGAACTATATGCACATTAATTGTGTCAGCTAATTCTTGACAAGTAAACAAAGTCTATACACTGGAGACAGGATTCTCCTTTCAACAAATCATCCTTGAATACTTAGATATCTACAGGGAAAAATATGAAACTAAGCGCAGACAATATATTCTTTTAAAAATAACTTAAAGTGGAGCATATATCTAAATGTAAATATAGAAATATGAAGCTCCTATATAAGTTTGGATTTGATGATAATTTTTTATATATGACACCAAAAATATTCATTAATTGAGTTGCACAACATCCTTAATACTAAAAATGTCTTCTCTCTAAATGACACCGTTAATATAATGAAAAGACAAGCAACACACCAGGAAAAAATATTTCCAAAAAGTCTCTTCAATAAAAGACCCCAGTGTTTTAAATGCCTGTACCCACATAAAATTCATATGTTGAAATCCTAACCCTCTAGTTGATGGCATTATGAAGTTGGACTTTTGGAGCTTATTCACCCTCTCCAGAATTTCATAATAGAGCTAAATGTCATCTACTATGAATATAGTCCTCATCAGACAGTGATTGGGATCAGTACTTCATTTTAGACTTCAAGACTCCAAAGTGTCAGAAATTTTTAAAAAATAAAACCCACAGTTTATGATATTTTTGTTATAGCAACCTGATCATACCAAGATATGGACAGTTTTCCAAAATTCACAATAAACTCTGAACCACCAAAACTCTCATTCATTGTTGGAATTAATGTAAATTGTATAGCCATTTTAGAATCCAATTAAGTATTTCTTAAAGAAAAAAACATTGTCCTATTGTGTGATTTCACAACCATACTCCTTGATATTGATCCAAAGAAGTTAAAAATTTACATACACACAAAAAAACCTGCATTAAGATATTTATAGTAAATGTATTTGTAATTACTAAAATATGGAAGCAACCAAGATGTCCTCCAAGAGTTGAACATATAAATAAGCTGTTCTACATCCAGACAGTGAAATATTATTTAGCACTTAAAAGAAATGAGCCATTAGAAAACCTAGAACTAAACTAAAAGAACATTGCTATGCGAAAGACCATGATCTGAAAAGTCTACGCACTGTGTGATCACTAGTATATGACATTCTGAAAAAGTCAAATCATAATTTGATTTGAGTAAAAAGATAAAAAAGATCAGTGGTTACCAGGGAGCGGGTAGAGACAAATGAACACAAGTAATTTTTAATACAATGAAATTGCTCTTTGAGATTTTCCAGTGATGGATACAAGTTATTACACATTAGTTAAAACTAAAAGACACTAAGTATAACACCAAGATACCATGAAAAACCCTGATAATGAACCCTAATTATGGACTTAGGTTGATAATATGTCAATGTAAGTTTATTAGTTGTAACAAATGTACCACTTTTGTGGGAGGTGTTTTACTAGGAATAAGTAGAAGAAATTTATCAGATAACTAAAATTTAAGCTTGCTAACCTCCATGAAAATCAAGAAAAACTAATAGGATTTGCTAAATTCTTACTCTCTAAAGTATTATGTTCTAAATATTAGATTTAATTAATATCATAAACTTAAATTTTAATATAATTGTATATTATAGGCATTTTGAATTTATTCCTCTCTAAAAGATATTGCAAAAATATGCCTGAAATTTTAGTTACTATACATTTACTTTAAGATCATGTCCCTATAGGGCAGTTAAGTTATTATCTATTTGGTGTGGTAAGCCATTCTTATAGACCGTGGCCGCCATTAGAAGATGGCGCCGGCTTCCACTGTGGCCTGTGATAAACAACTCCTTTTATGGAGAGTTGGCGTGCAATCCCTTACCACCCTATGAGAGAGATCCACGTGGCGGCTTAGGATTGGGATGCGGGGGGCTTTATTAAGCTGTGCTTGGGCGTGTCGAGCAGCAGGCACTAGAAGATGATACATGACTCAAGGCCTGAATAAACTGCTGAAAGAAGAATCCTGTGTCGTGTTTTCCCTTGCCGGCGAGGGGTCGTGACAGTTGGTGGCCCGTGCGGGGAACATATTCCTCGAACCCAGGATCCAGAACTTTCAGCAGTCAGGGTGGTGCACCAGTAAGTTCCCAGGTAAAGTGGGAATCCGCAAGTAAGTAGCGGGATGCTCCTCTGTAGAAAAGGAGAGAGCAGGGATTTCATAGAACGGAACGCTCCTCCGTAGAAAAGGAGAGAGCGGGGATTTTTGTACTTTCACTTTCATTATATCTTTGGAGACATTATGGGCGCTACCTCTTCAAGCCCAATTTTGTTGGCCCTAGATGGGTTGCTACGTTCAAAAGGACTTAAGGTAAAGCAGAGCACTTTGCAGATGTTTT
>NW_026000057.1:45950801-45961738 GCF_001458135.2 Marmota marmota marmota
TTAGTTTCACATTGCACTGGGATTGGCCTGTCCTCTTCCTTTATTCTCTCCCAGTGCTGAATAGCCCTTGCACTCTGCAGGTCTTGTTACCATTGCACGCAGATGGGTTTCAGGACTGGTCTTTCTTCTCGGCTACAGACTCTTTACCTTCCTCTGGGGCTTAGGGATTGTATTGCCAACTTAAATTTTGTCATTATTTACCAGGCTACCTGTGTTATCCTACTTCTTGCCGTCGTCACGATGCAGGATGCGAGGCAAGGCACTGCACTTGAGTGATCCCTCAACGGACCTCAAGGAAAGCATGTCCTATTGCATGCGGGTTTGACGTCCACGCCCCGCCCTACGAAAAAAGGCTTCGGCTGATATGGGATCAGGTCTGGGGAAGGCGCCTCCTTAGGACTGAACCATACATTGCAGCCACTTCTGCACAGTGGGATAGGACCTCTACTTTCGCCTGCATTGTTATATAAAACAGGAGGGGGAACTGTGGTAAGCCATTCTTATAGACCGTGGCCGCCATTAGAAGATGGCGCCGGCTTCCACTGTGGCCTGTGATAAACAACTCCTTTTATGGAGAGTTGGCGCGCAATCCCTTACCACCCTATGAGAGAGATCCACGTGGCGGCTTAGGATTGGGATGCGGGGGGCTTTATTAAGCTGTGCTTGGGCGTGTCGAGCAGCGGGCGCTAGAAGATGATACATGACTCAAGGCCTGAATAAACTGCTGAAAGAAGAATCCTGTGTCGTGTTTTCCCTTGCCGGCGAGGGGTCGCGACAATTTGGTCCTATGTATAATTTGAAAATAATGCCAAAGTAGTTTCTAATGTTAGTGTCTTCTATTTATTTTTCCTTATTGTACTATTTTCTTTAGGCCAATGTTCAATAGAAATGCTGCTAGTTAGCACCTTTGTCTTTCTAACCTTGAGGAAAATTTATGCATTCTTTCATCTTTTATATGTTAGTATTTTATATTACATTGATTGACATTTCTATTAATAAAGTAACCTCTATTATTTATATAAATTCAATCTGACCATTATGTATTGTATTTTTTCTTTGATTTCTTGCATCAGGTTGGGTAACTGGTATCTTATCTGAATCTTCAAATATATTCATATAGTGTAATCCATTTGTTATCTGTTTAAATTCACCAACACCTGCAGTTATGTTCTTTTGCTTATTTCTAATTCTGTTTACTTTCAATATTTTGCCAATTAATATTTCAGATGTTTGATATTTTATTAGCTCAAAAGAAAGAACTCTTTAAATATGTATGTAGTTTGTGATTTCTCATTCATTACTTTCATCTACTCCAATTTTCTATGAATTTAGTTGTTTGGGTCTTCCTTTCTTTTTTATTTATTTTATTTTTTATTGATTCTTTTTATTTATACCTATCAATAGAATATACTCTTGTTCATGGAAATGTTCCTTTCTGATCACTTACACTAGAAGGCCTTGATTGAAGGTCCTTGCCGCTGTCCTGTTTTATTCACCACCTCATTTATGCGATGCCACACACTCTGCAGGATGTTTCCAAGCCAATCAGCTTGGTGGGATACTAGTGCTGACCTGATTTTTTACTTTGTGAACCTCCTCTATTGCATGACTTTGGCTTAAGAACTGCGTGAGATTTCTGGGGTTGCTATAACAATCACCAGAACCTTGGTGGCTTCAAACAATTCAAATTTTTTTCTAATCAATTCTAGATTTTACAAGTCTAAAATTTGTAACACTGGACCAAAATCAGTTAGCAGAGTTGCTTTTCATCTAAAAGCTTTAGAGAAGAATCAGATCCTTCCTTCTTCTGGATTTCAGTGGCTGCTGCTATTCCTTGACACATAGAACTGCATAAATTCAATCCTGGCCTCTGTGGTCATAGTGTAACATGGAGTGTGGATGTCAGATGGGTTCTTTGTTTTGCAAATTAAAAGAATGAAATCCACAGATACAAGTGTGAGAGCAAAGTAACCGTATTTATTAAGAGTAGTAAAAAGAAAGCAGAAATCCCCAAAAGGGAGGCTGTTCCAAGCAAGGGATGTCAATGGGTGTCTGTTTTCTAGGGGTTTTTATGGGCTTGGTCTGTCCCTATAGATGACAAGTGAGATGTAGGATTCAGTAAGGTGCCAATCAACTCTTTCTACATTGTTTTCTTCAGTAAATCTGGAGAAGAGTGATTACTAAGCTTTACTCAGCACAAGAGTGGCTGTGAGGGTCTGTTGGAAGAAGAGGAAGTAGCTTTCATGGTTGGTCTTAGCTAGTGGCTAAGGAACTATCCTTGTGGCTAGGAATAGCTGGGGTCAGAAGCTTGTCTTCCAATTTTCTATTCCTTCTTTTTTTTCTCCAAAATCCTTTGCATGGTTGCCTGTGTGTGGTCTATCTTTCCATCTCAATATTGCCTTCTCCTCTTCTGTGAGTTCTCCTTTTTCTGTCTGTCTTAAATATCTCTTGTGGTGATGTATCTGATTTCATATGACAGATAATCACTTCCATCCCAAATTGAATCACACCCTTTACAATATAAGGAATTGTTCTTTGGTTCTGGAAACTACACCATGATATCCTTGGGGACATTCTTAAGCCTACTACAAGATTCCCTTTTAACCTGGCCACCATCTTCTTCAAGTTGCAATCACTTCCATTTATTAATATTTTGCTTAAATAGACTCTCCTGGCCTTCACTATCGACCAGCTACAGAGGTACTACAATGAGTCCATTAATGGAGTGACCATAATAGCAGAGGCAGAAATTAGACATGGCCAAAAGCATGGACTCATGACTGTCAAGTTTAATGTGGCTACTACTCCTTCTCAATACCCAGCTACTCAGACACAAACTAAACCCTAAGTAACTGGTATGGCATTATTACTCCAGTAGATGAAAACATCCACTTACTAACAAGTTGATAGCATTGTGAAGGCCCAGAATTTTCTTTTCATGAGGATCTATCTCTCTTCTGGGTCCCAATTTGCATTTTCAGCCCAGAAGGCTCACCCAGCATCATTTTCCAGGTACTTAACAAATATCTAATTCACCAGAATGAAATCTGCAATATAGTATCTAACCAGGTAGCTCCTGGACCATGAGAAATGTAGGATAGTAATAATTTACATAGTGTCTGAAAAAATAAACATTCAAAATATTTGAAAAATAAATCAAATATGTGTCTTACATTCTTATTATCAAGATTATGTCAACACAGAAAGACAAAAATAAAAATAGCTCATATTTATTATTCCAGGCTTTGGGCCCTTTAATTCACTCACTATCAAAAATGGCTCCCCTTTTTATAAATGAGAAAAATTAGGCTCAAAAAATCTTACTTAACTCCCTAATTTTACACAGTCACTATGCTGCTGAGTAGGTTTATAACACAAATTTACTCAAAAGCCTGTGCTTTACCAACACTTCTTGAAAATATAATGAGCCTTTTTCAAATAGAAATGCAGATCACTTTTAAGGTAACATATGATTTGTGTGAATGATCCCATTCCAACATATTTTCTTAAACTCCAGGCTTTATAATTATATTAGAAAAAAAATTATAAATAATGGAACCAACAGTAGTGATGTTTCTAAAATCATAAAAGAATACTTATTGGTAATATAAAAATTCATAAGTAATTATAGAAGTCTAATCATGAAGTTTTAAATCTCTGGCACAGAGATGTGGCCTTAGCATAATATCCTATACTAATAAATTGTAACAATGCTAAAAAAGTAAACCTATTTTCCAAACAACAAAAAATATTTTATGTAACAGAGAAAATTTTCCTGTAAAATTTTCAATTTAGCAATTTTCCTATGACAATCACTAAAGAAGGCTTACCTATAACATGATCACATTATTTTACTTAATATTCTTTCATGTAGTATTTTAGTCAGTGTTGCATCACTGTGACCAAAGTAGCTGAGACAAACAACTTAGAGGAGAAAATGTTTATTTTTGTTTATGGTTTTAGAGGTTCAGTCCACCATAGATTGACACTTAGCTCTAGGACCCAGTTGAGGAAGAATATCATGGAAGAATGATGCAGAATCAATCAGCTTCGGATGTGGCAGCCAGAATGAAAAGAAAGAGTTCTATTTACCAAGGACAAATATAAACCCTAAAGTCCCACCCACAACAACCTACTTCCTCCAGCCATACTTACCTAAATATAGTTACCACTCAGTTATTCCAAATCAGTGGATTAATCCACTGATATGTTTATAACTCCTGTAGTCTTATCATTTCACCTATGTACAATTTTGCATGGTCTCACACATAAATTGTTGGAGACAATTTATATTTAAACCATCACATGTAGCATATACTCACTATATATACATTTAGATATTTTCTAAACATACTACAGCATCTGTATTGGTTAATTTGAATTATCAACTTAATAGAATTAAGAAATGCCAAGGATTAAGGGGATTATGGGTTTGTCAGTGAGGGTGTGTCTAAGAATGATTGGCATGCATGTGGATAGCCAGCTGAAATGGAGATCCTCCCTAAGCATGGACAGCACCAACAAATCAGATGATGGCTTCAATGGAATACAAGTTGGAAGAACAAGGAAGCAGCAGCAGATGCAAGCTTGATTGTTGGTTGCTGCTATGCTTCTCTGAGGATATCAGACTCTCTCTTCTTTACTCTTCCAAGGTGGATTCTCCAGAAGCCTTTGGTCTCAGACTGGAGTAGCACCATTGAACCCTCTTATTCTGGGGCTTCAGCCTCCTCTTCGGCTGTGCAGCTACTGGTTCTTCCAGCTCTCCAGCCTACAGATGGCCATTGTGGACTATCCAGCTTCTGGTCATGTAAGTCAACCTAATAAGTCCCCCTTTTATAATTATACTTCCTGTTGACTCTGTTCCTATAGAGAATCCTGACAAATATAGCATCTATAATTTTTCACAATTGGTAGCACTATTTATTGTCTAACAATCTATTTCAAATGATGTTTGTAATTGGTTAATAAATTATTATTATTATTATTATTATTATTATTATTATTATAGTACTGGAGATTGAATCCAGAGGAGCTTTACAACTGAGCCAGATCTTCAACCATCATTATGTATTTATTTATTTTTAATTTTGAGACAGGGTCTCACTAAGTTGCTGAACATGTGGCTTCTAATTTGTAATTCTCCTGCCTCAGGCTGCCAAGTGGCTAGGAAAATATGGTGTGCATCACCATGCCTGGCTAAAGTTTTTCTTTACCACAGTGTTATGGTTTAAATATGGCATGCCCCAAAACCTCACATGTGAGACAATGCAAGGAGGTTTGGAGGAGAAATAGTTGGGTTATAGCCTTAACCTAATCAGTAAATTAATTCCTATGGGATTAATGGAGTGGTAACTGGAGGCAGGTGAATTGTGGTTGGAGGAAATGTTATCTTGGGGGTGTATCTATGGTGTATATATTTTGTATCTAGAGAATGAAGTCTCTCTCTCTCGTCTCTGATCATCATGTGAGCTGCTTCCATCTGCCATACTCTTCTGCCATGATGGATACAGACTAAGACTTCTGAAACCATGATCTCTCAAATAAACTTTTCATCCACTACAATTTTTCTGGTTGGATCCTTTAGTCACAGAAGCCAAAGAACTGACTAAAACACATAATAAATTGCAGAGCCTACAAAATGGGAGAACGTGTGTTTGTGTATGTGTCTATACAACATGCAAACATATATAACTATAAAGATATAGTTATGAGTATATAACCATGTAACTATATATATATATTGCACATACAGTAGTCAGATATTAAAAATTCTATGTAAATTCCATGAAGTAATATCTCTACTGTCCATTAAGAGATCAAAAAGACAATCGTATTATAATTTAATTTTTTTTCAAATATGTTATGTTTTATGTTAATATTTTTTAATAATTATAACATACTCAGTTAAGCAAAATTCTCTCATAAGAGTAAAAAAAAATCTCACCCAAATTCACTTTATGTTATGGAACAATGTGTACTTCTTGGCTTCTTTCCTATTATCAATGCTTGGCTTCTTTCCTATTGTCAATACTATGAGAACACTTTACTATTTTCACATTTAGATTGTGCAGGTTTTAACAGCAATTTTAGACCTAGGTCTTTTTCTCTGTTCTACTGAGGCATTTGTAGGCTCTCCTTGCTGACAACAAATGTATTTGATAGCAACAAGTTTGCAGTTTCCAGTAAGTTCAGCTGTCAAAGTTCTGGGCAGATAACTGTTGACAACATGCCAGTTACCCAGTGATGCCATGCTCCAGGGAGTTCTGCTGGTCCCCGAGAGTTAAACTGCTGAGAGCAATAGCCAAGTAGGAATGACGCATGGCAATTTCCTTGTCAGCCTACCCAATGTTGCTTAGAGGGAGGACTCTCCATTTTGGAAATGGGCTTGCCTTGGACCCAGGTCATTTGCAGTGACATTGCATGAATGTTTGAGAAAGGTGACCCTGCTCAAGGACCAGGGTGGATCCGGGTTTAGGGTGGATCCTGCTGGGAATAGGGCATATCCTGCTGCCTCAGGCGCTTGCTCCTTGAGTTCCTGTTGAGTTCTTGCGGGGTTCTGAGAGTACTTGGGACGCAGAGCCCGGTGGAGGGAAAATTTTCCCAGAACGTGCATGTAGAGTGCCAGTGAGAGTTCGGGAATAAAGAATTGCTGTTTGAATCTACAAGGCGGTGTGGTGGCCCGGTTATTTTGTGCCCAGCCAGACTGCGGCATTAAACTACTCTGTTTTCCAGTTAAACAAGACCCTCATTTTACAATGATTTCTGAATCATAGCCATGGTTAGGCATCTTCCAATTGTCTTTCTACACTTACTCTTCCATTGCAGAGTTAATAGCTTCCCCTACATTTGTTGTCCTTTGATTCCTTAGAGTTTGAATGGCTTCTTTGCATAGTCAATTCCTTTTTAAAAAAATTATTCTGACTTGTTATATATGACAGGAGAATGCACTACAACTTACATTACACATATAGAGCACAATTTTTCATGTCTTTGGTTGTATAAAAAGTATATTAACACCATTCATATCTTCACACATGTACTTAGGGTAATGAAGTCCATCTCATTCCAACATCTTTTTTACCCACCTTGCCTCCTTTCTTCCCCTCCCTCCCTTTGGCACTATGTAGAGTTAGTCTATTCCTCCCATGCTCCCTTTCCCTACCCCACTATGAATCAGCATCCTTATATCAGAGAAAACATTTGGCATTTGTTTTTATTTATTTATTTATGTTTTGGAATTGGCTAATTTCACTTAGCATTATCTTCTCCATCTCCATCCACTTAACCTGAAAATGCCATGATTTTATTCTCTTTTATTGCTGAGTCATATTCCATTGTGTATAAATGCCACATTTTTTTTTAATTCATTCATCTACTGAAGAGCATCTAGGTTGGTTCCACAGTTTAACTATTGTGAATTATGCTGCAATAAACATTGATATGGCTGTGTCCCTGTAGTATGCTGTTTTTAAGTCCTTTGGATATTGACTGAGGAGTGGGACAGCTGGGTCAAATAGTGGTTCCATTCCCAGCTTTCCAAGGAATCTCCATACTGCTTTTCATACTGGCTGCACTATAAAGTACAGAATATTACATTTATATATAAAATATTCATAGGATTTAAATGAATGTTCAATAATTTTATTCTTGTACTCAGACACAATTACATTATTCCTAAAATATTTATTGTGATGTGATGATAAAAATTGATATTGGCTTTTTTATAATTATCTTTATTACTGAGTAATATTCCATAGTTCTGTGTATCCTATGTAGTATTGCCATTGTAATACTGTGTATTTCAATCCATAAAAATGGAGATGTCCTTTTACTTATTTTTATTTATTGGTTATCTCTAACTCACTTCAGCATTGTTTTCCTGCCTCTAGTATTACTTCCTTTTTGTTGCCTTGGTTAAGTTTACTTCTACATATTTTAAACATTTATTCTATTTTAAATGGAATTATTTATTTTCTTTTTCAGTTGAATGTTTTAATTTTTATTTATTTTTTAATTTGTTTTTTTTCAGTTATACTAGACAGTATAATCAATTTTGACTTATTTATACAAACATGGAATATATCTTATTTTAATTAGGATCCCAATATTGTGGATGTACATGATGTAGAGATTCATTGTGGTGTACTCATATATGTACACAGGAAAGTTTGCCAGGTTAATTCCTTACCATTACATTTAGTCTCCTTTTCCTAATCCACTGAATATCTATTATCCCTCCCTGCTTGTTGTGTGTTAGCATCCACATAGCAGAGAGAATATTCAACCTTCAGTTTTTTGGGATGGACATATTTCACTTAGCATGAAAATCTGCTTCACTTTCTCACTAAGAATTGTTTGGGCAATTCTGGGCCTCTTATTTTTTTAATGAATTTCATGACTGCTTTTTCATTTGTATGGAAAAAAATCAATGGAATTATAATAGGAATTGCATTAAGTTTGTATAACACTTTTGGTAGTATGTCCAATTTGACAATAATAATTCAGCCTATTCAAGAGCATGGGAAATCCTTCCATCTTCTAAGATTATTCTTCAATTCCTTTTTTCAATATTTTGTAGTTTTCATTATAGAGATATTTTACCTTCTTTGTTAGATTGACTCCCAAGTTTTTTTTTTTTTTTTAAGACTATTGTGAATGGGTGTGGGTCTGTTGTTTTGACTCCTGACTCCTGTATGTCTCCTGTATTTGATTTTCTATTTTATTCTTAAGGTTTGGGATATTTTCTAGTATTAGTTCATTAAAAATATTGTGAATTTCTTTAGCTTGTATTTCAGAAGCTTCATCTATCCTGATGAATCTTAAATTTGGTCTTTTGTGTTGTTCCATATTTCTTGAAATTTATGTTCATGGTATCTTAATATCTTTTCTCCATGATGAACTTTAGTTTTTATCTTGTCTTCATTGCCTAAAACTCTATCTTCTAAGTGGTCTATTCTGCTGAGGATGCTTTCCATTGAATTTTTAATTTGGTTTATTGATAATAATGAGTATTTCTGTTTGGTTCATTTTCAGAATCTCTCTTTATTGAAGTGATATTTCACTTCCTGTATTTTCTGTCCAATTTCACTCCTTACATTTTCTTTTACTTCATGGATCAGTTTCACTGTGAACATTCTAAATTCCTTCTCTGACTTTTCCTACCATATGGTATCAATGAATTCTGTTATTAAGGTATTTTTGTGTGTTTGGGATACTTTTTACCTTCCTTTTTCATATTGTTTGTGTATTTACCCTTTTATCAGTATAAGTCTGAGAAGGCAGATCTTCTACCCTATGAATTTATAGAGTCACTGAAGATTTCTACCTCAGACTTTAGGGGGAGACAAATAGCAACAACAAATGCAAACCACATACAGCATTAAAGTAAATACTTAGTTCCTATTATGACACCTACAATGTTAATTGAATCTATAAACAGAAATCAATAATAAGCAATTGTCAACAGGAAAAACAGTAAGATTAGAAAGGGTTTGCTATTTCAAAAGGTGAACAGGGAGAATCCAGAAGCAATGTTGGATGTAATAATTATGAGGGAGGAGAAGGGAAAGTAAAAGTAAAAATAAATAAATAAATAATGGAAGAGTGAAAGAAAACAATAGAATTTGGCTGATAGCAAAAGAAAAGAAAAAGAATCCAGAGGAATGGATGAGAAAAACAATATAAAACAAAATCAAAATATATATTAATAATGCCTTTAAAAGACAGTCATGAAAAATTATGTTTCTCTCACTTCTCATTTCTAGCATTTATTGAAGGAAGTAAAGAAATAAAAACTATGTTTCTTGATGAAAAATTAAATAATTCTTTCCATTATAGTAGTCAAAAATTGTCAATGATAATACATGTGGATGTATGTTCCCATTTTTTTTTTTTTGAGAAGTGTATTGCCCACAAGAGTGGTAGTCATAGGATGTCAAGACCGTCTTCTTTTTGTGGTGTTCTTCAAGTTGCCAGTTTGAATTAAAAAAAAAAAATTCTTGGCTTCCTTTCTTGGTGGTATGATGTAGGGTGGGTTGGGGAGTGTTGTCTATTGCACTCTCAGGGTGGGATTGCTATAGAGTTCTGTGACAACAGTTCCCAGAAGACCTCCTGGAGGCAGGGTTTAGGTGTAGTGATTCCCCCCAGTGCTTCTTTGAATGGTGATTGGTCTGAAGAATTTGAATCAGCACTCCTATAGAGAGAGAGAGAGAGCTGCTGATGCTGGAGTCTCCACTTCTGGAGTCTTCCTTTGATTCCCTTGGATCAGTGAAGAACCCTCCCCCACAGATGAAACCTATCATCCTTGGCTTCCTAGTCTCAATCCCAAAGTACTTGTTCACTCGGAACCCCAGCTGGTCTTGTGAACCACTAGATTCTAAGGAAGAGGAGGACCCAGATACTCTGTTCTGAGTATCCTGTTTTGGTTTTTTTTTCCTGGGTAAAACACTCTCACGTCTGAATTTGCCCTTTTTTGTTTTTGTTTTTGTTTGTTTAGGTTTGGTTTGGTTTGTAGGCACCCTCTGAGTCACAAGGCGGGCCTCTGATGGTTCTGATTTGTGGGTCCTACTCCAATTACAAGAGTGTGGGCACCCGTGTTTGTTCCTCTGTCCACCAGCTGCCATAGAACGGTGAAGGAGGAAAAAAAAATGTGCCTGCCTTGGCTCTCTGCAGATAGCTGGGAGATGTGCAACGTCTTTCCCATCTTTCCCGCATGAGAATATAACATAGTTCACACACTAGAACAGTCCTCAAGGATGTTTTTGGTCTCTGCTTTCTCAGTGTCGAGATATTCCACAGTGCCACCTGAAACGCGGGTTGTCTTAGTCCCTCTGTCTGCTTTGGCCCAGGGAGGATCCATTCTGATGGCTGCTGGTGCCAGTGATGGGTTTGTTTGTTTCTCCTCCTCCTCCTCCTCCTCCTCCTCCTCCTCCTCCTCC
>NW_026000057.1:45962349-45964667 GCF_001458135.2 Marmota marmota marmota
TTCTTCTTCTTCCTCCTCCTCCTCCTCCTTCTTCTTCTCCTTCTTCTTTCTTCTCCTTCTTCTTTCTTCTTCTTCTTCCTCCTCCTCCTCCTCCTTCTTCTCCTTCTTCTTTCTTCTCCTTCTTCTTTCTTCTTCTTCCTCCTCCTCCTCCTCCTTCTCCTCCTCCTTCTTTCTTCTTCTTCCTTCTTTCTTCTTCTTTTTTCTTCTTTTCTTCCTTTCTCCCTTCTCCCTTCTCCTTCTCCTTCTTCTTCCTTTTCTTTTTTCTTTTTTTTCAAATTTTATTGTATCCAGGCTTCTGAGTCCCGAAACTGCTCTGAAAATGCAATATTAAAGCCCAGGAAGTCCCTTCTTTTAGCTGATCTCACTGAGAAACTATTTATCTGCTTTCGTATTCTCAGGTCATGGAGCTGCCAGGAAAGCAACCTCTTCTACTCTGCCATCTTTTTCCAGGCTGGGATTATTTTCTTAATTTTCTAATAGAATTAATTATTTTTAATGTATAGATACACAGTTTTTGCATGTTTTGTACATTCTAATTTGCTGAATTTATTAGTTCTAACTTTTTGTTTGGGATTATTTTTTAAGCATAATTAAGGTTTTCTCCTTAAAAAAGAAAGGTCATCTATGAGCAAAGCTAATTTTTTTTCCTATTTGGCTACTTTTTTTCCCCCTCTAATTGCTTTGGCTAGAGTTTCCAGTATTATGTTGCGTAGAAATGGTGAAAGCAGGCATTTTTATCATGTTCCTGATCTTACAGGAAGCTTACAGCCTTTCATTATTCAACATGAAATTTTCTTATATGACCTTTTCATTTCTATTACATTGAGTCACTTTCTTTCCATTCCTAGTTTGCTGTTTTGATAATGAAAGAATGTTAATATTAGTCTTAAAGGAGCTAATATCTGTAAAGTTGATTTTAAAATGAGTAAACATGTAATTTGAGTGAGATGTTATTATTCCATTATGCAATTTTCAAAATAAAATATTCAACATTCAAGTTGTATACATTAATAATGAATACGTTGTTATAATATACACAGATGATAAATTAAACATTTAAAAGAAAACATTTTAGATCTAATGAAAAGCTGAAAGTTCAGTTTTGGGGATTTGTATTAGGAATTTCTATTGTGTTATATAGAAGGCAAGATGTTTAATTTTGTTGATTGTATATAAAATTGCCATCAATTTTTTAAGACTAAATTTTCACATTTTATGTGAACTTTAAAAGAGTAGTGCATCCATTAGTTTAAAACAAAAATATGTTTTATATTAAAATGCTAAAGACTATCAAATAACTTTTGAAAACAGCTCAGAGAGTAATGCTGTTATTAAGCAATTTACTATTTCCTTTGTCTGTATCAGTATCAGTTATACTGACTTCATAGAGGAAAAATGTTTTGTAAACTAAATATTTTATTTCACTGATTAAACCATATTTTATTAATTAAAAACCATAATATTATAAAATGATTGAGATGTTACCTAATAGCTATTAATACCACATCATTAATCAATACTTCAAATGTTAATATGGAAAAAAATCTTGCTTCTAATATTCACTAAGTGAAAGCATTCTTAATCTCTAACTACTATATTGATTAAAACAAAGATTGTCAGAGATATTGTTCAATAAAAAACTTACATTAAAGAATTTACATGACACTATTCTTATAATTTTTGCTAATTCCAAGAATGCCTTCAGAATTGGAATTTTTAAGCCTGTATATAAGTGTTAGAAATAATTTTCTGCAATGAACACGATGGCACTTAATTAGCTAAGAAACTATATATGCATATATTGAGGTAGGTCAATATGGAGGGAGGACAAGCTCGTGGCAAGAATGATCCTTTTTTTTTTCCAGTTTAAAGAAAATATTTATTGGAAAATGAGACCTTCAATTACTATTTCATTGTCACTGTACTGTTTCAATAATCATTGTCCTAATATGCTTATTTATTTTATTTTATTATTATTTTTTTAATTTTTATTGTTGGTTGTTCAAAACATTACATAGTTCTTGACGTATCATATTTCACACTTTGATTCAAGTGGGTTATGAACTCCCATTTTTACCCCGTATACAGATTGCAGAATCACATTGGTTACATATCCACTGATTTACATATTGCCATAATAGGGTCTGTTGTATTCTCCTGCTTTTCCTATCCTCTAATATCTCCCCTCCCCTCCCCTCCCCTCCCCTCCCCTCTTCTCTCTCTACCCCCTCTACTGTCATTCATTTCTCCCCCTTGTATTATTTTTCCCTTTCCCCTCACTTCCTCTTGTATGTAATTTTGTATAACCCTGAGGGTCT
>NW_026000057.1:45971622-45975030 GCF_001458135.2 Marmota marmota marmota
ATATATATATATATATATATATATATATATATATATATATATATATATATACAAAAACATATGTGTGTGTGTTTAGTTATTCATAACAGATTCTATTTTGATATAGTATGGAATATATCTTATTCTAGTTAAAATCCCATTCTTACAGATGCACATGGTGGTGGGATTCACTGTATTATTTTTATATATGTACATGGGAAAAATATGTCAGTTTCATTCTGCCATCTTTCCTTTGCCTATCTCCCCTTCTTACCTCCATTCTCCACTGTCTAATCTACTGCATTTCTATTCTTCTCCTTGCCCCCCACCCCCTTATTGTAGGTTAGTTTCCAAATATTAGACAAAACATTCATGTATTATTAATTCATATACTTGCTCCATGAACTCATAAAAATGGAGAAATTAGAAGGGAATTTCATATATTTTCCACACCCAGTTTCTAGGCTACCAGGATCTATTCCTTACTTTTCTGTCTCCTTAACTTTTTGACAGCTTAACTGTTCACATTTTTGTCTCGATTATGTACTGTCAAATATATATGTAAGTACTTTCAGTGCATTTTGTCTAAGGTCATCAGTCTTGGAATTCTCCTATAGTCCATATTATCATATTTTCTGTCTCTACTAAATTATTCAAATTAGCATCCAAATACCTATTATTTTAATAAATACCTGATATTTTAATAAAACCTTTACAAAATTTTAATTGTCTCCTTCCATTTACCACTCTGCAAGTCTTTCTCAGCTCTTCTCTCCCAAAAAGTTTTGAACATGATGTCTGAGGTTAATTTCTTCAAAGCATGTTTTTCCATGCTCTCTTTTGTCCAATGAAGCTTTTTGTCTAATTCACATGGATTCACAAAAATTGGTTTTTCAAGCTTATCAAAGACCCTATAACACACAGGGATCACCTCACTTTTTTCTGAATACTTTCACTTTTACTTGCAGTATCCAATAGTTTTCTCTTGTCCTGCCATCTTGGTTTCTCTTTTCTCCCAAACCATTTTAATTGGAATATTCCAGATGCAGTCCTCATTTCTCTCTATATTTTTTCTTTGTTTTCTCTCTCACTTGGAGATTACATCTACCACTTGGATTTTACATCTACCACTTGGATTTAAATACCTTCCACAAATTGATTTCCTAAAACATATAATGTCAAATTCTAGCCTAATCTCCTGACCTTTGAATTTGTTTAAGAATATAAAGGTCCTCTACATGTACATGGTGGTACCATTGAATTCTCAAAGTTCACTTTTCATGAAACTAAGCATACCTTCCACCATCTTGACCTAAAATACAGTTCATCTGCACTTTCCTTTTTATAACTTTCAATAACACCACTTTCTAGTTGCTCATTTGGAATGATCTTGAATGTCTCTCTCACAGCTTATATTTTTGGACAATTATCATGATTTATATCTAAATCACCTCAATTTTTATTATCTTGATCTAAGGGATATGAACTTACTACAATAGTCTTTAAAGTTGTGCTCTAGCTTCTTCTTATTCTTCACAACACACCCATCTTTTTAAATGCAAATCATTTCTCTCCCTAAACTTCCCAGTAGCTTTCCATTTCACTCAAGCAAAGACCAAGGCTTTGTGGCTGAATTACCTCACTTCTGACGTTCCTCAGAACTTACCTTTTCCCTTTCTCCCTCTGTCATAGCAATGCTGGACTTCTTGCAGATTGTGAAACATACCAGGTATCATTGTGCCTGATAAACCTTGTTCTGTCTCTTGACTCTTTCTAGACTGTTTTTTCCATATATATACTACTCCAACTCCTTCACACCCCTTTGCACTTTTCTCAAATTCCACTTTTTTTTTCTGTTAGTCCTATCCATTAGTACTTTATCTGAACAGTCATTTCCTTACTATAACTAATTTGGTGTTATTTTGTTGCTCCAATATTTTTCTGTAGTATTATAACTTAATTGGTCATATAAGAACAGGACCTCAAAGATTAGCATGCCCTGTACTTGAGCAGACAGGAGGGCAGCGAATTCACTGTGCTTTAGATTTCAAAATAGTGAAGCAGTTAAAGGAGGCTGTAACAACCTATGGTCCCCAAGCACCCTTCACAGTAAGCATGGTCGAATCCATTACCAACGTGGACATTATGCCAGCAGATTGGGCTAGCATGTGTAAATCTGTGCTAAATGGAGGACAATATTTGTTATGGAAGGTTGCCAATGAGGAATTTTGCACAGAGACAGCTAGGCAAAATGCAGCAGCCAGTTACCCTCAAAGAAATCTAGATATGTTGTTAGGAAAAGGACCTTATGAGGGTCAACGGCAACAAATTGAATATGATCCTGCTATATATGCACAAATTGCTGCAGACACAGTTAGGACATGGAAGAATTTACAAGGACATGGAGATTTACAAGGCCAGCTATCTAAGGTAATACAGAGAGCTAATGAACCTTATGCAGAATTTGTAGACAGGCTTATTCAAACAGCTGCCAGAAATTTTGGGGATACAGAACAAGCAATGCCATTAATAAAACAACTGGCTATGAACAAGCAAATTGTTGTTGCAGAGAGGTTATTAGACCATGGGGACATGAAGATTTAAACACATATATTAAATTATGTAGAGACATTAATGAACAAGAGCAAGTCTTGGCATCTGCAGTACAACAGGCTTTAGATGCCAGGCCGAAAACATGCTACAGTTGTGAACAAATAGGACATTTTAAAAGGAATTTCCCCATAGGAAAAGGGTTTAACAAAACTAGGTATCAAAGGAATAGAATACAAGGCATTTGCCCAAGATGCCATAGAGGGAGGCATTGGGCTAATGAATGCCATTCTCAAACCACCATAGAGGGTAATCCCTTATCAAAAAATGGACAAGGACCAGGTATTTACCCACGATATCGTGGAGAATGGCATCAGGCTCCATTGCCAAAAAATGGACTGGGGGGCCCAATGCTCCGGGGCCCACAACCACAAATATACGGGGCAGTGGAGGAACCCAGCAACACCATCAGGGTAGTGCCCAGGACACATTGTCCATTAAATCCCTCATCAGACAAACCAGAGGGAGCGCAGGGTTGGACATCTGTGCCTCTGCCAGAGCAGTACTAACTCCAGAGATGGGAGTTCAAATCATTCCCACAGGAGTAAAAGGACCTCTTCCTCAAGGAACAGTAGGCTTATTAATGGGACACAGTCTTCTACACTAAAAGGACTTATGATAAGTCCTGGGGTAATTGATCCTGATTATGTAGGTGAAATAAAAATTATAGCTAGTACTCCAAGAGGTATATCAGTAATTTCACCAGGAGATAGAATAGCACAGTTATTAATAATACCCAGCCTGCATAATAAATTTTCCTGTCATAGTGTAGAAAGAGGTTCCAGGGGATTAGGCTCCACAGGTGTAGATTGGGCTATG
>NW_026000057.1:45976293-45983025 GCF_001458135.2 Marmota marmota marmota
AAATTTGGGGGCCAACAGAGGTGAGGCAAAGAACCTCACCCCCCCACTGGTGCATAGGCCTATCCACAAGTATGGCTATATGCTGGACCGGTAGTCAGTGATGGGTATGATCCAATTGCAGTGGTATCAACCTAAGACAGGAGGCTGACGCCTAGAGGTCAGTTCATCTGATGACGGGTAAGAACCGTATGTTGAATTGGACAACCTAACAGGCACGGTCCCTAAGCCATATTGCTTGTTGTTTAATTAATCAGAAGGGGGGAGATGCTGAAAGCCATAGCCAAGTAGGAATGACGCATGGCAATTTCTTTGTCAGCCTACCCAATTTTACTTAGAGGGAGGACTCTCCATTGTGGAAATGGGCTTGCCTTGGACCTAGGTCATTTGCAGTGACATTGCATGAATGTTTGAGAAAGGTGACCCTGCTCAAGGACCAGGGTGGAACCGGATTTAGGGCGGTTCCAGGTTTAGGGTGTATCCTGCTGGGAATAGGGAGTATCCTGCTGCCTCAGGTGCATGCCCGCTCCTTGAGTTCCCGTTGAGTTCTCGCGGGATTCAGAGAGTATTTGGGACGCAGAGCTGGGTGGAGGTGTGGAATTTTCCCAGAACGTGGGTGTAGAGTGCCGGTGACAGTTCTTGAATAAAGCTGCTGTTGGAATCTACAAGTTTGTGTGGTGGCTCGGTTATTTTGTGCCCAGCCAGACTGCAGCAAGAAAGAAAGACAGGATGAAGCAAAATATCTATTTTCTTACTTGAGATCATTGCCATGTAAAATACGAGGGTTTAATTGTATAACATCTAAGCTGCTTTCAAATTCTGAGAATCAATTATTTATCTTTCTTTGCTTTTTTGTGCTTAGATTAAAAAATAATAATATGTATTTTGAGATTATTTTAAAGTTTCAAGCTTTATACATGATATATCCAGGTTACATAAATTTCTACATAATAGTTTCCCATATTTTTCTGCTTGAACTTTTAGATATAATAGTACATGTGTTGAGAGCAAAAGAAAATCATTAATTATAGAGTTGAAATCCCAGATTTGTGACTTATTCAGAAGATTTTTTCCCTTTTATGAGTCATAGGATTACACTTTTTGTCAAATATTTAGTATCAAAGGATTACTTGCTTTGTTTAAAATAAGGAAATAAAAAGTACAGTAATTTAAGTTTTTCAGTTATAAAAATTTAGATTCAACAGGCTTAAATTTTAGTAGTGTATGATTTAATGTAAAATTATATTTCCCCATATCTTTTTTGAAATTATTTTCTGTTTTATTTATTTATATTTACATTTATTTTGGATTCAGGACTACTTTCCTTTAAAAAAAAATTTGTAGTTGTAGATGGACAGGGTGCCTTTATTTTATTTGTTTATTTTTATGTGTTGCTGAGCATTGAACCCAGTGCCTCACCCATGCTAGGCAAGCACTCTGCTGCTGAGCTACAGTCCCAGCCCTCAAGAATATTTTCTCACAGTAGCATGTCAAATATTACTTCATGTCAATTTCTCTTATCTCATAGAGTTTATTATTATTCTTAGAGACATCTGTTACTTTTAAAATTTCTGTGCAATTACATAAAAAGTTACTTAGTATATATGAAGATACTGAACCCATACAAATATATTTGTGAGTATATGGGTGTGTGCATATAAGTACTAAGGATTGAACCCAGGGGTGTTCTACCACTGAGCTACATCCCCAGCTTTCTTTCTTTATTTTTTTTTTTTTTAATTTTGAGACAGGATCTCACCAAGTTGCCCAGCATGCGCTTGAACTTGTAATCCTTCTGTCTCAGCATCTGGGATCAACTGAATTACAGGTGTGTGCTACTCTACCTGACATATTTCTTAAAATTTTACCAGCAATAAGAATGTATTTCACATATAAGAATGTCAAATTCCAAGGTGAAGCATAGTATTATGTGTGTGTGGGATCCATTAGAGAGAAAAATCCTAGCTTTATAATAAATTATTACAAGCAGTTAACGATAGTATTTAGTAAAACTTCTCTATTTACCCTAAATATTCTCATATCTTAGGCAAAATGATGGGGAAAAATCAGAATTTGGATTCCCTGTGCCCCAATTTTTGTAATCTTTTGCTGTTAAAATTTTTTTTCCTCATTATCTATTCTTAAGAAATATACTTTAGAAGCCCACAGACATGAATAATTATTATCAACTATAGCTTTCTAACTTATCTGAGGCAATCACAGGAAGAATAAAATATTTAATTGTCCTTTTGTAATTTTCATATTTCAGGAGCCTACATGTTTTTGAATGTTTCTGTTGTCACTTATTTGAAGATCTCTTCCCTTCCTTGTCAAAACAATGAATAGAAAATATTCACTTAACATCAAGGATATGTTGCATATAGGAACTTAAGCTATATGTTTTATTATATTCCTTATCTAATCAAGCCTCACTCCCATTCAGAAGGTTGTCCTTTCATTCTTTTTTTTCCCTCTGTAGTTCTTCTTCAATTTGATGTAATCCCATTTATAAATTCTCACTATTTTTTTCTTGAGCTACTGGAGTCACATTCATGCATATATACATGTATATTGAAGTTCCCTCTAGTACTTTAAAATTTTCAGGTCTTACATTCAAATATTTAATTCATTTGGCATTGATTTTTTATGAGAGATGACATCCTAGTTTCCACAAGTGAAAGTCCACTTTTTCCACTGACGTTTGTTGAAGAAGCTATCATTTCTCCAAAGTATGTTATTGGCTCTTTGTTAAGTATCAGATAGCTATAAATGCATGGGTGTATTCCTGGGTCCTCTATTCTATTCCATTGGTCTACATATTGAGTTTTATGCCAGGACCATGCTGTTTTTGTTATAATAGCTCCATAATGTATTTTGAAACTAATCTTTGTGATGCCTATAGCATTATTCTTGTTGCTTGGGATTACACAGGCTACTGATGTTCTTTTTTTGCTTCCATATGAAGTTAAGGATTGCTTTTTTTTAACTCTATAAAAGTTGTCATTAGAATATTGATGTGGATTGCATTGACTCTGTGGATCTCTAGGGTGGCCTGGAGATTGAAATGATATTACTGTGTGTGTGTGTGTGTGTGTGTGTGTGTGTGTGTGTAAAATAAAAAAAAAATTGAGCCAACATGAATAAACCAGATATTTGAAATTGAAGCTTTTATGGTAAGACCTGACAACTTTCGACTACATCCCTATGTGATTATGGCCCATTAGTTGAGATAACATCAAGTCCTTCAGTCCTTTTTTTCCTTTCATGCTACTTTTCCTGGATATTTTGAGTTAATTGTATTCTAATCTTAATTCTTCATACACCAATGAAAAATATTAGGGCAAATATTGCCTTATGCTTATTTTTCATCTGTTAGAGATAATCATTTTAATACATACCTCCGTATCTGATGGAGATTCCAATGGAGTGGTAAGTTATGAGAAATTTTGGGAAAAGTACAAATTAAGATTTTAGTAATAGCAGATCTTGCATTAGTGCTCAATAAATTTTAGTTGTGTTGCATTCATATGTCTTTTGATACATAGCACATTTTATTTTTTGATAACATTTCTTCTTTGAAAATGGATAATGCTATAGTTTATATCTTAAATTTCTCCCAATTTTCCATGTGTTGAGGACATGACACCCAATTTGTGGCACTATTGGAAACTATTGGAACTTTTATGAGGTAAGACCTACTTGAAGGCAATCTTGAAAATGATACTGGGACCCCAGAATCTCCTCTTTCTATCTTTGCTTTCTAGCCATCATGAGGTGAGTAATTTCTTGAGCCATACATTCCTGCCTTGCCACAGGCCCCAAAGCAAGAAACTCACCAATCATAGACTGAAACTTTGGAAATAATAAGCCAAAATAAAGATTTTTCTCCTTATAAATTTATTATCTCATGAATTTTGCAATACATCTGGAAAACTGACTAACACAAATAACTGGACCTTTATTTCATATTCACTGAACAAAATATTTGTTAATAGATGAGAGGTAGAATGAGTAAGATAGAAAGAGAGTTACTTAACATGAGATCCTTTTCTCTAAATAAATTAGTATTACAGAAAATGAATTTTGTTTTGCTTTTGATGCTTTCAGACATGATTGAGATTCTACTTTATTTTCTGTGCTATTTCCTCTTAACTACACAGCACTTGGATGTATACTAAAGACATTTGAAAATAATTACTTAATTACAAATTATTCACAATTAAGTCTCAACTGACTCAAACTCACCAATCTTGAATAATTGTTTTGGTAATGTAAGAATATTAATCACACTGCATGACTTATTCTACTTGATTTATAATAATGCCCAGCTACGTTTTTGGTAAACAAACACATGCACACACAGTCACACATTTGTCTGAGAGATAAATTGTTGGATCAACCTATAGTAGTAAGGATTATTTTATTAACTTTCCCCAAGTACAGATAATATTTAAAATCCAAATAAATGCATTTTTCTATCATACAAAAGTAATAATATTCATAGTTCAACCTCTCTGATATCTATGGGAGCTTTTAAACTTAGGCATTATAGTTCCAAATATTCAAAAGCAAACCTGGACAACTGTGGAAACAGAATATGAGCTAACATCTTAGAATTGTCACATTGAAATGACTTTTTAAAGCAGCCTTAATAATTTATGTAAGACTAATTCCAATGCACATTTTGCTTTTTCATTCATTCTGGTAATTAAGATCTTTAGAACAATTACAATTTTTAGAAAACACAGAAATAAATCAGTTTCTCCTTCTAAAATATGAAAATATTCTTATGAAATTATTCAGTGTTCTAATTTAGTTTAAACATACTGTTAATTCCACATTTAAAAAAAAAACTCTTTAGCTTTGATTTGGCATTCTTTTTAGAATTCTGTTCATAGTTTCAGAAAGTAAATCCTCTAAAATAAAATATATTTAAAAGAAAAGTGTGAAAACTTTTTTAATATTACTCTGAATTTCATTTCTATGTTTTAGTTATGAAGTATTAATAGCTTAAAATGCATAGTCAATTATGTATACACTTTTTATAATTTTTTTTAAAAAGTCATCACAAACCCTTTTGAGTATTTTTTGTTTGTTTGTTTGTTTGTTTTGTAAGCACACACTCTCCTACTAAAAAAACAAATAAAACAAACTTTAAAGTTAATGGAGTTTTTCCTTATAAGGTTCTATTCATTTTGCCAACCTGAGAGAAATTTTGAGCACAGATCCTAGTATCTTTAAGAAATGTCAATGAAAAAAAACTATACTGAGGAGAGGAAATAAGGTCACTATTTCTCTCTTATTGAAAATACTAAACCTGGACACATGGTTTCTTTTTCAAAGATAAAAAGACTGAAAAATACCCAAACAAGAATAGGTCAGATAATCTGTGTTCCTGGCTGCTGTTTTTCAGTACATGGTCAGTTCACCAGTATTTAGTAACAAAATATAGAACACAATATAGATCTTTAAATATTTCACCTTCCTGAAAACTTATTATATAGAACAGTTTTAAATATCTGACATGGTTGAAAAGAAACTATTAGTGTTAGCATTTTGATTGCTATAAAAATGTTTTGGATCTATTTTCTCCTAAACTTTCTGTTCTTTTGTATTCCTAAAACATACTATAGAATTAATTTACAAATTATGAAACATTGATAGCATTCTTAATGTAATAAATTACACTTTTTTCTACACATAAATTTAAATTAACAAATATAACTCATCCACTCTTATTCAATATGATAGAATTTATAAATGTTAAAGCACATTTGAATAAGCAGTGATAACATTAGAAATTTAAGTTAGATAGCTTCATAATGCACAGAAAAAAATTTTATCCAGTAATAAATATTATTATAAATTATTAATCAGCACATTGAAACCTGTTTACAAATGAAGTCCAACTTTGTAGATTTTAATTTTAAAATTTAATGAACTATGAAAAATGTCTGAAAGTTTTGACTCATCAAATTTAAAGTGGTTGAGTACACTTTTTGCTTTTCTTTTTTTTTTTTAACTTTTTATTGTTGGTTGTTCAAAACATTACATAGTTCTTGATATATCATATTTCACACTTTGATTCAAGTGGGTTATGAACTCCCATTTTTATCCCGTATACAAATTGCAGAATCACATCAGTTACACATCCATTGATTTACATATTGCCATACTAGTGTCTTTTGTATTCTGCTGCCTTTCCTATCCTCTACTATCCCCCCTCCCCTCCCCTCTTCTCTCTCTACCCCATCTACTGTCATTCATTTCTCCCCCTTGTATTATTTTCCCCTTTCCCCTCTCTTCCTCTTGTATGAAATTTTGTATAACCCTGAGGGTCTCATGCAATTTCCCTTCTCTCTCCCTTTCCCTCCCACCTCTCATCCCAGTTTAATGTTAATCTTCTTCTCATGCTCTTCCTCCCTACTCTGTTCTTAGTTAAACTCCTTATATCAAAGAAGATATTTGGCATTTGTTTTTTAGGGATTGGCTAGATTCACTTAGCGTAATCTGCTCTAATGCCATCCATTTCCCTGCAAATTCTATGATTTTGTCATTTTTTAATGCAGAGTAATACTCCATTGTGTATAAATGCCACATTTTTTTTATCCATTCATCTATTGAAGGGCATCTAGATTGGTTCCACAGTCTTGCTATTGTGAATTGTGCTGCTATGAACATCAATGTAGCAGTGTCCCTGTAGCATGCTCTTTTTAGGTCTTTAGGGAATAGACC
>NW_026000057.1:45986991-46095190 GCF_001458135.2 Marmota marmota marmota
ATTTTATATATATATATATATATATATATATATATATATATATATATATATATATATAACTTAAGATACTACTTTAGTAGAAGAAAAAGGGAGACAAGGAAATTTATCATTGTTCTTTAATGACTTGGGAATAATTAAAATGTAGACAGAAAATATTAAGGTAACTGAACACTAATAATTTGTTGTATCTTTTCTTGTCTCCTAAAAGGCAAATGCATTGTGAATATCAAACAAATATTTTAAAAAATGCTGCCTTAGAAAGTGACTAGTGAAAATAATGTGACAACAAATCTTAAACTAAAATTCCTTCTATTTGTTGTACACTCATGATTTATTACATACCATGGACAACTGAAACAAATTCAGTGGTTTCCTAACAAATTGAAAGCAAGAAATCTTCTTTTTTCTTTATTTTCTTTTGTTTTCCTACTATATACCAGTAAGATTAATTTTATCTGGATAACAAATGACAAATAGACCAAGGTAACTACAGGTTTTAAATTTTGAAACTGCTGATATTTTTCTCTGTGTAGAGCTATAATTCACATATTATAAAAGTCACTCTTTTGAACATTTTAGTATACTCTTAAAATTGTACAATAATAACTGCTATCTGCTATATAAAACTTTTATCACCCCAAAAGGAAATCTTATATACAAAAGCAACCAATCTTATATCTTCTCTGATCCCAATTCTGGGAAACTATCAATTTTCCTGTCTATTAATGTTTCTTGGTAATTTCTTGGATATATATTATTATCAGTAATTAAATAATTGGCTTTGAGGTGTCCATATTTTATTTGTAAATCAATATCAGATTTTCTCATCAATACTATTTTTTCTAATTGACTTACTGGAATATTTTTTTTTAAATTATGTCCAAGAAATATTAGAATTGGATTCATCTAATTCATAAGATCTGAATGATATCAGTGATAGAGCTACCAAACTGTCGATTAGAAAATGAAAGAAAAATGGTCAGGATCTACCCGTTTCTCTCCTGTCCTTAGAGAATGAGCATGTGTACTTTGATTACACCAGAGACTCAGAAATCTAGAATAGTGAGTCTTTGGTTTGTTTTAACCAAAGATAATTCTATTTGAACAATATGAGTCAGATATATATAGAGAGAGCATCAGGACAGGTATAGTGGACTACATGAAGCTGGCTAAAATGTTAAGAGTTACAACAATGATTTGGTGTTACCCTACCAATTTTTACAGCGAAAAAGATACAAAAGCAGAGAAAAAATAAGTGTGCAATGTGAAAACATTTAGCAGTTTAAGTGTTTGAAGATGCAGCCACAAAGCACATTATAGTGTGAAACTACAGATATAGATAGGGTGGAAAGAAACTATAGTTGGGGGCTTGTTAACAACTACTTGCAAATAATGCAATCAGAATATGACTGTTTGTATACTGTTTGAGTTCGCATGTAATAGAAACAAGAAAAAAATAAATTTTATAATTAATGTCATTGACAGAGATGCAATTTTTTGAGTTTAAAGAAAGAATATATTTTTACTGAAGTGCAGCTGACATGAGATATTTGAATATCATCACATGTTCAATTTGATCTAAATAAATAAATAAATATTTGGTATAAGCAAAAGTGACTACTGAGTGTCCTTTTACCACATTCCGAGCTTAGCTTTTTTTTTTTAATAGTCTGGGTAATTAAATATGAAATGAGAACATTTAATATGCAGGCTATAACATGCTACTGGGAACAAATTTAACATCTCATTGTTTCACTCACTAGTTAGTAAGGAAAATAGTTCGAATATTTTATGTTTAAGACATTATTACCACCTGAAAATTAAAATTTAGCAACTTTTGAGGTTCTACCAGATAGTCCTTGTGGAAGCATCTTATGGAACCGTGTAAACTATATTGCCAGGATAAGATATCCAGTTGATTGAAAGATTCATCCACTACTGGCTATCAGATTAGAACAAACAGCCTTAAAACTATAATATTTTAGGGAATGCAGTTTACTTTTTCATGCTGGTTTTATGATGTTTGTGATTCTGGCTTTCATATTGTTGAAATATGACTTGTACTTACTAATTGCAACAATAATTGAGAAATTGACTTTGTTGTCTGAATTTACTGATTTCTGTCACAAAGAGTTCTTTTAACTCATGGGTGAGAAATAATAGAGAGTCCTGCATATTACAGTTCTGTTTTTATTTTTTTCCTGAACTTTAATTAACTAAGAATTCCATTAACATTGGGAAGAATGACTTTTTAACATCAGCACTTATGGAGTTTCTTTATTGTGTTTTATGAACCTAGTTATAAACTAGTTATAATTGCTCTAAGTGTCTGTGTGCCTTTTATAAAAGACTTTATCTTTTACATTGAGAGTGCAAAATATGTCTATGCCCACATTATATTAATATGCTAAAATATAAAATATACTAAAAAGTAGTTCTTCTGGAAACTTTGAACTTAGAAATACCCTAAAAATCTTAGATCACTTACATAAGATGAGCCATTGAACAAAGTAAGTCGATTTAAATGTTTTGATTCAAAAACAAAAGATAACATGTGAAATTGAATAGCTATGTTAGAGCAAGAGTGACAAAAAAGCAAAAATACAAACTGTCAAAATCAGTGGAATTGTTTTTTTTTTTTTTTTTAAATAGGTAGCCAAGTATTGTTTATTAGGCATCCATGCTACTACCTTAATAAACTTGGTAGCTTTCACAATGCTTTTCATTCTTCCATTCAATCAACAAATTCTAAATTTATAAAAAGTAAAACAAAATCTCAGAATATTTTTCAAACCTATATTGTCTTTGTCTTAGAGGGCACTAGGAAAAATCACAGAGATTTGACATTGCACTTATAAAAAGAAATACTAAAAATAATTAAATTTGGTTAATTTTTGGTAATTTTGATTTATTAACTAGTTGAACATTAGAGAGAAAGTTGTATTAATATGATATAGCATAAACATTTTGGATATTATTCAATTTCTGGAAAAAAATTTGTGACCTTTGTTTTCATGTGTTATTGCCCACAGAAAGGAAACACTGAAGAACACAGCTGAATGCTGTGATTTGGACATAGTTTGTATGTGTTCCCTAAAAGTTCATGGGCTGGAGACGTTGTCTCTAATATAACAGAGTTGACAACGAGTGAACTCTAAGAGATGAGGACAAATAAGTAGCAATTAAGTCAAAGGGGAACCACCTTTGAAGGGGATAAATACTTGTCTCATGGCATGGATTAGTCCTCAAAAAAATGGATTGTCATAAAAAGAACAAAACTGGCCCCACCTTGGTCTCATGCTTCCAGTCTAGTCATATATTTCTTTCATACATGTACCTGCTATGATAACATTTGTAATTAAGTCCTCATAAAAAAGAAGGAAATGCTAGTAACATGCTCTTAAATCTTCAAAACTAGAAGCTAAATAAATCTGTTTTATTTATAAAACACCCAACCTCAGACATTCTTGTTATAGCAACACAAAACAGGCTAAGACAGATGACATCACATAGACAAGTTTTACACTTTGCTAGAGTACTAACACAGTTTTTCTTTTTTTTTTTTTAATCTAAAAAGTAGATGCAATTCATTAGAATAGAGCTGGTGAATCAAAGACTAATTATGTAAGAATGAATAAAAAACAAATGAAATTTCATTGTGGTTACTTTAAAAAACATTCTTATGTTATTTTTAATGTTCTATTTGTATGGATATGTGAGGAAACCCTTTATTTTACATTTTTAGATATCATTTTCAATTTAGTAAATTATGGTCCTGTAAATCAAGTGAGACAGAAAATATTTTGATTTGGTAAACTGCATGTAACATAAAAATTAACTGTTTCAATCATTACCCTCTATCTCTTCCTAGCCAATTGCATTCTGCTTTCATTCACTGTGACTTGGACTAATGAGTCAGGATATGTAAGTTAAATAATTCAGAATTTGTCTTTCTGTCACTTACTCATTTCATTTAGACTACAATAATGTAGGATGGATTCAGCCATGTTTTAGTATGTACCAAATCTTCTTTCTTTTAAAACTAAATAATATTTTATTTTGTGTATAGATTATATTTTGTCCAAACATTTTTCTGTAGGTTGCTTAAGTTTTTTGGCTATTGTGAATAATACTATTATAAACATAAGTGTATAAATATTTTTTTCAGTTAATATTTAAATGTGATATTAAGTAAGAATACAAAAGTCATTCTTTAGCATGTCATATTCTATTCTTTCAGAAACATTCATTGTAAAAAAATATTCCTTCTCTGTTGAAAAGCCCTGGTATTAATAATTAAGGCAATGCGGGTGTTCCAGTCCCTGATATATATCCAAAAGATTTAAAATCATCATACTACAACGATACAGACACATCAACATTTATAGTAGTATAATTTACAATAGCCAAGCTATGAAACCAAACTAGCTGCCCTTAAACAGAGGAATAGATAAAGAAAATATAACACATATATAAAATAATGTAATAATAATATAATAATTATTATATATAATGTAATATATATATTTATATATAAATAAAATGGAGTATCACTCAGCTATAAAGAAGAATGGTATATGGCATTTGCAGGTAAATTGATGGAACTGGAGACTATAATGCTAAATGAAATAATACAGTCCCAAAAAGTAAAAGTTCAAATGCTTCCTCTGATACACAGAAGCTAATCCAAAATGAGGGGAGTCAAAAAAATTAATAGATCAGTGGTGTATATGAAGGGGAATAAAGGGAATGGAGGTAGGATATTAATCCCTGATCAGATTAACTTAGTGGTAAATAGAGGCAGGTGGGGTGTGTCTGGAGGAATTGGTTAATTGAGGGCGTGGCTATGAGGTATATATTTTGTATCTAAAAGTGGAGTATAGCTCTCTGCTTCCTGATCATGATATGAGATGCTTTCCTCTGCCACACTCTCCTGCCATGATGGTCAGCCTCACCTCTAACCCTGAGGAAATAATTTTTTAAAAAATTGTTCCAGTCAAATTTTTTAGGCCCAGCAGTAAAATAACTGATTAAAACACCACTTAATGCTCCTCTGCTCCCCAAAGCTCCAGCTTGTGTGGCTCATAAGTATAAATGGGGTGCATTTATCTACATTTTTGCTCCCAATATTACAACAACTCATCTGCCCCACTGGCTATGCATTCTGGCTTCTTGATGTTCAGGAACAAAAGTGAGGATTACTTAAAAGAAAATGGCAAATTATCAAAAGAGTAATATTGCAAAATCAAACATTCTGCACTTAATGGGTGGCAGATGCCTGAATGCTAGATTTTTCTCATGGGGGGTCTACGTGAAGGTCATGCACTTTTGCCAGGCTTATTGTGATTCATCATCCTCAGCAATTGCTCAGGTAAAATCAATATAATTTTTGTTTTGAGGTCAACTTTTCTCTCAACATACTTTATCAGGAAGAAAGCTTTTTAAGATGATTTAAGCTTGAATTTGTTCTGATAAGGTATATTTGGCCAAGAGAAAAATATCTACATATTTGTTCCACCAAATTATGGAAGTGCAACTTTTGAACATCTGTCCTCTCTCCTTGCTCTAATTATAGACTTCTCTAGACCATTGTTCCTTAAAGTGAAAGACATACTCCTGGGAACTTGAGAAATTTTGGTGGATTCATGGTTTCAAATTATTACAAAGTTTTATCCTTAACTTCAAAAGATGCTTATTGCATCTATGGCAAACAACTCTCAGAAAATGAACATAGAAAGAAACTCCCTTAACTAGATAAAAGGACATCTATTAAAAGAAAAAAAAAAACACACATAACATTATAACAAGGGTGATAAAACTGAAGAATTTCTGTGAAGATTAGCAACCAGAAGTCTACTCTGCCCACTCCTTTCCAGCATCATAGTGGAAATTCTAGCTAATGCATTAGTGAAAAAAATAAAAAATGAAATTTTATACTGATTGGAAACTTTTTAATTTTTTTTTTCATCCTGGAGATTGAACGCAAGACTTAATGCTGCTGGGCAAGTGCTTTACCACTGAGTTACATCTGCATCAAACAAGGTGTATATAGGTTGGGAAGAAAGAAATGCAACTGCTTTCCTAGTACATGATTCTCTATGCATAATTTTTAAAAAATCAATAAAAACTCCTCTTTAATAAACAATTTTAAGAGGTTACAGAAGAAAAGGTTATTATACAAAAGTCAATTACTTTCCTATATATCAACACAAACATTGGAATTTGAAATTAACACACAATAGCATTTACATTAACAATCCTATAGAGAAATATTTAGTTATAAATCTAAGAAAATATGCATAAGATTTATAGGAGAAAACAAAACAAAACAAAAAGACTGATTAAATAAATAAATGAAATAGCCCATGTTCACAGACACAAGACTCAATATGGTCATGGTGTCCTTTCTCCCTAACTTCATCTACAAATTAATATAAATTTAGCCAAAATCCCAAAAAGTTATTCTGGGAGATTGCAAATTTTTTCTGAAGCTTGTACAGAATGGCCAATTCAATAATGTAAGAGAATAATGGCAAAGGACAGATAATTACTTAATATTAAGATGTACAATAAAACTACAATGATCAAGACAATGTGGTTTTGGACAAAGAACAGACAAGCATATCATTGGAACAGAATAGACATCTGAAAATAAGGTAGCACATAAGTATAATCAACTTATCTATGATAAATGGTCAAAGGCAATGACATTGTCAAAGACAAATGATGCTAAAACACCAACCAGTCTTACACCTTTTATAAAAATTAACTCCGAATAGTTTACATAAATTTGAAAATTATAAAACTACTAGAAGATAGCTTAGGGGAAAACATAGATGGCCTTGTATATGATGATGGCTTTTTTAGATACAGCAATAAAGGCTTGATTTATGAAAGAAATAATCAGTAAATTGGACTTCCTAATTTAAAAAAAATATATTTTCTGTGAAATTACTGTCAAAACAATAAGCAAATAAACCCAGTGTGGGAGAAAACATTTGTGAAAAATACAACTGATAAATACTGTTATTAAACATGAAAATGACCTTAAATCTCAACATGGAGAAAAATGAACAATCCAATAAAAATTACACAAAATACATGAACGTAAATACCAAAATGTTCGAAATCAAAAATACTGGTAACACCCATTGATTTTGAGGTTGTAGAACATAAGAAACTCTGAGTCATTGCTGGAGGGCATACAAAATGGTACAGCTAATTTAAAAAAATGGCAGTGTCTTACAAAACTAAATATATATTTACCATATGATACAGCAATTGTATTTTTTTTTTGTATTTACCCAAAAAGGTAGAAAACTTCTGGCCACAAGAAAATCAGCACACAGATGTTTGTAGCATATTTGTTAATAATTGCCATAGTTGAGAAGTAACCATGATGTACCAAGCAGATGAGTAAATATGGTACATCTAGACAATGGAATGTTATTCAATGTTAAAGAGAAATGATCTATTGGTCATAAAAAATAGGTGGATGGTCCTTACATTTATACATGTAATCGAAAGACACCAGTCTGAACATGCTACCTACTATAAAATTCTAACTATACAAGGAAAAGGGGAAAACCATAAGACAATATAAAGAAAACTGGTTTTTAGGGCTTAAGGAATAGAGAAGGGTTGAATAGACATTGTACAGCATTCAAAGTTCTCTGAATGATAGTAAAATGTTAAGATACATACCATTATATGTTCACCCAAACCCATAGAATGTATAACACAAGAGTCAACCCTAAGGGAAACTGTGGTCTTTGGGTGATACTAATTTGTCAATGTCAGTTCATTAACTATAATAAATTACCATCCTTACATGAGATTTTGACATATATAAAGAGGTTGTACATATGAGAGAAATAGGGTATATAGGAAATCTCTATACCCTCTATTGAATAAATATACAGAGATAGTTGATTAAATGATGTCTTTAAAGTTATTGGGTTATTGTTCATTGCAAAGACATATAGTGACTACTAAGATTAACCTATTTTAGAAATATATTTATTTAACAGATTAATTAAGATTAAAACTCATTAAAAGATAATAATTTCACAGAAACATTAATTTATGAAAGTAAAACTCTGCATTTCTTTTGCCATATGTCCTACAATTTCTTTGAAGTTAGCATCACTTATGAAATAGAGCTATCAAGCATCTGAAGAGCTACATAACTATGTATCCAGTGAAACTGTAATGTAAATCATACTGATACAATTTTATAAAAGTAACAAAAATGAATAATAATTTTAAAAGTATAATAGAAAGTTTTCAAGTATAATATACAAATGTATATAAATGATTCCTAAAAACTTAAAGAAAATTAACAATTAATTCCAAAAGTTAACTGCTTTGTCAATTCCTTGAAAATAAAATAGAAACATTGAAAATCATTGTCATAATATTTAAAGAAAAATTATTTTACATATACATCAAAGGCAGATATTTTGCTCTTTTTATCTACTTGATTTCAGTAATTGGTTCATGTTCTTATTTTAAATGTCATTATAGAAAACTGTTGTCTTTTAAATATACATATTAGTATATTTCCAACCATTCATTTTTGTGCTTCTCCTGGAGTAGTATAGATATTAACATTTTGGTATATGTTTTCATTCGGTTTTGCAACTCCAGTGCTACTAAGCTCGGGGAATGAGATAGTTAATGATACACACACACACACACAATGTTCATTTATATGTATATATATTTATATATAACTATATATAAACTTATCATTCATCATGTGATATATAATTCATATGCTAACATTCTGTATTCTATATTAATTGTTCATATCAAGATTTTTGAGTTGTTGCATTCATAAATCTAAATTACTTTTCTCTCAGCTGAAAACTCCCTTTTGTTTCTTGTTGCAATATTTTTAACCCTTTGGCCACTGACCTGCTCTATCTTTTCCATTTTTCTTATAATAAAATTCTTTTCCAATTTTTCAAATTTGCCAACCCCTACATATGTTTTTTCTATTATTCACATAACATTTCTAGTCGATAATATTTAGGGTTAATTATATAATTGAGAATTAGGAAAAATTTGTGTACACCCATATACCTGTCCTATATGAATATAACCTTCTAAACACTTAAGTGGCTTCACTACATGAATGTGTACATGGAAAAATAATATTATTTTTTTCATTTTTTGATCAATAAGTAAAAATTGTACATATTCAGGGTGAGTAACATCTCAATAGATGTATAATACATGAAATGGCTAAATCAAGCTATTTAATATACATATTACCTTAAATACTTATCAATTCTTTGTGCTTCTGACAAGATTTAAAACGTACTTTCTTATCAGTTTTCAAGTACACAATATACTGTGATATTTGATAAAATAGGAATTACCCAATTTGACACAACAACACAGATGTCTATAATGAAGTACAATCTATTTTTTTAAAAAAACATAAATATACCCAAACAAAATAGATACTTAATCCTGATTATTTCACATGTGAGTTTTACCAAAATTTCTAGAAAGAAAAATCCCTTTAGTTAAAATACAGTAAATAATTAAGAAAGAATAAAGATATCTACAACTTATAACCACCAATAAGTGAGTTCACCAGTATAAAAACTAAGCAAAAATAATTTCTTTATATTAGCAATATATACAAAGAAAATATATTTATGATGAATTTGAATCCAGAATAAATAAATAAAAAGACAATGTAATACAATTAAATTCCACTTCCCTAAATGAATAAGATAAAAAGAATTTCATAAAAATACATTGTTTTTTAAATAGTTAAGCTAAATGTGATACATCATGTAAATAACTTTATGAAAAAAATTCTAATAGGTTATTTGTGGCATAAAATGTATTATGCATATTAAAGTGACACCTCAATATTGTAAAAATATCAATCCTTCAGGTTAATTTATTAAAATTTAATCTCAACACAGTTCATATTGGTGAATATAGCTTATTTAAATACAAAAATGGAAGAATAAAGGACTATCAATAGTCATAATCCTCACTAAAAGAATATAATGGAAGATGGTTGGGTGTATCCTTACCTTACACCATACCTTACACTATTAAAAAGGTATAATAATTAAAATAACTTTCAGAATAATATATTCCTAAAGCATAAGTTATGGTAATTTTCAAATGAACAATATTATAGGTATATGCAACTCTAACTATTTAATAAAAATCTAAAATGTAAAATATATAGGTAAAATACCTATCAAATTCATGATATGATGGAATAGGAATAGATTCTTGCATTTCTTATTTTTGATTGCCCAGTACTTGTTTATATGTTACATTGTGTGTACTTTTCTATATTTGAAATTTTTCATAATAAAGGAATAAAAAAGGAGAGAAAGAAAGGGAGAGGAAAAAAGATACATAGGTAGGTGAGCAGGCAGGTATTTCGAGGAAAGAAAAGCTATTTCAAGAAAAGCAACGGAAAAAAGATATGGACTTATTATAGTGTGTTTAGATAATAATAAATGTTTTTAGGGAATAAGGATTACCTTATCTATCAGAGCTCTGTATGCAAAGCCTAGAGCTGACATTGGAAATTAAAATTAAAATAAGTAATCTTGAATTAGATGCTAAAAAGCTTTGGCAATGACAGAACATTACTTTCATTTCAGCAGGTAAAATTCATAAGCAATTTTTTAATTTAGAATGGTAATTCAAGAAGCATTGCATATTTTATACTGAGTCTGATAGGATATAAACAAGAAAAACAAGTATATATATAACAATAAATAATGATGGAGGAAATGAGAGTCTAAACAATAAAAGTAATAGGAAATAATAACAAATGTTCAAATATAAAATGAACAACACTATTAACATATAGGAGAAGGTGTTTATGATCAACCTAAGATTTCTTGGTTGAAAAATTGGGTAGCTGATAATACCACTAACAAACATAAAGAACACTGATAGTTATATATGTTTTGGATGAGAGGCAAAGCATTTCATTTTGAACAGGTTGAGCTTCAGGAAACTGTTGAAATCTCATGTGACTAAGCATTAAGCATAAGTGAATACTATTTTTCATATAAATGATTATCATATGGGTAAAAAGGTTGTTATTGTGTGCTCATGTTATATCACAAAAGTCTCATGTGGTGCACTTAAATCCCAAAGACTCAGCAGACCTAGAAAGAAGAATCACATGTTGGAGACCAGCTCTAGCAACTTGGTAATGCCCTAAGCAACTTAGCAAGACCATGTCTCAAAATAAAAAATAGAAAAATGGAAGGGGGTTGGGGATGTAGCTCAGTGATAAAGGGCATTTGGGTTCAGTTCCCCGTTTAAAAAAAAAAAAGTCTCATGAGAGTATGAGAGTTCAGGTAAATGATCAACTTGGAACATTTGGGATCATTTTTAAAAAATTATTAATACCTTTTAAATTAATTGTTCATAAGTTCCCCAAACTACTAAAGGGAATAAAGATAACATTATTAGAGGAAAAATATATAAAAACAAATATAAAGAAAGTAAACAAAGTCCCTGAATTTGAAAGTCCAAGGTATGTTTGAAATTTCAAATCACAGATATGTTCAAGGTACAGCAAAGTGACTTCAGTGGATAATTAAGAGATCTTATGTAACCACTGAAGTTCTTATTCATAGGGTATTCAAGTCAGAAGAGATGAATTTCAAAGAAGGAAGAACATCAGCTGAAGACCTCTAGAAACCAGGTGAATAGATGAAAAAGTACAGCAGAGGGACTTGGAGGTGACTTATATTTGCCAGGTTAGGTAGATGTTTAGTTGTTTTAAATCTATGGATAATCCTTCCTTCCTTCCCTCCCACCTACCTTCTTTCCTTTCTTTCTTCCTGTTGGGTAAACATATAATGGCAGCAGTATCCCAGAGAAAAACCCCAGCATGGCGTCTAATGACCCTCCTTCTCTTCTTTGATTCTTTCACTGGCGCGAAATGTTCCCGCAGGCGCCAATGTTCAAACCCTGCTGGTGGGAAGCTTTAGCCCCAATTAGAATTAACTTCTTGGGCTCCGGAACTGACATATGGAAGAGCTTGCCAATAAACGGGCGACCTGTTATCTACCTCAGCCCTGTGACCTCTCCTTAGACCTATATAAACACACAGCCTTTTGTAATAAAGTGGAAACCTCTTTGGTAATCTGTGTCGTGTGGTGCGGCGTTTTTCTAGTCTTACACTTCCCACTCTTTTTCCATCTTTATTTTGTCTCTATTCAGTTATGATTATAGAGTGGTCTTTTAAAAAATACATTATGATGATGGAATAGCCTTTGAAATTGGTGTTTTGTGAAATTGTGTTCAAGAGGAGATGACCAGGGCAAGTTCCTAAAAGATTAGGCCAAGCTGGCAGAACAGACCAGCTCTTAGATGCTTTCCTCTTCCTCAAAGGTAAACACAAGGCAATTCATTCATTCATTTATTCATTCATTTTCTTGTTATAGGACCTTTATAATAATATTCATATTGATTTTAAGTGAATAAAATTTAGTTAAAAACATATTTACATTTTAGAGGGTTCTTTTTAATGTACTGTAGCCAGACTTTCAACCCAGTCTGAGTCAACTTATGTCAATTTTATGTTTTTGATCAAAAAAGCAAGTAATTTCATTGTGTTAGGGAATGATTTAATATTTCTGGAGCTTGGTTTCAAATACATTATAAATGATAAAATTACTGGACCAGAATTTATGAATTTTTTTTTTTTGCGTTGCAGAATCATTCAATCTCCCTCAATTGAAATACTTAGAGCAATATTCACTACGTCTACATAACAGTATAATTTGAACAAAAATTAAGTTAACACCTGCAAAATTCTTTCAAAAACTTAAAAGATATAATATTATACATAGTTATGAAATATCAAGATGATGTCATGATATTAAAGTCAGTGTGAAAGGACAGCATTAAAAGAAAAACATTTTTAGGATCACTTTAGGTAGTCTGTAATTGGATTATATCTTACTATTTCAAAAGGGTTTTATTATCCTAATTAGCTTTAATCACATTTTTAAATTATTCTATCAAGTTTACCTTGTAGAGAAAATCCTTAATTATAATATTTTCAAAAAGAAAAATAAGATATGCTTCATTATGATTTGATTTATTATAATGTTTAAGGAAGTTCACACGTAGATAAAAATAAATAATACTTTTTCCCAGATCTAGGGTAGTAATAGAATTTTTTTATATATGTCTTGGTACTATTAATAAAGTTGTATAAGCTTATTCCCTGATTATATTTCTAATAATCATTGCACTAAAACTCTTCATTTATGCCTACAGCTCTAGGGTGGGAATGTAGTTCAATGGTAGAGAGCTTGCTTAGCATTTGCAAGGCCCTGAGTTTGATTCCTGGCACTACAAAACACAAAACAGGGAAACCTCTATTCACAGCTCTCAATTGAACTATTAACCTCCTGAATAGGAAGTGTTTTTTCTCATTTAAATATATTCAGTACTCAGCAGAGTTCTGGAAAGTTGTGAACTGTAAGTGCATGAACTATTTAATGGATACTGTGCACATTTTGGAATGATTAAGTGAATGGTTAAAAGAAGGGAAATATTAGTTAGTCTTTGATTTCAGAGCCTGAGACAAATGCCCAGGTATAAGGTTCAGAGGAAATGAGGGAGATTAGTGGAAGGAGAGAAAGAAAGAAATGCAAGAGAGACATACAAACAGAAACAGTCTTCCGTCTATCTTGTGATTTTGCTTAGAATGATTTCTAAATCCCCAAACACCAGTCTTTTCCCCAGTTAAAATTATCTGTATCTTTAACAAGGCAGAATAAAAGCCACTTATTCTTTAAAGTTTCCAATGTATAGTTGAGTCTACATTACTTGTTTACTTCTCTGTATACCTTAAAAATATCAAGCTGGTGCTGTGAAAAGAATATTAGCTATGAATTTAAGCAGGTTTGTGTTAAAAGTCAGCTTCTGTCCTGTAGGCCTAAATGCAGATGACTCTAAAGTATCTGAGTATCCCTAAGAGTCACAGCCATCATCTCCTATAGGAGTCTTCTTAGAATTAAATTAAATGGCATGCAAATATTTTGGTATAGAAGAATGTTCAGTCTTATTTACTACTGTACTTAAAATAAATAACATTAATAGGAAATAAAAGCTTCTTAAATATTTTACTTTTCTTACTAATCAAAAATGTTTTATATAATGATGGCCATATAGGTCTTTGTTACATACATGGCCCCCAATATATTGTTAATATATTGTTGTTTAATATTTAAAATTTTGCAATCAGCTTTATACATCTGTATATATTTTTGTTCCCCAAATATGGACTAGCCAACCTTGAAAAATGTCAAAAGTAATGCAGTAGGCTTGTGAATATTTAAAGCTTAGAAATATTGAAAATAGTGATAAATTAACTGAATCTACTGAAAACTTGATTTTACTGTTGCAAAAAAAATCATGGAAGAGAAAGAGTAGAACACAGATTCACAATTCTAGATGGAAAAAAAAATATTCTACTAATGGTGACACATTTCAGATTCAAAATAAATGAAAGGATAAATGAGAATGAAATAGTAAATGGTTAGTAGTTCCTGGTGAGTCATTAAACCATTTAATGTACCAAAATATAAATGCTGAAGTTACAGGTAAATAAAAAGAAAGAAGAGAAAAAGAAGACACAGAAAACAGATCATACACAGGTTTCAAAAATGATGGGTACTGGAAACAACATAAAACATTTCAATGAAAAGCATACAATAATGCTACAGTATAATTAGAAATCTTCATAAATTTTAATATTAATACCCCATTCAAGTGATTACAATTAGAAATGTGTTTAATAACAAGCTGTATGTGGAATTATTCTGTTATTTTAAAATTATATTAAAGCCTACAGTATATAGTCTAAAATATGGCAAGAACAATTATAGATATTTATAACAGTAAAACAAGGTGAAATTAAAATTTAAACATAATACTTAGAAGTTTATAGCAAAAAAGATTAACAAAGTGGAAGGGAAAGAGTAAAACACAGATATATTTACATAAATATATTGTAAGTAGTTAAAAACCTTAACAGAAATTTTCATACTAAAAGAATATGAAGAAGGTTATTAGGCTTAATAATGTGATTCTATATCCTTATATCCATAAAATTGGGAAATAAGTGGATTTAATGGAAGAATTAAGATTTATCTTTCCTTATTGTCATTTATCATTAAGTAAAATAAAAATTAAAAATACTAATAACAATGAAAATCTGAAAAAGAAAAAGCAAAACAAAAACTAAGAAAAGATAAAAAGGATAAAATTAATATAGTTGATAATGATCAATGATATAGATGAATGCACTGAATTTTCACATCTTTGTTATTATTTGGAATCTATTATATTCTAGAAAAGAAAAGTGAGTACATACATACTTATTTTAAATATTTTAAAAATATTTTATAAACCCAGAAAATAAAATTTAAAGTAAAAATATAATCCACAGAGATATATAATCAATAAATCAATAACTAAAGAGTAAGCATTGTCTGAATTCTCTAGAGATTAACTGTAAGTTCCAAAAATCTGTTATAATAAAGAAGAACTGAATATTTTGATTAATGATATGCTGACAATGACAAGATATATCATATTAAATTGGTTTTCAACAAAATTTGTGTACATGAGCTCCTGCTTTTAAATGTTAAACACAAAGATAATACAAATAAATGAAAGAGGTAGAAAGGAAATATTACATATAATCTAGGGAGATAAAAGCATATAACTGCTACATTTTAAAACTCAAATTAGTAAAAAATGACTGAGTAATAAAGAATGTATCTAGAATTGGTCCAGTAAGTTGAAAACAAAAGGATAAAGCAAGAACACTGGAATCTGATTGCTTGGATTTCAATTTTTCTTTTCTACTCAGTAGTCATTTGATCTGTGAAAGATATTAAAATTTTATGTTTTAGTCTCACCTATATGCAGAAACTCAAGAAAAATAGAAAAAAGACAAAGCAAAAAAGATAACTGATATGATATTATTGGTATCTGAGAAGTATATGGATTTTAATAGAATTCTGTAATAAATATGAAACATATAGACAATAGATAAACACCAATCTCAATTGGTCCTTGAAGGCACCTTTATGATTTTAAATGTCTTTGGATTTAGCACCAATAAATCATTCAGCTATGACTTATCATGAAGCACTCAAATGTACCAATTTGAAACAATGTTTTTTTTTTTGTTTGTTTTGTTAAAAATGTTCCTTAAGGGGCTCAGTGGCAGAGCACTCGCCTCACATGTGGAAGGAGGCACTGGGTTCTATCCTCAGCACCACATCAAAAATAAAGAAAAGGTATTTAAAAAAAAAAGTTCTTTAAAAATATTTAAAAAGTTCTTCAGTAATATTTTGCTTAATAAAATATACAGATTTGTACTTTATATGAATACTAGTATTTTGGGTCCACCAGGACTACAGTGTACTCATGTGCACAGGATTTTCATTGCCCTTTTGTCCATAAACTCAGAGACCCAAGCTCCTAAATATTTTTCAAACAACAGTCTCATCAATCATTTTGACAACTATTGGGGCAAATCAGAGACCCATAAAGAGTTGCATTATGGATGGAAAAGCAATGCAGTAGCAAGGTGCTATGGATGAAGAATTTTCATCATCCCATGTAGTCAACCTACTTGAATTTTCATGCTTTAACAGGAGAGAAGATAAAATAAGTAAGTAATAATAAATAATGATTGAAAATGTAAGGATGTTTTAAAAATTTTAATACTTATTAATCCATCTTTATGAAACATGTCTTTTAATAACACTGAATTGTTCATTATTATCTGCATGTTTTATAATTCCTCATATTGTTCTTAAAGACTTATCATTTAATGATTTATTCAAAATTCAAGACAAATAATTATCTCAGTGTAGGAAGCAAGGAAAAAAGTACATTTAATAATGACAATTGAAAAGCAAGTATCTTTTCAAAATGAATGTAACCTTGACCATTTCTTAGATAACAGATTTAGTACTTGTGTGTGGAAGAAATACAATTTCCCAGCTGTCTTGGTTCACAGCCATTGCTTGCAGACTTTATTTTTTAAAAGAACAACTTCTATCTTTAGGTCTTCCCTATCTTTGATGTTGTCAGCAAAGATCAATGTGCAAATTACCTGTTTACAGAAAATGGCACCATTTATTACTAAGTTCTCTGCAAACAATTAATGAAGTTCTCACTTGTACAAATGGACATTCAGAGATGCTTGCCTGATCTCATGGGGTTGAAGGACCTGAAAAATATTTTCCAAATCTGTCCCACATCAATTCTCACTCTAAATCCATCATGTCATGTTTTACATTTCTACAGTTTTCATTTTTTTTTCTTTTTCTTTATAAGTGACACATAATTGTTATATTTAGGGTACAATGTGATGCTTTAGTATGTGTATATATTGTGTTATGATCAATTCACAGTATCTGCTATATCCAACACCTTAAACATCTATTGTTTCTTTGTGATGATAACATTCCAAATCTTCTTTTCTAATAGATTTTTCATAAGGGTATTTTGTACATAGTTGAGAACAAGAATATTGGCTTACATTTATTTAGAAAGTGCTCAGTGAAAATTTAGGTTCATTGTAAGAAAAAGTTAAAAAAAAAACATGAACATGGGAAACATCAAATAAATATATAAGCTAAAAAAGCATATTTCAGCAAAATATTAATTAACATTCATGCTTCGATATAATTAGTATCAAGTCCTGGACAAAAGTGAATTTACCTCTATAAATCTCTTAACACATCAATTCTCATCTTTGTTCAAAACTAGATTTCCAAAATTAAAAATACAATCCCAAATGTAAAATTGGAAAAAAAAAATACATAACATTTCCTTATCCTCTACCTCAATTTAGGAGAGAAAAATGTGACTTTTATTGATGTAATTGCTAACCATACCAGTAATTATTCTTATCTGTGGCATGGATTAAAATATTTAGAAATATCCACAACAAAATGACTATTTTGTGAACATAATTTTAAATTTGTATCAATGTTCAGAGTTTGTACCACAGTTATGAGTTCTTCTCCTTGACCTTGAATAGCTCAACTTTTAACAAAATAGTACAAACTGCTAATTACTGCCCTTGTGTTATTATCTAATTATTTAACTTTTTAGTACATGTTTATTTTTATCTGGCAAAGAAAACAGTAAAACCACAGAAGGATGGTATTTCTGTGTGTTTATATATGCACTGATCCCAGCAAAACCTAGTCAAATGTAAATGCCTGACTCATTCTTTCATTTAATCCTCCAGGAAATATTTATCATGTACCTACTTAAGGCCAAGTATTGTGCAAACTAGTCAATAGTGGAGAACAAAAAATGAGTCTTTGACTTCACAAAACAAATTCATTTGGAAAAGTGCTCACATAAAACCTGTATTTGTAGTGAGCAGATTATTCTTCTGCACAGTTTAACCTCTTTTTATAAAAAATAATATCTTAAGCAGTGAAATATACAAGAAGAAAACAGGCAGGTGACTTGAGAAACTGAAAGCAGGAAACTTGCATTTTTATTCTTGACACTAATGAATTATCCAAACGTGGGAAGGTCACTTAAAGCATTGGTTTCTTTCTTTCTTTAGGTGTTTTAAAATTGTCTCTTGCTCTATCATCTCTGGTCCTGTTTTCTCATCATCATTGATCAAAAACTTCTAAAAGTTAGGAGAATGGCACTATTTCTCATGTTTTTCTTTTCTGAAGCCAGACTCAGTTCAATATCTAGGAAAAAGGCATAGTGCAAATATAGTCTTTTAGCTAAATAGAATTTATGCACAAAGAAAATAATATAAAATCTAACTCAAATAGTCCATTAAATTCTAACAACCTAGAATATTTAGTTTAGCCCCCTGTATTAGGGTTCTCAGGAAGAACAGAATTAACAGGAAGTATAATTATGAAAAGGGGACTTATTAGGTTGGCTTACATGACCAGAAACTGGAAAGTCCACAATGGCCATCTGCAGGTTAGAGAGCTGGAATACCCAGTACCTATGCAGTCTAAGAAGCTAAAGCCCCAGAGAAAGAGTGATCAACATTGCTACCCTAGTCCAAGACAGAAGGTTTCTGAGAATCACTGGCAGAGTCCTCTTTGAAAGAGTGAAAAAGAGAGAGTCCAATATCCTCAGATGAGCAGCAGGAATCTAGAACTCTTCAAGAAGAGTCAAACTTGCACCTCCTGCTGCTTCCTTGTTCTTCAAACTTTTATTCTATCCAAGTCATTATCCAATTATGTAGTGCTGCCCATGCATAGGGAGGGTCTCCATTTCAGTTGGCTACCCACATGCCAATCATTCCTAGACACACCCTCACTGACATACCCATAAACCTCTTAGTCCTTAGTGTCTCTCAACCCAATCAAGTTGACAAATTAACCATTACACCCCCATTCTAGGAACTAATTTGCTAACATTATTATCTAATATACTTGAAGTTCTTTATACCTGTTTGTCACTATGAGAACTTAAAAGATATTCTTTTCCCTAGTATTTTCACACAATATTCTGAAGAGAATCATCATTCTTCACATGTATACTCTGCAAGTCACACATTTTTCAGAGAACAACAACTTTCTTAATACTCAGGGGGAGAATGTAGGAAGCTTCCTTTAAGAGCCAAGATAAGCCCTCAGGTCACTATGATCTTTCCCAGTCAATATAAAGTTCTTCCTTTTCAGAGGAGTTCACTAATAGTTTTAATACTGTATTTTTTGTTCCTTTATTTTTTTTTCAACTTATGGAAATGCATAAACATAGGCAAACACAATTGTCAACTTTTAAACATCTCATTTCATATGATCCTTTTTCTTAATTTTTTTATTTTTATTATTTTATTTTTTTTTTGGTATTGGGGATTCAACCCAGGAGTGCTCAACCACTGAGGCACATCCCCAGTCCTTTCAAAAATATTTTATTTAAAAGCAGAGTCTTGCTAAGTTGCTTAGGCCTTGCTAAATTGCTGAGGTTGGCTTTGAATTCACAATCTTATTCTTCAGACTACCAAGCCATTGGGATTACAGGCATGTGCCACTGCCCTGGGCCTCATAATAATTTTAAAAATGCAAATATTTTATCGTTGGGTCTGTAAGCAAATGTCACTATAAGATAATTTATCAAATTCATATGAAAACAAAATAATTAATATAAAATCAATACAAGTATGTTTGATTTTAAATGTCCATCACTTTACAATAATTTCTTTTTTATATGACTTGTTTAAATCAATAAAAAAACAAGATTTACCTTTCTCTTATTTTAATATCTTTCTTTTAATATAGCCTTATTCATCTACTCTTCTCAATTCTTCTTTTCTCCTTTGTCTAAACAAAACATTATTTGTGGCTTGTTATGTTCTTTTTTAAGTTTTCATTTTTAACATTATTATTCATCCCACCGAAACATTGATGAATTACCCTTTGTTGAGCTAAGTTGTGGTGTACTGGAATCCAGTGTAACTAGTATGGGATTATATGATGTAACCATAATAGCAAATGTTCTAAGGAAAAATCAATGTGTAATTTGGCGACTATTTTTAAATGAAGAATAGTCATGTGACTTATATTAAAACATTAATTTCCTTTGTCAGTTCTACCATTGTATTCAAAAGAACTTAGAATATTTTCCTTACTATAAAAATATTGTAGAAAATATTTAAAATGCCTACAGGATAAACCAAAAAATAAAGATTATCTTTAACCATTACAGCCAGATCACAAATATCTGTAAGTTTATTTTGATACATTCTATTTTATCTTTCATAATTATATGCAAAATAAATTCAGCAAGATATAGATTCACTTAAGAAAACAGAATTATAGAAAGGAGGGGGCTGGAGTTATGGCTCAGAGGTAGAGCGCTCACCTTGCACCTGCAAGGCCCTGGGTTTGATACTCAGCACCACATATAAATAAATAAAATAAAGTTATAAAAAAAGAAAGGAGATTATATTCTATGCTCAAGCATATTTAACAAAATAATTCCCATTGTTTAGATCATCAGCAAGTTACTTAAATCTAATAAGATTTCCTAAGCTGTAAAGTGGGATTTTACTATTATTTGCTTCTGGGGATCAAAAGAGATGATACAAACAAGTGCTTAGAACAAAACCTGACAGTGCTCCATAAAGGTACACTATTATTACCACTTCTCCCCATTATGCTGATATGAATCCTGGGGCTCAGAGAGGTTAAGATTTATCCAGTCCTTTATTTTATGTTACTCTGTCATAGGGAGAGAATGTCATCGTCTGACTCTGCAAAATTTTTCACAGACATTTGAACAAATGAATACGGGAATACCACACATCCTGTTTCATATGGTTACAAAACTGATCTCTTTACTATTCCACCTTTATTATTACCATAATTGCAATGCTATGTTTATAGTAACACACTCCAGAGAGAGCATGTACCTCCTAACATTAAAATAATAGGAATAAGTATGGAGCATGATCTGGCTTTTTAAGCAGTGCCACTCTGTAGTGGGGTTTGGTACAGATTTTGGAACATTTCCCAGTAAAATCACTGAAAGTCAAAGTCATAAAGGATAAGGAATAAAATGTTCTTTAACCTTCCCTTAATCTTTTATATGTTTTTATTCTGGTGGTATCATGTTCAAGTCAGGGGCAAATATTTGCTTGTCAATCAAATTTTATTACACTTATATTAGAAATGGTATTTTTAAAATTTTAACAATATATTGGCTATTAGTTCTAAAGTAATTTTGTATATATAAATCAGTAGTATGTGTAATTTCATTTCACACAACCTTAAAGATATTTTATTAGACTTTTAAGAAAGGCCATAAGAATGAGGATAAATACAAACTTTTACATAAAAGGATTTATTCTTCAATGTTTTGATCCTGATCCTGTGACCAGTTTAGAAAAATTTAGTTGCCAGTTCAAAAATAATATTATAGATATAATAATAGTTTAAAATTTTCAATTATAGCAGCCAAAAATACTAATAGTTCCTCTTGTTAATTCTATTCATGCCATATATTTGATTTTTTTTTAATATAAGATAGTGACTAAGTTGCCTTCTACATTATAAATGAACCAACTTCATCAACCATATGAAGATGGCAGGCCACCCTTTGTATCTGTGTATTCTATTAGAATATCATCTGGCAAAGTGAAAAGCAATTCTCTAGTCTGATAGAAGTCCAAAAGTAAACAGAATATCTACATTTATGTGCACTTCCATGCACTTTTCAGATTTACTCGGCACTGAGTATAACTACCCAAATGCCCAATAAGTAGATTCTGGTTTATATTTCTAATTTATATTTTATTTAAATATTCAAGTTACACATAACCCAAAGTTTGGGTGAAGATAATTTATTCCAATTTCTACACAAACACACACACACAAACACACACAAATTCTCTTTACAATTTAAAGGTTTTGATTTTTAGGTAAAAATATTCAAATCTGGAGGACAATGCAGATATTTATTTTTGGAACTCTAGATTTTCCATTACCATAATTGTTTTTATATTTCACCCACAAAGAATATCATAAATATGAAAATATTTGCTAATGTATACAATATTTTGTTATGTTGTAAAATCCAGAAGCAAAATAATTGGTTTTTAAGAAAAAAAAAAAAAAAAACTAAGGCAGCACTTTAAATGCACTGGTAAGTTCTAAATTGTCTCCCAAGGAAGCAATTCAGAAGACCAAGAAAGAAAATAGATTTTAGCCCTCAGAGAAGAGGCCCAAATCTGACATTCTTATCTAAAGCTCAGTAGTTCTTTAATGAATCTGAAAACCTGAGTTCCCTCAGAGACTGTAGCTATTGTTATGTCTCTCTGTAATCATTCTTCTTGACAAACATCCTTTGGGATTCAAAACCTTCATTTCATTAACAACTTATTAACAGTTAGTAAAATGAAGAGTGAACTTTAAATTAATTTAAACATCAAGACATTCAAGTAAATAGAACACAACCTTAAAAGTTATAGAAAGTAATTTGTAATTGCAAAACTCAGCCAATCCAAAATTAAATAAAGTTATACTCCAGAAAATGTTAAAGTATGTATTATCCACCTGGGCATGGGACTTAGGCTGAAGATGGGATATGAACTGATGAAGAAAGACTATTAGCAAGATCTGTGAGATACCTGCAGATATATAAAGGCATATCATCATTCAATGATGTAAACACTGTTGTGATGATTATTATCCCAATGAACATGGAAATTTAATAACCTGTCTGAGGTCATAAAACTCTGTGACAAAGTTGGAATTTCACAGTATAGACACTGATCCCAACCTCATATATCCAAAGCAATGGTATATTGCCTATGTTTAATAACTATTATATAAAATAATCCTCCATGTGTCTCTCTTATCTACTAAAGTGGGGGTGGGGGGTGGATAGCACATTCTGCAATCATTCTCTTTTTTTCTTAGTCTTTTTACTTCAAACTAAATACAGAACAAAGATATTTTGTCTTTGACAAGAAAGATACATGCTAAGTAAAACAGTGAAAACATAAATAATCTTTTAGAGCTAAAATATAACTTCCCTAGAATTATTTTAGAAAGATCTCAATTTTTGGAATATCAAAGTTTAATTCATTATTCAAATTTTTCTCAACAGGGGATAATCATATTAAAAAGACTGTTGAAGAATCAGGGGTTAACTCCAAATCATCACATCAGTAGTAGAAGAAAAAGCAAATCAAACAGTGACTTTTTTTTGCACCCATAAGAGAACAAAGTCATAGGATAATTATTAACCCCAAACCTGGGGAGATAAGCAAGTGCAGAGATATGCAGGAACTGGGATGATATAACATAGAGGAGAAAACACTGGTGCCACAAACACATAACTGAGAACTTGTATAAAATGCCGAAGCCTAAGTATGGACCAGTAGGAGAAAAACTCCTGGGGACTGCAATATTAATAAAGCTACAAATGGCTCTTGGGCTTTTATGTTTTGGAACTTTGCAAAGTTCTCACAATGGGGATACAGTAAAGCTTCTCTTGTGGCCCTGGCAGCAATACAATTATTGCATATATTTTGTGTGGTTATTTCACTTGAAAACTAAGGAGTACCTGAAATAGGAAAGAGGAAAAAAAAAGAAACATAAATATCATTTTGCTCAACTAGAGAGTTTTGTAGCATTTTAAAGAACTAGGATTTTAAAATAGATAGTAGTATTCTTGCCATAAAGTAAATGTAGGCTAGATTGGTTTTAAAAAAAAACAACTCTGATATGTAGTTTAGTAGGATGGATGTGTGTTATCATTCATAAACATTTTGAGGCAAGGGAGGAAGCAGGATTATACATAGGGAGAATTTGTGCTACCAAACAATCTCAACAAAGACATAAGGCAGTCTGATAAAAAGCTATGAACCCGTAATGTCTCCCCAGTGTTGTCTATGGAGATGAAGAGGCCACTCTTTTGTATACATAAATTGGCTAGTAAGTGGAATTAGGCTACATTTTGAGTGTGTGAGCTTGGTAAAATAAGCACTATCAGCCCCAGACATTTCTGGCTGTGGTTTATCAGAAGCATACAAATACTTTGCCTTGCTTACTACAATAAAGGAATGTGGAACATATAACAGTAAACACTTCAATATAGTAGATTATAATTCATTTAGAACGAAATAATGGGTTTTGACACCTGAATAAATATACAAGTAAAAATAGACTACCTTAATTATATTACCGATCAGTACTATGAGTAAGACTAAAAAACATAAAGCTTTATAATTATAAACTTTGGATATGCAAAATTATCCAAGTTATTATTTGAAACATATCTCCTGAATCCTTACTATTTATTTTATGACATATTTTGTGGTGAGAATAAATAATATTTAATAAAAATATTTCTGAATGAAATTCATTCTGAAATAATTTTTATAATCAAATTTGTACATTTTCAAAACACAGTATTGATAAAAGTTGGATATGAGTAATGTGAAATTCACAGAAACTGAAAAATTTTAATGAAAAATAGTTCAAAATTTTTCTAGTACTCAAAATGCCAAATGACTTTTTAAACTATGTCAAATTTTTCGCATGTTTTTTTCATTCCAAAGACAGAGATAGTCCAATTAAACAGCATATAAAATATCTTCTCTTCTACACTTGAAAGACATGTCTGTGGGAGAATCAGAGGAAGTAGTTCTTCATCATTCAATGAAATATTTTTATGCTCTCTTGACACAGGAGCTGTATCTTTATTAGAGAACAAACTCTGGTTTTCAACAGCATACATTCTGCTGGAGTACATGTATCATAATGGCTCAGCGTTAAACTGGATAATAGCCATTAGTAGCATCCTGTCAATTAATTACGAAAAAAATATAGAAGCAGAGGAGTCATTTTTCGATTATATATAGCTTCAAAACATTTAAATCAGTATTTTAATAATCTTTTTACTTTTATCTCCCAAATCATGCTTTGTTATGAGGAATATATGCACTTTCTATGAAGCCAGTAGTTGTCAAATAATTGAAATATTACTGCAAATCATGATAAGATGCTTACTTACTATTTTCAAGACTCAGCAAATTATTTTGACATTTTAGCTGGCAATATTGATTAAAATTTAGACTAATTACTTTTTATAATATAATTTTACATAATGTTTTATTAATACCATGACATATTTATTACCTCATAGCCATCTCATACATTTGAATCAAATGGGGTATAATTTCTCATTTTTCTAATTGTACAGGTTGCAGAATCACACTGGTCATACAGTCATATATATATATATATATATATATATATATATATATATAGCAATAATAATGTCTATTTTATTCTGCTGCCCTTCCTATCCTCCCTTCCCTTACAAACACATCTTTTTAAAACAGCATTTCTTTCCTCTTTTTTTCTTTCTATTAAAAGTCAGATCCATTAATGTCATTGTTTTCTTCCTCTGGATGAAAACTTTGTCTGTGGATATTGTAAGAAAAAAACCCAAAATTTTGGACAAGTTTCATACAGAAACATTACCAGTTGAGTTTAATTTTTGAAGTAAGTTTGGGGTGAAAGCTAGGTATTTAAATTTGGTACACTACCTAAACTCATGAATACCAAATTTTAATGCCTACTGTAGTTTGTTAGTAATAGAGATTTCTAATTAACCAGCATCTTTGAAATTTACCTGTGTGAAAATGAATGTGAATAAGAAAGTGATATTGGATATAGAAACTGAAGACACCAAATACAACCTAATGTTTCATTTCCCTACACAGATTATCTTTGAGAGATGGTGCTTCAATAGTGAGGTGGTGTTTCATCAGGCATGAGAGCTAAAGTACCTATCATATTTTACAGAATTGCAGAACATGTCTCATAAGAGTTCTTCCAGTAGGATTGAAATGTAAAAATATAAGAAAATTCTCATGAGATACACTTAAATGTTCAAGGATCCTTAAAGTGTTAGTTTAAATGTGTCATCATTTGCATTAAGTCCAGAAACTTCAATTTGGTTCTAATATGTACCTGTTTGAATGCTGGGGTGGTATGGGGTGGGGTGCTCCCAAGTAGGTTATACTAGAAAAAGGAATAATAAGCCTCTTGGGAAACTATCAGGTGTATAAAAATGATTTTCAGAAAAGACCCATCTAAACAGATGCCACAGTACAAAAAGGGACATTGGTTCTATGTGCTTTAGGAGACTCAGTTATATTGGGGAGCTGAGGGCAGCATTTGAAGGATAAAAAACATTGTCAGTGAACAAGGGGAGCCCCTATCCTGTGCTTTAGAGATTCTTTCTGTCTCTCTTCCTCTCTTCCTCTGTCTTTCTGCTTACAGACTCTCTCTCTCTCTCTCTCTCAAACACAAAAACACTTAATATATTTAATGTGGAATTTTCTGTAACACAGGATTTAGTTTTCATGTTTGGCACAACAAAATATATACCTATAAATACTTACTGTAGATATTATTGCATTTCAGAACAAAAATAAATAAATAAATTCTCCTAACTCTTATACTTTGACATCAAAGCAAAATGCAACTATGTTCAACTACTGAGAACCTTGTGATTTATAACACTTCCAACATCATTAGTAGACCCAGTATTGAGGAACTATTGTTTGGGTATTATTAGAGCAGTAAAGGTACTTGAGGAATAGAAATGACAAATTATTAATATAGCAAATCCTTCCTCTTAGGTCACATTCATACAAAAGATTCTTGTATGCAGAAGCATCCTTTCTCATTAGTGCCAATGGCCCTGTTTTAGTCAGTTTTTTTTTTCCTGCAGTGAGAAAAAGGTTTGACAAGAACATACAAGAACAACTTTTAAGGAAGAAAATTTATTTTAGGGCTCACAGTTTCAGATGACTTAGTTCATAGATGGTTGATTCCATTGCTCTGGGCTGAAGGTGAGGCAGAGCACATGGAAGAGTGTGGTAGAGGAAAGTAGTACAGGGCATGGCATCAGGAGGAAGGGGGCTGAGAGAGAGATGGAGATGGAGAGATGGAGATAGAGAGAGAGAGAGAGAGAGAGAGAGAGAGACAGAGAGAGGTCTCCTCTCACCACAACAAAATATAAACCCCCAAGCTAGGCCCCCCCCAATGACTGACTTACAGTCAAACTCTACCTGCTTTCAGTTACTCAGATAATTCATAACAGGGAGTTAAGTCACTGATTGGTTTAAGGCTCTCATAACCCAATCATTTACCTCTACACTTTCTTGCATTGTCTCACACATGAGCATTTGTGAGACACTTCACATATTGAAAACATAACAGCTCTTGATATTTTCCTTTGTGCTCCATTTCCCAGTTCTGAGGATAATCACAAATTAATGGGACATTTCCAATAGTTGCACAAGGTGATTGGAAATCACAGTTTATTATCTTAAATTGTCAGCTGTTTATTTCCTCTGAAGGTGTATTGTCAAATTAATAGCATAGAAAATGTTTTATTTAGATTCATTTACTAATATGTAATTTTGAAATATTAAGGTGTGTATATATGCTACTTCATTTGCCGTAATGTGCTGCAAATAAAAGAGACCATTCTGGACTACTTGTCCCAAAAATTTAGCCATGAGGAAACCATCTGGTAATAAGAGTATGGTACTTTCCTACTAAATCAAGGGCTATAATAAGACTTGATTTCAGAGAGCAGGAAGCAACAGATGTGTTCTGATTCTAAAGAACTCTTATCATTCAGTTAGCCAGGCTTATAAAACATGAAACCTGTGTACTAGAGTCTCTAAAAAAAGTTACTACCTAGGACCAAAACACTGTTAGAGACCAGGGAATTTTCAAGTAATATATCTAAGCACTTCTAGAATTTCTTAAAATTATAATAGGAAAGAATACTTTTGAAAGTCTAGAAACCCTGTTAGCCCAAAAGTGACCATGTAAAACATTCATATGAATCTTTTAATTATTACTCATGTTGTTCATATAAAATAGTGGGCAAAATGCACACATAACTGTAGGAAAGCTTAGCACAATGTTCCTTAAAGTTAAAACCTACACAAAAGTACCTAATTACTTAGTTATTTTAAAATTTCAACCCATTCTTTTCCCATAAAATCATGCCATACTGCCTATGGTAATCAATGGATTATTAATTTTTTATCTTTTATTTTCATCAAATATTAAAATATAGTTAATTATATTTGTGCAAAGTTTTAAAATGTTTAAATGATATATAATGCAAAGCATCATTATCTTATCATTTACATGTGCACTGAGGATGTAGCTCAATGGAAGAGTCTTTTCTGACAAGCATGAGACTCTGGGTTGAATTTCCAGAACAGAAAAAAAAAAAAAGAAAGGAAAAGAAAAAATTTGCTTACACATGATTTGTAAACAATATGCTATGGCTTGCCTATGAATGCTGATATTTTGTTTCATTTTTATTTTTGAAAAAAAATAAAACTTACTATTTCATTACATTGCAAAGCGAAACACCAAAATATGACACCATTTCTCAGATTAAGCACTGCTCGGAATAAGCCCATATTAGAAACCACTTACTGAAGAAAAGTTGAAACTAAGTTCATTTCTTATTACTAATCAGTATTGTTATGATAAGAATATATAAGGAAAAATAAAATGCTAGAATCTCTTTTTAATATTGAATTATGTTCCTGGGGAATAGAGCTTATATTTAAATAGAGTATAATATGGAAAATTAAGCAGAATATAACACAATTTTTTTTAGTTCTGAGGCAAAAATTTTCATCATTCCACTATCCTGCACTTGTAGATTAACTTTGAAATATTATTACTTTCCAGAAACCCTTTTGGGTGTCCATTTGAAAATGCAAAATTACCTGAAATCTTTTGTAAAAAGAAATTGTAAAAAAAAAAAAAATCTTTTGAAATCTAAATGTAGCACATATTCATTTTTTTTCAAAATAAATAGGATTTCTTAAAAGCATATTAGTTAGCTTCTTATTTTCTTATCATTTTGAGAAATTAATGCTAATTCAGAATAGAAAAAAAATAGGGAAGGAAAAGTATATTTTGGGTAGAATTCTCCTAATCAAACAGACATTTTATTGAAGGGCTAAAAATTCATATATGTTTTCCACTATTAAATTTGCATTTTTAGTGGAAATAATATCTTTCTTTTCTTTTTTGGGGGGGGGGGGCGGGGTTTGCTACTGGNGGCGGGGTTTAGTACTGGGGATTGAACTCAGGGGCACTCAACCACTGAGCCACATCCCGAGCCATATTTTGTATTTTATTTAGAGACAGGGTCTCACTGTGTTGCTTAGTGCCTTTCCATTGCTGAGGCTGGCTTTGAACAACTAGCGATCTTCCTGCTTCAGCCTCCTGTGCCACTGAGATTAAAGGCGTGCACCATGGCGCACAGCTAAGAATATAATTTTGGTAATTATAAATTGCTTAAGTAGAGTTTTCAAACTATAGTTTGTTTATTTTTTCTTTATAGATCCTTACCACGTTCACTCTGAGGCTATCAAGAGACTGTTACTAATTGCTAGGAGTAAATCCAAGGTTTGCATTTGGGATAGAAGTTTGAAAATATACAGTTAAAAAAAAGTTAAAAAGCACACTTAATGAGAGTATCTGGCACAGATAACTGCCATCTTGAATGATATTAACACCTTTCTCAGAATAAGATTTAACTTTATTTCATATGCTAGCAATGTCTAGCATTATTGCTTATAAACTGACTTGTCAAAATTTGGCAAAGAACTCAGTAAAAAGATATGCTGACTAGTTCTGGGGGGAAGAAAAATTGTGCCTCCTTTCAGCAGCCTATCAATTCTAGGACCCCTTGTTCTCTACTGTCAATATTATAAAGTTATTTAGATATATAAATCTATTCAGTTACTCATGAGAATCATCCTTTAATTATCTGAGGCAAAGAAGAAGATTTTGTTGATATTAAGAAATAAAATATGTTTACATACATGTATGAAATTGTCACAGTGAATCCCATAATTTTTTTTTACAATTAATATGCATTAATAATTATCATGAAAATAAAAACACAGTGTTGCTGTTTCATAGAAAAAAAATTCTGGTACTCTGTGGCATAGCAGGGTATATGTGATTTAAAATAATATGTTATGAATCTCAAAATACTCAAAAGACAGAAATTTGAATACATTCAATATAATGAAATGATAAAAATTTAAGGTTATGGTTATGCTCATTATTCTGAGTTCATCACTACCCATCTTATGCATGAATTAAAACCTCACATTGTACCTCATAAATAAATATAAATATCATGTGCCAAGCAAATATTTAAAAATTTCAAAGAAAAACAACCTGTAGTTCCTCCAATGTATCTTGCATTTAATAAATTGTAGAATTGTTAAATAAAAGAAAAAAGAGAATGGAAAATACAGCTGATCAATTTTATTTACATATGACATGATAGCAATTGATATAACCATGCACAGGCCTCATATGTTACATCTTCAGGATGACCATCTATTTCAAGTAATTCTTATATTTTACCAGAAGATAAGCATATGACAATAAGGAAATCAATTTGTTAATTTTTTGTAACTGCTTATTCTCTAGTAACTAGGATAGTGGCCAACTACATACAATAGACTTTAAATAAATGTCTGATTGAATGGACAAGTGAATGAATGAACACAGTTATGGTCACAATGTCAGTTGTAAAGATGTCTCTAAATGAACAGAAATAAAATGCTCAAGACTGAACATTTATTTAAATCATCATAAATATATTATAGTCTCATCATCTTTTCTTTATTCGTGCCACTTTTTTAGGATTTCATTATATTTTCACTAGATATGACACAATGTCCTTCTGTTCCTCTGCAAATCCTTTTTATACAATACTACTAAAGATGTAAATGAAACATGCATATATGATAATCCTTTTACCATACCATGCAGTTTTATTAACAAATGAGTTAAGAGGAGATCCACTATCAAAACAAAAACAATCTGTTCTCTGTTTAATGTTCAATTTCACCATCCATAGGGTCATTTTAAAAATCCAATTCTATTTCATATTTACATATTTTTGTATGAGTTGGGCTTTCCCTGAATAATTTATTTTCTATTTTATTAAAAAATAGATATCACATTCATTCTTTAACCCTTAGTTCACACAAGCCTTCTTCTGGGACATAATTTCTGGCACCTCTTCCCTTCCAAAACATTTTCAGTAGTTCCAAAGTAGTTTACATTAATATACAGCACACTGTGCATTATGTAGTCAAGATATATTATTATGCATATTTAATACAAACTAAAATTCCAGAAGGCTTAAAAGAGAGCATATTTATTTATCATCCTCAAAAACCTATATAAGAAACACAATATAGCTGCTCAAAAATTACTGAAGGAATAATAAAATTTTGCATTTGTATTATATTTAAAGTAGTTATATTTTTACACAAAGATGTTAAATGCTTTGGATATAAAAAGGAATTACACAGCCATTAACCTCAAAGAGTATAAATCCAGCCAGAAGACATATATGCATATAAACTATTATAATACCATATTATATTTGGAAAAAAATGGGTAGTAAATTCAGTAGAAAATTTGATGACTAGATTTTTCAAATCTATTTTAAAGAGAGAAAGAAAACTTCATCCTTTGGATTACTTCATGTTAGTAACAGAGTTGAGGTTTGATGGATAAAGGAATTCACCTGTTGTGTAAAAGAAATAGTTCTAAGGGAAATCATCAACATGGACAGCCAACGACCACCTAAAAAGATGTTCAGCGGTATTAATCATCAAGAAAATAAGAATTTTAAGTATTAATCAGAAATGTTAATTATTTATTAATGATAAATATTAAATATAAGCACACTGATGAGAAACCACTATAGGCCACTAAGACAAAAATTTTAAAATGTTATTATAACAAGTTCTACATTATGGAGACATAGGAATTTAGGTACTTAGTACTTTTGTAATTGTCAGGAAATCTGAATTGATTCAATTCCTGTAAATTTGAAGAAATAGATTATACATTAAAAAGTATTACATTTTTAATTTTTTAATTTTAACTATTTTATAAGTCCATTTTAGTTATAAGTAAATACTAAGGGTCATTTTGATATAAATATAATAAAAGTATTAAAAATAATTAGTTCTATTTCAGGCCCCAGTAATATCATTTCCCTCCCCTCTTTGCTCTGCCTATTCCCTTTAATCCACTCAATGATCTTTCATTTGTTTATTTATAGCTATTTTTAAGCCAGTGCTTTGTGAATACATAAAGGTGAGATTCACTGTGGTATATTCCTATATGTACACAGGGAAGTTTGGTCAGATTCTTTCCACCATTCTTCTTCTCTTTTCCTGTTCCTCCTCTCTCCATTTATATCTCCTTCCTCTACTACAGTGGTATCTCTCTGATTTTTATGCAATCCTCCACTTTTTTCCTCCTGTCTTTTCTTTCTTCTTTTCTTTTTTTTTCTTTGTTCCTTCCTGCCTTCCATTCTTTCTTCTTGCCTGTTGCAAGCCATCCATGGGCTGTCTGTGTGTGTGAGCTTTTGCACTTTTGAGCATACGAGGCGACTGGTCTGGCCTGTGTGCTGATTGGGCAAGAGTGCCTTCCCTCTCTTTCTGCCTGTGATCCCACACAGCACCTAAGATGGGTATGACTTCCCGAGATGTCAATCAATCTACTGACCACAAGACATCACAAAGCAAAACTCCACCTTGGAAACCCTACTCTCTGCCTTATTTGGTGAAGAATATTCCATCCAACCTCCCATTTGTGTGTCCCCCTATAAAACAAAAAGAATCCTGGTGCATGCTTTCTCTTTCCAGTGCTGCCCAGCATGGAGCTGACCCTTGGGGTTGCAGAGCAGTCCCACCCTCGATCTTAGAAACTCATGTTCGTGTGCTGCATGGTTTCTTCATTGTTTTTTTTAGTTATTGATACAGCTAGCTCCTTGAACCCAGTGGTATCTCTCTGATTTTTATCTCACCAGCCTGGCCAGCTGGTGACACTTATCCTCCTTCCTTCCATCCCTCTTTCCTTCCTTTCTTCTTTCCTTTCCTTCTCCCTCCTTATTTTGATCTAGCATTCACATATCAGAGAAAACATATGACCTTTGACTTTTGGGGTCTGGTTTATTTCACTTAGCATGATGGTCTCCATATCCTTCCATTGGTAAATATGGTAAATGCCATATTTTAATTCTCCCTTATGGCTGAGTAATACTCCATTGTGGGATATTACTCATTACCACATTCTCTCTATTCATTTATCTTTTGACAGCACCTAAATTGGTTCCATAGCTTGGCTATTGTGAATTGTGCTGCTATAAGCATTGTGACTGCATCTTTATAATATGCTGCTTTTAGATCTTTAGATGTATCAAGTAGTGAGAAAGCTGGGTCATATGGTGGTCCCATTTCTAGTTTTTGGAGGAATCTTTATATTGCTTTCCAGAGAAGTGGTACTAATTTAAAATCCTGCCAATAGTATATAAGTAACTTTTCATCCACATTCTTGCCAGCAAATGCTTTATTTGTATTATTAATAATTGCTTCTGATGAGTGTGGCAAAATCTCAACATAATTTTGACTTTTATTTCCCTGATTACTAGAGATGTTGAACATTTTTTTATATATTTGCTTGTCATTTGATTTTCTTTCTTTATTTTTTTGAGACATGTTCATTTAATTATTTTATCCATTCATTAATTTGGTTATTATTTTGTGGTGTTATATAAGAGTTCCTCATATATTCTGGATATTATTCCCTTATCTGAGGAACAGGTGAAAAGGATCTTCTCCCATCTTGTGGACTGTCTTTTTATGCTTTTAATTTCCTTTGCTATGAAGAAAGTTTTTAATTTTATGACTTTCCATTTATTTTTGTGTGTGTGTGTCTGTGTGTGCTTCAGGAGTCTTTCTAAGGAAGTTAATAAATGCCAACTTGTTCCAGTGTTGAGCCTATTTTTTTTCTACCAGCTGTTGAGTCGATGATCTAATGCCAACAGAGATTTAAGAGATTAAAGAGTTAAAAATCAGAAAAGAAGAACTCAATCTATCCCTATTTTCTGACAACATGATCCTATATTTAGAAGATAAAAAATTTCACCAGAAAACTTCTAGAACTCATAAGTGAATTCATCAAAGTAGTAGGCTATAAAATTAATACCCATAAATCAACTGCATTCCTATATAGCAACAATGAATCAGTTTAAAAATAAGTTAGGAAAAGTAGCCCATACATATATAATTTCTTTTTTTTTTCTTTAGGTTTGAAATGTCTCTAATGCTTTTATAACTGGTTACCTACATTTGGTGGGAAAGGTGTGTTGAAATCAACCAATATAATTGTATTATAGTCTATCTGAGCCTTTAAGTTGAGTATTGCTTATATGATTAATACTATCAGTGTTTGTGACATAAATATTTGTTACTGCATCTTTTTGTTGGGTTGTTTCATTTAACATGAACTGACCTTATTAGTCCCTTCCAAAGTCTGCTTTCCTGTGTTTGAGAGTAAGATGCTCTTACTAGTTTTTGAATCTATTTGCATAGAATATCTTTTTCTAACTTTTCATTTTCTGTCTGTGGATGTCTTTACTTGTGAGACGTTAGCAGACACAATATGGTTGAGTCTTAAAAGTTAATTTTTATTTCAGTTAATTTTTGTATTTTTGTGACCAAAATACTTACAAGAACAACTTTGAGGAGGGAACATTTATTTGAGGCTCATTATATCAGAGGTCTCAGAATGTAGATTGTTGACATCATTGCTGTGCTCCTAAGATAAGGCAGACAATCATGAGAAAAAAAGTATAGTGGAAGGAAGCTTTTCCCTCCCTGGAAGCAAGAAAGCAGAGAATTGATGGAAGGGCTACAAGTTAGATCAACCCTTCTGGGGTATACCTTCACTGAACCTCCTCCTCCAGCCATGTCCCATCTGCCTATACAGAGTGAAAAAGAGTTCTATCTGATTTTTACAATACTAAAGGAAAAACTGCCCACCAAGACCATTGTAACTAGAAAAGAATAATTTATAATTAAGAAGACATAACGACAATCTTAGACATCGAATGCTGAAAGTGTATATCTCCCCCAGACATGCCTTACCAAAAATGCTAAAGAGAGATATTAAAAGTGAAAAAAAGAGATATTGATAAGTAAGAAGAAAACATCCAAAGGCACAAAATTTACTTGTCGGAGTAATTATTCAGACAAAATCATAATGTTCTAATATTGTAAATAATGTAAATAAACCATTAATTTCTTTAGAATGAAGAAAAAAATAATTAAAATAATAGGTGCATTACTATTTTAAGAAATAGGCAATACAGAAAAAATATAAAATGTGACATGAAAATTTCAAAATTTGAGAACGAAAGGCAAGTATTAAGCTTTTTCTCATTTTATTTTTAATAGTTATATATGATATGATACTATCTTTTAAATATAAGACATATAAGACATTTTCATAATGTTCATGGTAACAACAAGACAAAAATCTGTAGTAGATAAACTAAAAATAATAAGCAAGGAATCAAAACACAATACCAAAGTAAACCAATTAACAAGAAAGAAAACAATGAAAGAGGGAAAATAAAATAAAGAAACTGCAAGAAAGCTGAAAAATATTACAAAATGGCTCTATAAAGATCTGACATAATTACAATTACAATAAGTGTAGGGAATCAAATTTTCAAATTTTAAGAAACACATAATAAGACCCAATAATATGTTATAATAAACCTGTTTCACTTCAAAGGATAGGATAGTCTGAGAGTGAAAAATGGAATAAGATATTCCATGCAAATGTAATTTTAAAAAAAGAAAGCAGAAGTAGCCTTTTTTATACCAGAAGAAATATATTTTAAATCAAAGATATTAAAAATAAATAAGGAAGACCCTTATGTATTAATAAGTGTTGATTCATCAAGAGGAAATGGCAATTCTAAATATATATATATGCACTTAATATTGAAGTACTCCAGTATATAAAGCAAAGTTTAATGGACTTAAAGAGATTGACTTCAATATAGTAATATTAAGGCATATTGATACTTAACTTTCAGCATTGAACAGATGATGCAGACAGAGTCTCAACAAAGAAACCAGAGTTATATTGCACCAAAGATCAAATGACCCTAGAAGGCATCTACAGAAGATGCTATCCAACAACTGAAAAATGTACATTCTCACCATCATATGGGACATTCCATAGAATAGATCCTGTAAAAGATCATAAAAAATGCTCAACAAATTAAAAAAAAAATTTGAATTTCTGTCAGTTATCTTTTGCCAAATATAATCAGTGGAAATCAGTAAGAAGAAAGACATTAGAAAATTTACACATGTGTGAAAATTAGTTTATTCTTAAAGAACAAAAGTGTCAAGGAAGAGACCAAGAAGAAAATTTTAAAAATATTTAATCAAATAAAAATGGAGATTAACACAAAAATCTACGTGATGCAGCAAAGAGTACTAAGAGAGAAGTTTATAGCAATTAATATGTGCACCCCCCCAAAAATCAGAAAGATATCAAATAAACCACCTATTACTGTATCTCAACTAGGGAGACAAACTGGAATTGCTGAAATCCAATAGCAAATTTTCTGAAACAGAAATCAATAAAGCAAAGGGGACCAGATGGAGGGAGGAGAGGAGGGAAAGGGGAAGTATCGGGGCATACATTTGGCCAAATTATACTGTTACATTTTGTGCACATATGAATATGCAACAACAAATTCTTCTATTACCTATAATTATAATGCACTCATAAAAAAATGAAGAAAGCAATCTCTTTAACCAAATAGGTAAAAGACTTTTATAATGACAACTATGAATCCCTGATACAGGTAATTGAAAAGGACACAAAAACTGGAAGTGCATCCACATTAATGGATGAGAAGAAACCACACTGTTGAAATGTCTGTATTATCTAGAACAATCTGTAGCTTTAATGAAATTTCTTTAAAAATACTCAGGACATTTTTCACAGAATTAGGAAACAAATTTAAAAATGGTATGGATCCATAGAAAACCCCAAATAGGCAAAGCAACCTTGCACAAAAAGAACAAAACAGAAGGCATCACACTGCTTGCCTTCAAATTATGCTGCACAACTTTAGTCATTAACGCAGCAAAGTATTGACTTAAAAGCAGACATGTAGAAAAACAGAAAAGGATAGCTTAGAAGAAAACATGTACAGCCAATTAATTTTTGAAAAAGTTGCTAAGAATATGCAAGAGATAAATTACATTCCTTTCAATAAACTGTTCTGGGGAAATTGAATTTCCCTGTTTAGAATAATGTTCACTCAAATGTATTTAATTATAAGATTTAAATTTAAGAAATGACATAATGAAACTACAAGAAAAAAAAAACACAGAGGCTAAATTCTTCAGGGCATTGGAATGGGAAACATATTTTGGAAAAAGATTTTGAAGAGCACAGTATATAAAAGCAAAAATTAAAATAACAGGATTATATCAAACTTGAAAAAAGCTTCTGAAAGGCAACAAAAACCATCAGCAGAGTGAAGAGATAAAAGAAACAACTACAGAATTGAAACAAATATTCAAAAATAGATAAAGAAAACAAACAATGCACATTAAAATTCTGCAGTTAACCTAATTAGACATTTCTCAAAGAAGGGATACAAATGGTCAACAGAAAAACTGTTAAATAATGCTCCACACCACAAGACACCAGGGAAATACAAATCAAAAGCCTAAGGAAAATGTACATTTTTCACACTATTTCATTAAAAAGACAATTATCTGCATATCTGAATATATGTGGAGAAAAGAGGATACTTGCACATTGTTTGTAAGGATGTAAATTAGTATTACTGTTATGGAAAAACAGTATGGAGGTTCCTAAAAATATTAAAAACAGACCTATGATATGATGCAGCAATCCCACCACTGGGCATGTATCCAAAAGGAATCATACTGGTCTTTCAAATAGAAAGGTCACTTGATATTTATTGTTCCTTGGTTTAAAATAGACACAAAATGGAAACAAACCAAATGATCAGGAACTGATGAACTGGTAGAGAAATATGGAACATAAACACATAGGTAAAATATGCTAGTAATAAAAGGACAATTTCCACATGATCTCATTCACATGTGAAATAAAAAAAAAAATTGATCCCAAGAAGTTAAGATTAAATGGTGGTTATGGGGGTGTGGAATAGCAAAGGATTGGTAGGAAAGGAAGACGACTGATTAATCAGTACTAGGTTATGATATATAGAAGAAAGGAATTCCAGTGTGCTACTGGACAGTTTCTATATAGAAAATTATAATGTACTTCATATTTCAATATGCTAGAGAGGAATTTGACTTTAAACTATTAAAAAAATGAAGAGATAAATGTTTAACCAGATTTAAACATTATATAATAAAAACATGCATCAAAACATTACATGTTAAGCATTAAGGTGTACAATTTTATGTTTTATGTATGTTTTAAAAATTAAAGAAAAATCATAGAAACACTAGGGAAAATATGTTGAAGTTTCCTTATACTTGATTTGTTGACCAAAAGCAGAGAAAATGGCTGTAGTAATTTGAGAATGAGAAAACAATAACTGAAGTTTGAAGAAAAATTGCACAATAGATTTACAGAATACATGCAGAAGATAGATTACATAAAACAAGGTAAGATATACTAAGTCAATTCCAAACAGGAAGAAAAAACATTGGTTGATCATTAGATTGTATCATCAATAGTTCCTTGTGCACCAGTGACTGAAAAAAGGATATTTTACTAGGTCAAAAGTGAAGAATAGGGATTTGAACATATTCTGTGTACTCTTCTTCCTCTCAGCTTCTGACAATGACAGTAATGAATTTGCATAGAAATCTACCCATGTATACTAGAGATGATAAGGCAGCAGACAGGTGAGAAGCACATAAATAAATAGAAAATAATTTGGAGTACAGAAAAACTAAAAGTTAAGCGCCTATAGAAAATGATGAAATAACTTGTGTAGCAGAAAAAGAGCTCATGAAGAAAGTTCTAAAACTCAGTAAGTGCAGAGAGTGGACGTTGTTATCAGTCTACACAGGAAGAGTGGTGAAACCCAGCTTTGCCCTCACGTTTCCCCACAAAGAAAGGTAAATATGCCTTCAAGGCCAGACAAGATAGGTATCAAATCTTTGAAAAGAATAAAAAAGAGAAAAAATCAAGCTTCCATAATACCAAGAGTATCAAAAGGCAAAAGTGAAAAAAAAATACTTCTGACAGCAAAGGACTTCAGTGAAATAGAAAAAAAAAATTGTACCCTGTGATTTTTATCCTTTATCTCCAATTAACTTCTATGTGAAGGCATTCTGACTACAGTCTCAAGTAAGGATTTGGAAAGTATATCTCTCAAGGATCTGGTCAGCCTTAAGGAGAAAACAAAACGAAATTAAATTAAATCTACAGACAGAAAATATGGGGACTCAAATAAACTTCATTACAGAGTGAATCAATTATTATATAAGCCCTTCCTCTATATAAGCACAGTGAATTTCAATAACATGTTTTATTTTATTTTAACTACTTCAAGATTGAATTTAATTAGCCTACAATTTACCTATTTAAAGTGTACAATTCAATGATTTTTAGTGTATTCACAGAATTATATAATCATCTCCATAATTGACTTCTATAATATTTTTTTACATCTAAGGGAACCCCCTATTTATATTTACTCCCCATTTTTCCATAACTCCTCCAGCCCTAGAAAGCCACTAAACTACATTGTACCTTTATAGATTAGCTTAATGGGAATGTCTCACAAAAATGGAGTAACATTATGTGACTTTTTAAATGCTTTTTTAGTGCTATAGGTATACATAATAGTGGCGTTCATTTTGACAGAATCATATGTGCATGAAATCTAATTTGTCCTATTTCAGTCCCCAGTCTTCCTCTTGTCCTCCCTTCCTGGCTTCCTCTGGTCCCCTTCTTCTACTCTATTGGACTTCCTTCTATTTATTGGTTGATTTTTTAACTGGTACTTTATAGATATGCATTAGGGTGAATATTACTGTGGTGTCACGAATCAGCCATGGGCTGTGTGTGTGAGCTATGAGCATTTGAGCACATGAGGCGACAGGACTGACATTGCTGCTCTGACTGGGCTGTGTGCCATATGTGTCCTTTTCGCTCACTCTGCCTTTGATCTCACACAACACCTGAGATAAGTGTGGCCTTCTGAGATGGCAGTCAACCTGCTGACCTCAAGACATCACCAAGCAACCCCCTGAAATCCAATCCCTTGTCTTATTTGGGTTCAACTTTCTCGAAGGTCTTCCCCTCAATAAATAGGATGGTCTCAGGTGTGCTCTCTCTCTTTGCCTCCCTTGTGGGAGCTGGGGCAGAGAAGCCATCATTGAACCCCAAGAAAAAAGTACTTTCTATATTTGTATAATTTGTCCTGCCAGCCCAATTCACCTGAAGTGACCCTGACTGATTTAGTTGCGTGTCACAGCAGCAAATGTGGTACATATATTTATGTATGTACATAGCATAATTTAGTCAATTTTATTCTTCAGCTCCTTCCTTTTCCTGTCCCTTCTCTATCCATTTCTGTCCCCCTTTCTCTATTCCACTGATTTCCTATATAATTTCAAAGGACTTCCTCCTTTTTCCCTTATTTTTCTGTATCTTCTACAATGAGAAGAAACATTAGATACTTCACTTTCTGAGCCTGATTTTTTCACTTAGGGTGATGTTCTCTAGTTCCATTTATTTACCAGCAAATGCCATAATTCCTTTTCTTTTTTTCAGTGGCTGAGCAAACATTCTTTGTGTGTGTGTTTCCCACTTTTTCTTTATCTGTTTATCTGTTGATAGACCCCTAGGCGGGTTTCTTAACTAGGTTATTTGAATTGTACTGTTATAAACATCAATGTTCCTTATCACAATTATATGCTAATTTTAGTTCTTTAGGACCAATAGGAAGGAGTGAGACCTGGGTCATAAGGTGTTTCCATTCCTGGTCATTTGAGGAATCTCTATACTTATTTCCACAGTATATATTATGAATTAATATAATAAAAAAGTTTTTCATATGTTTGTGTATAAGTTCTCTATATATCCAGTTCATAGTTGAGTGAATATACTTCCAAAAATTAGCCCAATTTGTATCAAATACTTCTGAGATCACATACAATTGCTATCCTTTCTGATTTTACTGTATGTATATAATTGCCATTCACTTCACCTGTCTTTCACAAATGTCAGTTTTTTAATATAATAATGAAACTACAAATACCTTTAGACAACAAAGCAATGAAAAGAATTATTAGTAAGCTACTTGATGTCTGCAGTCAGTTATTTCAGCTCTAACTTATTTAGTATGTAGATTGGATTCACTTAGTATTGATGAATTAGCAGCATTTACAAATGCATGGGTAGACATAAGAAGCCAAATTAAAACTACAAGGCTGCAAAAAATAAAGCTGGCAAAGCCAGAAACTATTTTGTTCAGCAAATGAATTTTTTTTTTAATTTGGAAAAAAACAAACTAAATTAGTCACATTAATGTAATACAATCTTAATTATTGCCCTGAGTCCTTTTAAATATTTATGAGCAATTCTTTCCAAATGCCTTGTCAGCTCTATTCAATTAAAGAGCGTGTCATCAGTTGTACTTTTCCAAACTGACTCTAGTTTCCTCCTTACACTGTGACCAGTGATGCTAAAAAATTATACCTGGGAGCCATAGGCAGATGCATTTTAGTTCATTTAGAAGACCAAGTTGTGGATCAAAAATAAAGAAGAGTAGGTAAGAAAAGGCATGAAAATTCAGACCTCACTTAAATTGAGACTCAGTCAGTGACTCTTGGTTTGGACTGTTAGGTTCAACAGTATTTGCTCTTGGTTATTAAAAGTTTCTTTTTTACCTACTCAATTGAAGGCTATTATTAAGCTGAAGTCACCAGTCTTTCTTGTAATAAAAAGTAAATAAATTCAGGGGGAAGTTAGAATCAACACATCATTGTATGTACAATGGAGAAGAGGCTGAACTAACACAACCAACAGTTGTAACAGATTTACACCTTACAAAAGGAAACATTTTTACTTTTCCCTTATACTTTTGAAGAAAATAGGGAAAATGCTGTCAGATATTTGAGATTTATCTTATTAATTTATCAAGCTGCATTATATTCAGTTATTATTATTTGCTTCTTTGAAATGATGTGTAGTACAAACAATTCCACAGGAATATATCAGCCATCAGTGTCTTTAAAGGACATGTTTCTTTATTATATTATACGCACATGCAAACTTCTCTCTGTGTGTGCCTGTTTGTGTGCATATTCATTCAATATCTTTATCTTTAAAAGTTGACTGAAAATTCACATGAAGAGTTCTATTCATTTTGTAAAGTCAAAAAGAATCTTTGATGAGGTAGCCACTCATTTTGTATTTTGTTCAGCCAGCATTAATCAATACCTTGCATTTATAATTATGGAGGTGGTACATGTTTTATTTTTTAAAAAGTAAGAAAAGTATAAAAACCTACCAGAAAGTCATAAGGAGTGTATATATATATGTATTTAGAAAGTAAATTTTTATTATACATGATAAGGAGCTTTCCATCTGCCACTTATTCACTGTGTGTAATATGAATAATAACAAACTTAAGTTCAAATTTTCTCTTAGTATATAGATAAACCAGGGTAAAGATGAAAGAAGCCAGCTAAATTACTCACCAAATTTCTCTTGACATATTTTTCAGAGAAGGGATCATTTATTCAATATTAATCTTATTATGAAATAGATTTTTTTTTAAATAGGAAAAATAAATAAATTATCTTCTAAGAAAAATCCCTCTTCTTCCTCTTGATTTACTGTTGAAAAGAAATTGTGGAAGATCCATTTGATCACAAGAGGTTGCTTAGATAAGGCCAGACAATGATTGGAGAAAGTTACTAGAATTTGCATGCCTTCTTATGGTGTCCTATAACTAGGAAAAATGGAAGATGAGATTTTGTATATGTTTACCTCTTCAAAGACATAGATCAGTGTATGCCATAATGTTATATTTATCCTTTTTGTTCAACTGACTTAAACATTTAATGATTGAAAATTAGGTGAGACATACTTCTCCCAAGAGAATCACTGTTACGTTCCCCTCACTGGCTTCATTTTCACATACCTCTGATATAACATCTCCACCAGTGAGTCTTTTACACCATGAAAATCCAGTGAATACAAAGATCCAATTTTGCCTGATGTTTGTATTATGAAGAACATAAAACATACGGATGTTTTAAGAGTTCTAAGAAAAGAAACAGGGATATTTTCTCCTTTATGTACAAGTGAATATTCTATCATGAAAGTGGGAGAGAATGACTTACCTAATTTTGTTTGATTCATTAAATTTTTAACACAAAAATCAGTTGAATTGGAAATTTTGCTGTCATTACATGAACCATTGCAAAATTTTCTGAGCTAAATTGATTATCATATTTCAAAATTATAAAAAATTTTCAATAATTTAAGAAAGGTGACTCAAAGCAAAGGACAAAAATAGAAATAAGCTTGAATTATTCCTTGAAGGCCTTTACTCATGTGCAGTATGATATATTTTAAATAGGTTTAAGAGATAGTAAAACAGTCATAAATATGCCTTAAATGGAACACAAACTTCAGATTTAGAATGTATGACAGCTAAACTAGATAAGTTATTGGTACAGCAATTATTAAGGAATTAAATACTCTTTAAAATTTTGCAACTGGTAGTAATTATAGAATCTATAGCATATATTCTTCTCTTTATATCTTAATTATGTCATGTACTTATATATTTCCGTTTACAGGGCAATTTTTTATATATTCTTTTTTTAAAAAGATCATTTCACATTAATTTTTCATTTCCCACATTATTTTTCTTATTATGAAGATGGAGATATTGGCTAAAATGTTAATTTCCAGATAAAACATTTGAAGACTTGCAATGTTTAAACTCAGTACTATGGAAAAAAGATCTTAACCATATGAAGGGACAAATATTTAGACATTCTAAATTTTAGTAGAAATGTTCCAGTGGGAATTGCGAATGTAATTTTGGAGCTCAGAGTTCTGATCAGGAGTGATCATATAGATTGTATACTTTGAAATTTCTTTTGATGTCATACAACTTACCAGTCTGTACTAGAGATGAGATATGTATGAATAGATAGCATATGAAAACACAGAGATGTGAAGATTAGAGTTTAAGTCTTACTCTTTAATAAACAAATTAAATTCCTTTAAAGTTCTCTAAGAAATACTCATATTTCCTTACAAAACCCATAGGGATTTAATTTGAAAAGAGCAGAAAGAAGATGGAGTGTGTGAACAATGTATATTTTGCTCAGAAGGATGTAGGTCCTTAAGTTTAAATTGACATAAATCCAAAGAATAGAAAAATACCCGTTTTAAATGGTATTTTCTACTTTCAATTTCTTTCTTTTATGCTACTTTTATTTTATTATGAAATATCAAAACAAGACTTTTTTAAAAATTTAATGTCTATAGTTCATCTTTTTACTTTTTAATTTCACTTAAATTACATTTAACTTAATTTCAATTTTATTTAATTTCATTTGTAATCAAATGAATAACATATTAAATATTTACCATCGCCAAGTATCCGGTAGGAGTTTTAGAAGTCAAGTACAAATGTTAATTGTAATCCCCAAAGTCCAAGGTGCTTTGAATATTCCCTCACCACAACTTCTTTCTCTAGTTAATAGAGGTATATAGTTATATATAGTCTTTATTTTTTTAGGAAAATATATGCATACCAGTTTACTGAGAGGGTGATGTTAAGTCATTGTACACATGTTTCAGTTGTATAGAGCTGCTATCAATCTTTAACTTGTAGGTCTTCTGCTGAACCAGTTATGTGATCTTAAAACCAGTTTGGTCTGGCTTATGTCTTGATTGCCACAATCTGAAACAAAACATGGCACGCAAGGCAACTATTAAAGACTTCTAAGTCAACTCAAAGTAAGAGCTGTAGTGGAAGATTAGGAAAAAAAGGCTAATCCTCAACTCTTCTAAAGCAGTTTTTTTTATAAATCAGCATACTAAAGTGATACAGCCACATCAATGTTTATAGCACCACAGTTCACAAGAGCTAAGCTACGGAGTCAACCTATGTGCCCTTGAACAGATGAATGGATGAGGAAAATGTGGTACACATACACAATGGAGTATTACTCAGGCATAGAGAAGAGAAGAATGACTTTATGTCATTTGCTGGTAAACAGATAGATCTGGAGACTACCATGCCAAGTGAAGTAAGCCAATCCCCCAAAACCAAAGGTCAAAATTTATTTTTTCTCTGATATGTGGAAGCTAACAAACAATTGGGGATTCAGGGGACAGAAATTCAGTGGGTTAGATAAAGAAGAATGAAGGGAAGGGAAGAAGATGGGAATAGGAAAGTGTAATGAATCTGACACCACTTCCTATATACATATATGAATACAACTATAGTGAATCTCACCATTGTGCCCATCCATAAGAAATTAATTTCTTGTATACAGCATTGTTTTAATTATATATACATTTGGTGAAAACAAAAAAAAACTAATCTCTTTAGCATTTTTAAGAATAACATATATTGCTATTTACTAAAAAGCCTCAGAATAGGGAGGAAAATATCCTACCAGTAAGTGGACATGGTGGCTCATGCCTGCAATCCCATTATTCAGGAGGCTGATGAAGGAGGATCACAGAATGTAGGCCAAACTGGGCAACTTAGGAAGAGCCTGCCTCAAAATAAAATAAAAACAAATAAAGGGCTGGGAGTGTAACTCATTGGTAGAGAACCCCTGGGATCAATACCAAGTACCACAAAGAGAAAAACAAAAAAATTCCAACCAATAAACCATGGGATATTCAAAAAACATATGACTATAATCAAACTGTCATTCATGTTTTATTAACATTTCTGTAGTATAACAATAACTACTCAATTATTCACTGAAATAAATAATTTTTTTCTAAGAATTACTTCTTCATGGGAAAGAAATTATTTCTTCAGCTGACTTATATGAAGTATCCAGTTTGACTTTTAGTTTCAGCTCTGATATGGAGAATTTAAAGGTCATCACTATTCTCTTACAACAATAAAAAGCTAGACAATCTGGAAAATAAATCAATGATAGAGGTTTTAGGAATATGCTGAGGTTTAGAGATATAGTTGTATCCTGGGAATTACAATAAAGATGTTTACTGAGAGCAGAAAATAATAGACTTTGTAGAAAAATCTTTAGATGAAAATATGAAAAATGTTTTGGAGAAGGATGGGAAATTCATTTCAGAATTAAGAGATCCTGGGGACCACAGTGTTATTGATTCCCACATTTTCATCTTCATTACATTTAAGAATTCCAGAAGGTTAATGCGGTGAATATTCAAAAAAGTTCCCCCCTGTCTGGCATATCTAAGTGGACAAGTAACCAGTTTGGGGACAAGTGGGGTCAATAACACTAAAAGCAAGAGAATGTGTACATGAGCACAAGTGCCCTACTTGATAAAGCAGGTTCCCAGACAATATACATGTTAGGAATTCTGAAACTATTTTATGTGTTTATTGCAATTAATAAATGAAATAAATGAATGGTGGGTGATGGTATTCTTCTCCCTGTGGAGTTCTGGGAAGGTTGCAAATATGCAGGGGCAGTAATCTTCAATGAACCAAGTAACAAATGATTAAAGATAAAAAATAATATTAACTTATGTTTAAGCTAATATAGCTATAAATACATAAATAGTTAGATATGTCTTTAGTATACAAATATACATGTATATATATACATACCCATATTTCCTTATTCTTTCAGCTGAGAGGGCTTAATAATTCACTGAAAGAGACTGAAACTGCTGTTGGCCTTGTTTGCAGGATATTACAGTGAAAGAATACAGATTAAAATTAGCAAAGGGAAAATAAGTACATAAGAGATGAAATCCAGAAGAAACAATTAAATTTTGGTAATAGGGTTCAGTTACTTTATTAAAGTAATTACCTTTTGGTCTGTTTCTTCAGTAGCCTGTTTTAACATGCCACATGGCGAGTTGGAAATGATAATTTTGACATTAATGGATTCATTTTGGAGTCTACAAAAAAAAGAAAAAAACAACCATTTGCCCTAACCAGCAGTGTACAGTACTCTTGTGGAAAGCAAAAACAATAACAACAACAACAACAACAAAAACAAGACAAAAATAACTTCTTGGTGGCTTATTAGTACTAACTGTGAGAAGATTCATTCTACATCCATGATTTGATTCTTAGACCATTCATTTTGGATACAGAAGTGGAAAATAATAATAGTCTCTAGTAAGACAAACAAGATAGAGTCTCCCAATAGGAGCTATCCTCAATAAACCAATCCATCATTCTCTTAGTTCAGTCAAGAGAGTGCACTACCCAATCAATTAAATTCTTGGGTGTACACAATTGCTTCTGCTCCCTTACAGTGAAATAATTTGAAACAGTGAAATAATTTGAAATGGTGCTTTTCAGAATGCCATAATAATGGATAGGGCATTCTATAAGTTGACCAAATAAATAATAAATAAACAAATAGGTAAGTAATACAATATAATTTTGTGAAAACATTGTAAGATCATTTTTTCTACTGGTTCTTTTCAGTTATACATGACAGTAGAATCCATTTTTATGTAACTATACAAGGATAGAAAATAACTTATTTTAATTAGGACCCCCTTCTTGTGGATATGCATGATGGTGGGTGAAGGATCCTTTTTTTTTTAAGAAGGCTTTTTAAGAAATGTTGTTTTTAAATATATGTGACTATCGAGTACACTTTGACATATTTACAAAATATGAAGTAGAAGTAGATCTTATTCTAATTAGGATCCCAGTCTTGTAGTTGTACAAGATTCACTGTGCTATATTCATATATGTATATACAAAAAAGTGTCAGATTCATTCCATTGTCTTTCCTGTTGCCATCCTTGTTCCTTCTCTTCATTCTTTGTCTAATCCACTGAACATTTATTCTTCCTGGATCAGGAGACTATTATGTTAAGTGAAATAAGCCAATCCCCCCAAAAAACCAAAGGCTAAGTGTTCTCTCTCACATGTGGATATTAACACACAAGGGTGTGTGTGTGTGTGTGTGTGTGTGTGTGTGTGTGTATTATTATTAATAGTTATTGAACTGAGAAAGAACTATACAACTGAGATAATGGCAGGAGAGTACTAAAAGATTAATCATAAGATACTAAAACTCAATGTATTCATTCCAACAGAGTTATGAACTGTATAGCATTTGTGAAGTATATAGTTAGGCAGTAAAGATGATTGAAAATACAATATTTCCTTAAAAGTGTTAAAAATTAGAGATTTATAGTAGTGTTTATCAGTTTGATTTTTATTTTGAGGAAAGACATATTCTCTCAGAAATATTAGAGAATATTTTTATAATCTCTAGTTGATTGAGGCCTATAAATGTGGCCTATAATAAATGTTTGCTAGTATCCCCCTGTATAAAGAAGTCAGTTATAAAAGAGTAGTTATCATTAATTTTCTCTAAGGCAGAGTACCCGAATCAAGAAATAGATAGCTAATATTTTATTTGAAAGGTACAAATTCAAGACGTAGCAAAAATAATATTAGTAAATTAAGATGTAATGCAGTGTGTTAGGCTAGCTTACTTAACCACTGCCACTTCACAGCAGGAAAGAGACTAAGGGGTAGTTGGTCTCTTCACTCTGTGACTTAGAAACTTACAGTGCATTAGGGACTTCTCTTTAAAGGTTTACACCATTTGGGACACACTTTCTTAAATTTACAAGTTTGTCATTTGGATCTTTGCCAACTGCACAGGAAGCCCATTCCACAGAGTGATATTTTGTATAAATACAAAAATAAAAGGGCAACATGAATAGATGGGATTCCAAGAATACTTTAAGTGGATAATAATTCCAAGTATTGTAGAGAAACTGGAGCTCTCATAAATGACTGCTGAGAGTACAGAGAAAATGGCTTTAGAAAAATGTTTGTTGTTATCTACCAAACTAAATCTACTTTTAATGCTTATGACCCTGTATCCTAATTCCTAGGCTTTGTTCTAAAACAAATAAGTAATTGTGAAACCCAAAGACATGTACTTTAATATTCAAAGGTTATTCATTTATTTTGGTGGTGTCAGGGATTGAACCCAGGGCTTTGTGCATGCAAGACAATCACTCTACCAACTGAGCTATATCTCCAGCCTTCAAAGGTTATTTTTTGATGACATAATAAAAAATAAGAGTCAAAACATTAATGAAGGAAATAATTAAACATTGTGGGCATATGGTAAGTACTTCACAATGATTTAAAACATAACAAAATATTGATAAACATTAAATTATCTAAATTTTGCATATTTGATGAGTAAGGCACATACAAAAAATATGATTGTACTACTATTGAGTGTTAAACTTTATTTGTTAGTGTAAATATTCATAAAAGCATTGAAAGAAAGTTATTAATAAGAATTATATTCAAGATAAAAAAAAACTCCCCTCAAATTTTATAAACACAAATAACACTTATAAACACATAGGTGGTGTATTTTTTCTTTACTTTTCTTTCATTTAGCATAAGTAAATACATCTTAACTAGCTTTACACATTTAAATTTGAAGACCCTATATTCTACCCATATATACCTCTCTGGTAGAGTGAGAATCAGTAAGGACTTTTCCATTTCTGTAGTACTCATAAACACATCTACCTCTTTTCCTACAGTAAAACAAAGCATTGTTTAAAAGTAACATATAAAGTAAGTTTTTATGTATTGGCATCAGAAAATATAGGCATTAAATTCTCCATTTTAGGTCAGGAGCCATTTTATCCAGGGACTCCTAAGTTTCAATTTAGAAACAATTTTATCTGGAAACCCTGAGGCAACACAACTTAGTCTCCCATAAGAACAGGTGTCTGCTAAAGGGTCGACCCCACCCCAGCCCATGACATAACCCCTAAAGCATGCTTGTGAAATTCTTCTTACAGCCTACAGAGCCTATAAAGCTATGGTGCTGCACTCCTCAGAGGGACAGCCTTGTCAGTTTGCTGCATGCTCTGACAATAAATCTCTCAAGTTGGATTCCTGTGTATGTTGTGGTCCTTGGACTCTGCATGGACTTTTCAAGTGTCCTTTCATTATGTATCTTTAAGAATAAGTATTTTGGACTCCAAGATGGTCGCGAATAGAGTGCATCACACCCCGTGTACCGTGCCACTGCACAGGTGAATAACGAGTTAGAACGACAAAAAACTATTTTGTTAGGAACTTACAGCAAAATGGGGGTGCACCGAAACCTAGAGGAAGGATTTCTAGCAACAAGGTCCGGTAATTAAGTCTCAAACACGAGCCAACTGTGCGACCAGAGAACCGGGCTGACTGATCCACGTGGCCCACCCCGCGGCTACAGATGGCTGGGCGCCGCCGAGAAGCGACCAGCAAGCAGGGAGAAACATTGCTGCGGATTCTGTGGAATCCTTCCGGCTGAGCCCTCACTGAGCCCCAGGCTGAGTTCGGGATTTCAGACAGGGAAGGAAGCGGTACAATTCTATCCCCCACAACGGAAACTCCACCTAGGAAACCAGCGGCCACCATCTTGGAGAGCTGAAGTAACCACTGCCACTCTCCGACAGATTGCAACAATAAAACAGGGGTGTGTTACTCAGCTCATCTCCCATACAGCGGGGAATTCGCATAAAATCTCTCCTAGGCTTTCCGGGGGAGGGATTATCAGAGCGAGCCTGCATAAAGACGTGGGGAAAACTAGAGACACCTGACCTTCAACTCCCCCTCCCATCAGCGGCGAAAATGAAACCTGTCTTGCCAGCGCTGGGGGAGGGGCAAACGGAAAAAAATCAAAACAATAGAGTGCCGGGGTTCCCAATAGCCACCCTCCACACCCAACAAACGACAGGCACAGAGTACAGTTTGAACTGCCATGAGGCATCACTCAGGGGAAATCTGGTCTAGCAGGAGAAACCAGGACTAGCAGGAGAAACCAGGGGACTAGGGGCCAGGCCCTCGCAACTGGGCGGCTAGAGACCGCACGCCCGCCGGCCACAGTCCACCCGCTGCCCGTGTGACTGAGTGGCTGGAGAACGCCTGCCTGCTGGCGACCGACCGCGCAACTGGGCGGCTAGAGATTGCCCGCCCACCAGCGACAGCNAAATTCATTTCTTGGAGTTCTTTCCTCAAAAAAAAGAAAAAACCAACAAATAAATGAACTCACACTACACTTCAAAAACCTAGAAAAGGAAGAGCAAAACAACAGCAAATGTAGAAGACAAGAAATAATTAAAATTAGAGCAGAAATCAACAAAATTGAAACAAAAAAAATTGAAAAAATTGATAAAACTAAAAGTTGAAAAAATAAATAAGAAAAAATTTCTGAATTGATGCTTTATAGATATATATAAGTAGAATTTGTTGGATATATAGTCATACATGCATACAGAATATTTGGTTAATTTCATTCTGTAGTTCCTCTCCTTATCTATTCCTCCTCACTTCCCCTTCCTCTAGTCCACTGTTCTCTTTTCTGTTTTTATGATATATCTCTTTAAACCTTATTTCTCTCTTGTTTCTAGAGATAACATTTAGTCCATTCTGGTTTATTTCACTTAGCATGATATAATCAAGTTTCATCCATTTACTATCAAAAGACTATATTGTTTTTATGACTGAGTACATTATTATCTTTATCTATTTATCAGTTGACACCTGTCCTGTTTTCATAAATTGGCTATTATGAATTGCACTGCTATAAATATTCATGTGCACTTATCAATATAGTATGCAGATTTTAGTTTGGATAAATAACAAAGTGGGAGAGAATGGAGTTATGTGTAGATTTCATTACTAGCATTTGGATGAATCTCAGTACTCATCTCCAAAGTGATTAGACTAATTTGCAGTCCTACCAACAATGTATAAGTGTTCCTTTTCCCCACATTCTCATTAGAAATTATTGTTGTTTCTTTCTTTATTTTTCGTATTGGTATGTGTATTTTCTATAGGAATTGGCTCACACAATTTTTCCATTGCTAGTTTTTATTTGTTCTAATTAGTTATACATGACAGTAGAATGTATTTTGACCCATCATACATAAATGGAGTATAACTTTTCATTCTTCTGGTTTTACATGATGTAGAATCACACTGGGTTTGTCATCATATATACACATAGATTAATAATGTCCAATTTATTCTATTGCCCTTCGTACCTCCATAACCCCTCTTCTCCCCTCACTCTCCACTGTCTGGTTCAAAGTACTTCTATTCTTTGCTACTACCACTGCCTCTTATTATACTTTAGCATACACACATCAGAGAAAATATTTGGCCTTTGTTTTTTGGGATAGGCTTACTTCACTTAGCAAGATAGTCTCTGGCTCCATCCATTTACCTGCAAATGCCATGATTTCATTCTTTTTTTTTTTTTTAAGGCTGAACACTAGAAAAAATAGGACTAGCAGGAACACATCTCAACACTGTAAAAGCTATATATACTAAACCCAAGGCCAACATTATTCTAAATGGAGAAAAATTGAAAGCATCCAGTTCCTAAAAACTGGAACAAGACAAGGATGCCATCTTTTACCACTTCTGTTCAACATCATCCTTGAAACTCTAACCAGGGCAATTAGACAAAAGAAATAAAAGGAATATGAATTGGGAAGGAAAAACTCAAATTATCATTATTTGCCAATGACATGATTTTATATTTAGGAGTCCCAAAAAATTTCACCAAAAATCTTCTAGATCTAATAAATGACTTCAGCAAAGTGGTAGGATATAAAACCAACACCATAAATTAAATGTGCTCCTATACATCAGTGATGAATCCACTGAAAGAGAAATTAGAAAAACTACCACATTAACAACAACTTCTAAATAAATAAATAAATAAATAAATAAAATCTAACAAAAAAGGCAAAATACCTCTACAATAAAAACTACAGAACACCAAAGAAACTAATGAAAGAAGACCTTAGAAGATGGAAAGGTCTCTCATGCTCCTGGATAGGTAGAGTCAATATTGTCAAAATGGCCATACAACAAAAGCATTATACAGATTTAAAGCAATTCCTATCAAAATCCCAATTATTGCTATTTCTATTGTAGATGACTGTCATTCTAATTGTAGTGAGATAAAAATCTAAGTGTGGTTTTGATTTGCATTTCCCTTATTGCTAAAGATGTTGGACATTTATGTGTTTGTTGGAGTTTTCACTTTTTTCTTTTGAGAAATGTCTATGAAGTTTATTTGCCCATTTATTGATTGGGTTAATTGTTGATTGTGATGGTAGGTTTTTTTTATTTTTTTAAACTTTGGATATTAATCTCCTTTCAAAAAGAGTAACTGTCAAAAATTTTCTCTCATTCCATAGAATTTTTTTATATTCTGAATATTAGTCTCCTTTCAAAAGAGTAACTGTCAAAAATTTTCCCCCATTCCTTGGGCTTTCTCTTCACATTAAAAAAATTTTCTTTGCTGCATAGGCACTGATTGCTTTAACAAAACTCTTAAAGTTCAAGAAATGAAACCAAGACTCAATAAATGTTATCACATCAAATTAAATGTTTCTGCATATAGGCTCTTGATATCGTATTCACAGTCCTGGGTTATGTGCAGAAAGTCTTGAGGGACCATTTTATAATTCTAACTTAGGATGACAAAGTTAAAAACATACTAGCTGACTTTCCATGTCCAATAATATTACACAGTTTATTAAAAGTGCAGAAACTAAGATGCAGGTTTATCTTTGCATTTTTTTTTCCTGTGGTGCTGGGGGTTGAACCCAGGGTCTTGTACATGTGAAGCAAGCATTCCACCAACTCAGCTATATCCCCAGCCCATATTTTGGCATTTTCAAGTGAGTTGAAGACTTCAGACTAGAGATCAAATATTCATATTCTATTTAGAATTTTGAATAATGCATCAATATTCTTCAACAGACACCTCTTACTTGATTAGTGCTTTCTTTTAAAATTAACATTTTATTATTAATTCAAATAGATAGACTGATGAAGAAATCAGAAAATTAATTTGGTAGATTTATCAAAATATTTTCTGAGAATAAGAAAATTGGTATTATAATATTAAATTGGTATTATAAACATTTAATCATATCCCAACCAGTAGTCAAATAATTTTGTTAATTTGTAATTACATAATGAAAAAAAAATTATTATAATGCACTTATCATGACATTTGGCACATAAATATACTCAATGCAAAAACAATGGGCATCAAGGGAAAGAACAACAGTGAGTAGAAATCAAAAAGGAGGAAAAGAGAAAGGGTGAAAATAGACAAAAAGAATGGAAAATGAAAAAGAGCAGTAAATAAGAAGCAGGGAAACAAAAAGGAAAGAAAAGAAATATGGAAGCAAGGCAGGAAAAAGGAAATGGAGACAGAAAAAAGAAAAGAACTGGAATAAGAAAAAAGAAGAAAAAAATAACTTTTTGATATTTAGATGTTGAACAAATAAATGCTTTTAGCTGACTTTCAGTTAATAGCTACATTGGGATTATTGTCAACAATATAAAATTTGTTTAAAAACCATGCAGATTTATGTCATATTTTTCATGTTCTTTATCCCCACGTGAATATTTAATATCCTCTAACCATCATTGATTTTGATGGTTATTTCTAAATTTTGTTAGAAAATGATATGTTTCTCCTATTAATCCAGTTTATTTGTACTCTGATTTTCTCTTGACTTTATCTTTTGTGTATTTCTTGCAGGGAAGACAGAATTGGATTTTGCTTTTTTATGAAATGTAAATTAACCTCTATTTTGATTGAGATATTTATGTCATTTATATTAAATGTGATTATTAATATAGATATAATTAAGTCTGTCTTTTTCCTATCCTTTTTCTATTTTTTCTGTGTTTTGATTATTCTCTCTTCTTTTTTAATGAGTGTTTTTCAGGTTGCCATTTTGTCTATGTTGTTAACTTTCACTTAAAAAAGTCCTGGGGTTGTTTTAGAGTATTTACAGCATAATTTCTTTAGCCTATCATATATATTATCAAGACTTCTCAAAATTATACATTTTTTTCTTCATTCTTATGAATTTCCTATGCTTATTGTGAATTTTTCACATAAGTTGTGTGTGTGTGTGTATATATATATATATATACATATATCCCATAATATGTTGTTATTATACTTGCTTAAATAGTTAATTTGAAGAGATTTAAAATTTTAAAGAGATTGTTTAAAAATGAGCAAAGCATATTTTATGTTTAGCCATCTGTTTACTAGTTTTAATCTAGTTCATTGCTATTTATTAGTTCATGTTTTAAATGAATATAAGAATTCTTTTCAGATATTGTGGTACATGCCTTCCATCCCAATGGCTTGGGAGGCTGAAGCAGAGGTATCATGAGTTCAAATCAAGCCACAACAAGTTAGTGAGAAGCTCTGTCTCTAAATAAAATAATTCTTTTTTTTAAAAAAGGAAAGAATTCTTCTCTATGAAAGTTTTTCTTTAACATTTCTTGTAGTACAGATCAGAGAGTGATGAATTACTTCAGAATTTGCATACCTGGAAAAAAGTTTAAAGTTTTATTGTACTTTTATGACTGAAATATATTGGTCATATAGAATAATGAGTTTAAATTTTTATTTTTCTATTTAAAGAATATTTCTCTACTATCTTCTGCCTCAAGTTGTCATTAACTAGAAGTGTGCTGCTGCATTCTTAGCTTCATTCTTTAGTACATTGTATCTTTTTTTCTATAAGTAAGTTGAATATATATATATATATATATATATATATATATATATATATATATATCCATCTCTGGGGTGTGTGTGTGGACCTTTGCACATTGAATAGTAGAATGTGGTGCCTTGTTTTATCCCATACAGTGCATTTTTAATGTTGTAGACTTTATCTCTAAAAATTTGGCTTTGGTCTAGTATGTGTTCCATGTTTCTATTTACCTTTTTAAACTAATGGTATGTAGTAATAGTAATATCTAATGTTTTGTCAATTCAAAAATAGATCAATACTAGATTAATTTGATTTTATTCTTTTTTTTTTTCCTTCTTTGGGATACGTCTTATTTTACATCTTCATTGGATGCCTGGTAATATTGACTGAATTACAGATTTTGTAAATTCTACTTCATTGTATTTTACATATTTTTTTCTATGAATAATTTCTTTATTTAAATTTCTCTGAAGGCTGATTATGTTAAACACTTTTTTTATGTAATTGTTGGTCATTTGTACTTATTTTGAGGACTGTCTCTTCAGTTAATTTTCCCATTTATTGAATGTGTTATTTAATATTTTAGTTTTGAGGTTTTTGAGTTTTTTATATATGCTGAATACTAATCCTCTGTCAGAATTGTAGTTGTCAAAGCCATCAATAAGATTCTGCCATCTCCTTTCATTCAGAATTGCAACAATAGCAATAAGTCCCAATGATGATGTGGGGGAAAAAGGAATCTCTATTTACTATTGGTAGAAATGTGAATTAGTATAGCAACTACGAAAATCCTTATTGAGATTCCTCAAAAAATTTAGAACAGAATCTCTATACAATTCAGGTATGTTACCTCTTAGTATTTTTTCACAATAATTGAAGACAATATACTTTAGAAATAAATTCATTTCCATGTTTTTTATCAACTCAATTCTCAATAGCCAAGTTATGGAAAGATAATTGTCAACAAATGGATGAATAAGAAAAATATCACACACACACACACACACACACACAATGCCACAAAGAACAAAATTACACCACTTGCAGAAAAATGATGGAACTGGACAACACCATCTTAAGTGAAAAAAGCCAGACTCATAGAAACAAATGTCATATGTTTTCTCCGATATTTGGAAACTAGGAAAACAAAAAGCCCAAAAAGGGTTTTCATGGAAATAGAAGGGAGAAAATGTGTTTGGGGAGACAGCAAAGGAAAATTCCACAGAGTAAAATTGATCAAATGATGTTATATGCATGTATGAATATGTCACAAGACCCATGATTCTGTGTAATTAATATATGTTAATAAAGATAATAAAATGTGGGAATATATTTTCATAAAAATAAATTAATTATGTCTATCATGCTATTATTATCATGATAGACATAATTAATTTATTAATAGCATAATAGACATAATTTATTTTTATGAAGTTAAAATAGAAATGATTTTATATTTTGGAGTCTTATTTTCAATATATATCATATATATGTTTAAATATATCTATGCACATATATATGAATAAATAAATATATTTGTCAAAACCAAGATGTTTAAAAATCTGTGGGTCTTCTTGGCCAAAATACAAGATAGTTGTGTTGTTCAATATAATATATCAACTTTCTATTTTCCTGAGAATGTTGTGAAATATTCAGAAAAGCAAGAAAATATGACCACAAACAAAACAAGGCAGGCAACAGAATTGCCTGTGAGAGAACCCAGATGTCAGATTTAATAGACACAGGCTTCAAAGATGCAATTAAAATATGTGTTTGATGAGCAAAAGAAAAAAAAATGCTTGAAAATGTAAAGGGAGATATAATTATGAATCACATCAAATAGAGAATATCAATAGGGGGACATAACTTGTATTAAAAGTGAAATTTCAGTGGTTGAAACATAAAGTCACCGAAATGATTTTTCTGGAGGTGCACATTTGTAGATTCAAAGTGGCACAATAAGGAATTAGTGAACTTGAAGAAAGATCATAGAATTTTCTTTTTTTTTTTTTTTTTTAGTCAGAAGAACAGGTAAAAAGACATAAGGAAAAAATAAACAGTCTGTCAAAGAAATGTGGACTATTCTTACATGTATCAACTTTTCACATACTGAGACTACCAAGAGAGCAGAAATATAACAATTAATGTCTGAAAACTTCATAAGATTGATGAAAAACATCAATTTCCACATTGATAGTTTTAATAAACTATGATAAGAGAAACAGGATACATAAGATACACCCATATGTATCAAAGTATAAATGTTGAGAGAGGAAGCTAAAAAAAGTTTGAACGCAGCAAGAGACAAACAGCTCATTGTGTACAAGAGAACATAAATAATATTCCAGTTGATTTTTTTTTTCAGAAAGAATGGAAACCAGAAAGTAAGGGTATAACATTCATAGTGCTGAAAATACTCTTCAGTCTAGCAGAGCAATGAACATTTCATTATCTTGATTACACATAAAACAAGCATGTAAGTTTAAACTTCAAAGGCATATTAAAGATTCAATGTTTACAGAAATAAATTTCTTATACTTCTAGCTTCTTTTAATAAGCAAGTGATTCATATTGACACCTAAAATAGAAAGGCAAAAAGACTTGAGCAATAAAACATGCTCTATGAACATTTTTAATTGGTAATATCTGTCTATAGACAAGTAAAGAGATCTATAATGAGAAATAATGTAGTATTGATAAAAGACATCACAGCCAATTTCCTGAGAGAGAGACTGAGATTTAATCACCCAAAGCTGCTTTTGCAGCTACTGCCAAAGCATGTTAACTTAGCCATCAGGGAGCAGGATGCCTGTCAAGACTGCAGTAAAGCAAATGGAATCGCTGCCAACACACTGCCTACGGACAACAGATGAGCTTCATACACCATTTATTTTACTTCTGCACATTTTGGTCTTATGTTGTGTTATCTATAGAACATATTGAGCCTGTAGATCACTGCAAAATGACTTCTGGTGGGAAAAAGATTTCTGTTAAGGTAGGAAAACAAAAAAAAGAAATGCTTCTTCAGAGTTAATTCAAGTTAAGAGCCAGAATCTCACTGCTGAGTAAAGCAGATATTTATTTTGATCACAATATCAAAATCAACTTAGTTGTAGATAAACACCATTAAAATGTTTTTTTTTTGCATTAAAAAAGGAAGATCATGTAAAAGTTCCCATCAAATCCTCTATAGTTTCTTAACTTCTAAAACATTACTGTCATAGTTATTCAATAAACATTTGCTATTTTCTTTATTAAGATGATTTATCAATGCTTTTGTACATGAATGCTTATCCAGGCTGACAGAATACAATACTATAGATAGAAATCAGCTTATTGAATAAAAGAAGGAGAATTTTCCCAGTATTGGAAAAAATGGTAGTTTAAATTTAGAATTTTGCTTAAAGGGATTTACCTGTCGGGGGTTTTTTAGCCCCCCCTTCCCTCCTGACCTGTGGGAGAGATTGTGGGAGCAAGCCCCAGCCAGAACAGGCCAAGAAAGGTAAAGGTCAACTGGCCGCTCACACCCAGCCCTCCCTCCCCAAGGACAATCAGGCTTGTCAGGGAGAGCAATCACAGCAGGATCTCTTTTAATGAGAAAACATACACAGCTAATATAATGTACAGGAGCCAATCAGGGTAAAGGTCAGCAGGGTGGGGAATCCTCACCCAACCTACAGACAGTGAAAAACCAGCCTCTACCTCAGAGCAAACCCTGCCCAAGGAAGGGACATGACCTTTGTCCTTGGAAAGACCCACAGAGCACTCTTAGGCACATTCCCACCCTGCTAAGTTGTTTATCTACAAATAACCAGAGAGATCTGCTGCACCAGGTGTCCCTGACTCAGTCAGGCTAGGTGGGGATCCATAGCAACCCCCTAGCAGCCACCAATCAGCATGAGACATGAGACAGGGAAATACCTAGGATGCCAGATGACCCTCCCAGTAGTTTATGGTGGTTTATAACATGTTAGGAAACCATGTAGTTCAGCACGAACACCCCCTCTTGGCTTAAACCAATCAGTTCAAATAAATCCCCCTCTTGTAGTAATCAATCACCCCTACCCAACTTGTTCCCGCCAGTGAATGTGCTAATCATGTTTTAGAGTTGTTATTTGATTTTCCTGCGGTGTGTGATGATTTGCTAAGAGATGCTATGATGTATGTGGGGGTCCCTGCCTTCTCCAAAGAATGTATAAAACTGCTGCAAACCCTGGGCTCGGGGCCTCTCAGTGTCACCAGTTGCTGTGTGTACGTGCAGAGGACCGAGCTAGCTCGCAATAAACACCTCTTTGCTGTTTACATCGATCTCGGTCTCTGGTGGTCTTTTGGGGGTCCCAAATTCGAGCATAACAACAGTAATGGGAGACATGAGCTGTCCTTGAGGACAGAAGGGTTCTGAGCCTATCCTAGAGGTGGTCCGATTCTTCATCACAACCCATGGCAATGCCTTCTGGCTAATTGCTAGGTGCTCTCTTAGCCACCTGTGGCCCCAGGACTGGAAAGCAAGTAGCAGCCAGCAAGTTAAGTTTCCTCTTTTCTGATGCAACATGTCTCACGTTACATCATGCCCTACATCTCCCCCATTTTGTTTTATTAGCAGGTGTTTGCCTTACTTGAGAGTGTGCCTGTCTTAGGTCGTCCCCCTCTGGGGATCTTACCCGTCATTGACTACCACTCTGGCTCTTCAGGCAGTTCACCTGCAGGGTCAGCAGACCCAATGGGAAGCTTTAAGGAAGGGAGATGGCTATCACCTATGAAGGAAACCTTTTTGCTCCCTGCTTACACCTGCATGTCCTGGTAGGGGCCATAACCAACTGCCACAGTCTGGCTGCAACAAAATAACCAGGGGGTGACGAGCAACTTGTGTAGATTGATACAGCAGGAGTGGGAGCCGTTTATTGTAGGACAGGAGGGGTATATATACATTCCACACAGCTTATCTTAACTAACATAAACTAGATACAGCAGTCAACCAATAAGGGATCTCCATACTTAATGGCTCGCTGGCGTTACTTCACAAACCACTCCCTCTGGCAAAATGCCAGGCGCCACCTTGACTTGTTTACAGACCCTAACAACCAACCTCATAGGGTTCCCAGTCAGTATCTTGTAAGACAGCGTGTTGCTGCCAGACCACCATCAGTTGAACAGCTCTGGCTCGATAAGGGAGCCACCCACCCGTTTAGCCCAGTCCATAGAAAGCTAGATTGCAGTTCATTCCAACAGGTTTTAAGGTCTTCTTGTAGTCTCTTGATCTTGTCTTGGATGATACCAGAGGGATTGGCATAGAAGCAGCTCTCCTCCTGCAGGAGCAGGCATAGTCCCCTTTCTCTAGCGGTAAGTAGGTCCAGGCCACAATAGTTCTGGAGGACTATTGTAGCCAAGGAATGAGTTGAGATTGCAGGTCAAAGATAGTATTGGCAACATGGTGCATACCATCTGTCATTTGCTGAGAAAGCTTATTGCACATCTGTAAAGAAGTACAGAGGCCAGCTGTTCCTCTTGAGGGGCCAGGAGAGAAACAGGCTCTGAGGCAGATAGTCCCTCAGAGGGGGGTCCTCTCCCAGGTAAATTTCCCTCTTCCTCACCAACTGTTCTGTGCCATCCCAGGTGGCCTAATGCTCCAGGGTGGAGTGGGACTGGAAGGGGACAGCAACGTAGACCCCCAGGCGCCGGTGAGGCCTGCAGCAGGCCACAGAAGAAACGCCTGGGGCTCCCGCCGGCTGGCCTGGCTCCCTCTCGCAAACCTCTCCCTCCTCCTCCCCCTCAGCCATCAACCAGGACACCACGAGTGTCAAGGTTTCCCAGACCTTTTTGGCCTGCGCATCCGAGATCTCTAAAACTCGGCTTTTGAGCATAAGAGCTGGGTCGTTATGCCTAGTGTGAGATTGCCCCATCTTTCCAGGGACACCCTTACCTCGGAAAACTCACTTGTCTTGGCTCGATACTCTCACTCTTGGTGAACTGAGTTCTTCATGCCCCGCGTGGGGTGCAAAATGTCGGGGATTTTAGCCCCCCCTTCCCTCCTGACCTGTGGGAGAGATTGGGGGAGCACCCCACACCCAGCCCTCCCTCCCAGAGGTCAATCAGGCTGGCCAGGGAGACCAGTCAAAGCAGGATCTCGTTTAATGAGAAAACATACACAGTTAATGTAATGTACAGGAACCAATCAGGGTAAAGGTCAGCAGGGTGCGGAATCTACACCCAACCTGCAGACAGTAATGGGGGACATGAGCTGTCCTTGAGGACAGAAGGGTTCTGAGCCTATCCTAGAGGTGGTCCGATTCTTCATCACAACCCATGGCAATGCCTTCTGGCTAATTGCTAGGTGCTCTATTAGCCACCTGTGGCCCCAGGACTGGGAAGCAAGTAGCAGCCAGCAAGTTAAGTTTCCTCTTTTCTGATGCAACATGCCCCTCATGCCCTACATTTACCTAAATATTTTGTTGTGCCTACAGGAGTGGATTTATTTGAGGTTTTAGCTCTATAGAAGACTTTTTAGTCCCTTATTTATAAAATAAAAATGACAATAATAGTTACCTAGTTGCATAGCTAAAATGTACATAGTACAATAGACATTTTGACATACTATCTCACTTTATTCTCATAGTAATTATAATAGTATATATATATATAACTATTCCATTTTCTATATTAGAAAAGTTATAAACAAATAAGTATGCAACTTATTGCAGACCACATAGTCCAGAAGTAATTGAGATAGGATTGACATGTGTTGTCTTCATGGTTAAGCTCATGATTTTTCATTTATTACTTTTTACCTTCTTTCAACTTTTGTGACAGAGACTGTACCTCTTATTTGTTTTCTTACATTTTTCCACCAATATTTAAGAATAAAGTAAGTTTACATTATCATTACATTAAGTACCTTAAGTATTAACTAACTTTGTTTTGAAGCAAGAAGCCACTGAAATGGAATGAGGAGAAAAGACACATTTAATTAATGAACAAAGTACCCTGAGAACATTCTTAATGTTTGCTTGGCATCTCAGAGTCCAAGGAGACACTAATGTCTAAATTGGTATTTTAAGAAGCCTGTGGACTCCCAGATGATAATTCCTGAAGATCTGGGAATTGCCAGGATTATCTCTGACACAAATGTGTCCTCATTAGAAATAAGTCACTGTATGAAAATAGTGATTGCCAGGGGAAATTTCAAGAAAAAACTGACCTACCAAAGAAATCCAAAACAAGCATTCACTTCCACAAGATCAGTTGTCACAGATAATTTACAAATATAAGTCTGAAAATGGCTCCTTCATTCTTAACCACATACAGAGAGAAGAACTTCCTATAAAGCTCATTTGAAGTTCAAATTTTAAAATATTATCTGGCTTGTCTAGAAGAGCAATCTAAGAAGCATCAATTCATCATTATATAAAAAATAATAGAATATTAATTTTATCATACTTAAAAATGAGGAAGGTAGCAAGAATGTGGGGAGGGCTGAGGATGTGGCTCAAGCGGTAGCGAGCTCGCCTAGCATGCGCAGGGCTCTGGGTTTGATCCTCAGCACCACATACAAATAAAAATGAAGATGTTGTATCCACCGAAAACTAAAAAATAATATTAAAAAAAAGAATGTGAGGAAAAAGGTACACTCATACATGGCTGGGCATGGAAAACAGTATGGAGATTTCTTGGAAAATTGGGAATGGAACCACTATTTGACCCAGCTGTCCCTCTCCTCAGTCTATACCCAAAGGACTTAAAAACAGCATACTACAGGGACATAGCCACATCAATGTTTATAGCAGTACAATTCACAATAGCTAAACTGTGGAATCAACATAGATGCCCTTCAATAGATGAATGCATAAAAAAATGTGGCATATATATACAATGGAATATTACTCAGCAATAAAACAGAATAAAATCATGGCATTTGCAGGTAAATGGATGGAGTTAGAGAAGATAATGCTAAGTGAAGTTAGGCAATCCCAAAAAAAACTAAATGCTGAATGTTTTCTTTGATATAAGTAGGCTGATTCATAGTGGGATAGAGAGCAGGAGCATGGGAGGAAGAGAGGAACTCTAGATAGGGCAGAAGAGTTTGAGGGAAAGTGAGGGGGCATGGGGTAATTAATGATGGTGGAATGTGATGATCATTACTCCAAAGTACATGTATGAAGACACGAATTGGTGTGAATTTACTATGTATACAACCAGAGATATGAAAAATTGTGATCTATGTATATAATAAGAATAGTAATGCATTCTGCTGTCATATAAATAAAAAATTACATAAGTAAAAAAATGCAAATCGATAAATAAATAAATAATGTGGTTACACCCCCCAACCCCCAAAATGAGGAAGGTGAATATAACCCAAGAAATGTGTGCAGCCTCTAAAAGACGAAAAATGTAAAAGGGATAAGTGCTTCCTTAGAGATGGCAGAAAGAAACAGAGTCCTGCTGAGAGCTTAATTTTAACATAGCGAGACACTAAACATTATGGAATCATAAGAAATTCTTTTCTTGTTATTTTAGGCTATTAAATTCATGATTTTTTTAAACAGAAGCAACAGAAAGCTAATGTAATAGGTAAAATGTATTATTCTGGGGAGTAAACTAATATCTCAACCCCTAGTTACTGAAAAAAAATCATGATTTTTCTTTATTCTAACCATATTATAAACAGAAATTAAATTATCCATGCTGGGGGAAAAATATTTTATATATTCTAATATATAACACTTTCCCTTCACTTCTGTCTTAATCCTTATTGGGCTATTAAAACAATATACCATAAGTTAAATGTCTTATAAACACTAGAAGTTTATTTCTCTCAGTTGGAGAAACTGGGAGTTCCAAGATCAAGGCACTAGAAAATTTGTTGTCTTTGGTTAAGCACTATATTCAGATTCATAAATTTCATCTTTTAGTTGAATCATTCCATGATGAAGAACACTGATCTCTTCATTTCTTGAAAAGATCCTAGTCCCATTCAATAGGGCTCTCCCTATTGATACAACCAATAGCTCTCAATGTTCCTCTCTCCTATGCCACCATTTTTGAGGTTAGGGTTTCAACAGGAATTTGGAGGAAACACAAACTTTCTGCCTATAAAAACCATCTCGTCAGGGACTGAGGTTATAGCTCAGTGGTGGAGTGCTTGCCTATCATGTGTGAGGCACTGGGTTCAATCCTCAGCACCACATATAAATAAATAAATTAAATAAAGGCATTCTATCCATCTACAACTAAACAACATATTTTTTAAAAATCTAGTCAGATTAGATTTATAGCTATATTTTGAATAATACAAATTATTTGGGTAAAGTTTAACAACCAGATGTCATAAAATATTTTACAATTTCCAATGTACATACATACAGCAACACTTTTGAAGGCACTATTTTACACTGAATATTTTATTTATTAATTCTCAAAAAAAAAGAAAAGAAAAAAAAGACATCCTCTTCACAATGAGTGAAAACAGTGCTAAAATACTGACTGAGATTATTGCTTTTGGGATTTATGCCTTATGTAAATCAAGTTGACACTAGAGAATTCAATGTGGTAGAAAAAAATTAGGGGTTAAAACTCTCTTTTACAGAAAACAACGTACTTTATTATGCAATGAAGAATCACATAATTTGTATGGAGAAAAAAGAGTTACTCAAAAGAAAGCAAAGTGACAATGCCTGGAAATTTAATAAAGGAAGTGATTTATTTAGAAGCAAAGGAACATGAGAATATGAAGTTCATAATAATCCAGAAATGTGGTGTCCTCATGAGAAATGCACAGAGAGATTCTTTTATGGAGAATGCTCCTTTTCAGTATGTCTCTGGAGCAAAAACATTTATGTGGATTTTTAATGTACTTAGTTAAAAGATAAAATACACAGGCAAATATATAAGAAAACCTAATTCTAATATTCTTTCCCAGAATTAATTTCATGATTTTCTTCATCTTACTTCTAAGGAGACTTTTCATGTGGCATTTATACTGGTTATTCAAGACAGATTTAAGAACAGTGAGAGAGTGATCCAAGAAAGTAGAATTAAAAGAAAAGAAGCTAATTTAAAGAAAGTTTGCAAATACTTATATAGTGTATTAGTTATAATTCATGATATTATTAATATTTTTCCTTATACTCATTACTCTCTTATTCCAAATTTTTTAGTGACTTCCCATTAAAGGTTCATAGTACCTGAGACAAACTACTTATGCATATAGAAAGGTTTATTTTGCTCATCATTTTGAAGATTAAAAGATGTGGTGCTGGCATCAGCTCATTTCTATTGACAGCCATTTGACTATGTCACATCATGATGGAGGTAATGTTGGACACATGTGAAAGTGAGGAATTTCACCTCATACAATAAGCCTGAGAAATCTGGATGGGGATATACTTGAAATTTTATAAAGGGCTCTATGAGAACTTCCAAAAAGGTCATATGAGAACTAACAAGGCATGGAGAGTTGGAGAACAAAACCACTTCTATACCATAGCATTTTTCTTGACACATAGACATTATTCCATAAGTGCTTAAAGGTGGGATCTTTGAGAAAAAAAATCATACTCAAATAATACAATTATTGGAGTCAAAATGCAGGACACAGAAAGAAGAAACACTCGGGACATAATCAAGCAAATTATTTTTAGCTTAACAAATGACTACTGATTTGACACAGTAAAAATTGTAAGAAATTTATCTAAAAACTCTATGTCATCAAGAAAATTAGAATTTCTAAGTCAATCATTTTGCCACTATTATGAAAACAGTATGAGTTTGCTTTTAAAACAAAAAAATATGTTCACATTATTTATATTTTTAAAGTGTTCTTATAATCTAATCTAATAATTTATTAGATTAAATCCTTACACAAACATTTTATCACCATCATTGTTTTATTGTATTTGTCAAAACACAAAGTCATTCTCATGTAGTAGTGCCTCCTATTCTCCTTAATATATTATCAGGGCTTCTATCATTTAAAAAAAATGTAGTTTAGTAGTTTTGACCAATTGCACTATATTTGTACATTGTGCTATATTTTAGGCTGTTTGCCTGGGTAATTACAAAACACACAAACAGTACTATAAGTTCCCAAGTGAAGATATAGTGAATATGGACTCCTACCTAAGAGCAGTAAGAAAACATATCACTTAAAAAACTGTATTACTTCCATCTTTATAATCACACAGTAAAACTCAGCTTCGTAGTCAGATCACTCAGATTCTTTTGTCTTGTAAAATCTCATGATTCTAGTTGAAGACAGGATTGGGTTGGAGAAATCTGGAACATTTGGAAAAATTCTGTAACTTTCATAAGAAAACTTAAGGACTATTAGTAACTTTATATAAAAAAAACTTATGCAAACTTGACTAATTTAGTAAAATTTGCATGGTCCTGAGAAAATAGAGCTAGGACCACCTCACAAACCTGAAGACAGAGCCCAGTTCCTATCCCTGGACCACCTCTGCTGAACTGCTAACCCATGTGGGAGCCAACGCCCTGGCCCAGGACTGCCCACAATGCCTGGGAGGAAGCATAGCCCAAGGTTAGGCATAGGACCTCCCCAACAACCAGCAAACCCATGTAAGAGTGCAGGACACAGGCCAGAACTGCACCTCTAACCAGCAGACCCATGCCAGAGCCCAGGCCTACCCCACTTCTATCTTGGGACACTGAAGCCAATGCCATAGCCCTTACCATGCATTAGCCTCCACCTTGTGATAATAGACAGGGCCTGGAGGCAGCTGCATCTCTGAACAGGCAGCCCACCCTTTCAGCCCCATCCCTAAAAATGGTTGCATCCATCTTGGGACACCCCCACTGCTATCCTGAGTTATCTCCTCTATTGCCACCACCAAATTTAGTTGCAGTAGCATCCATTGTGTGACACCAGCAAGGGACAGGAAGCCCAACACCAAGGTGAAGTACAGGTAATCTTCAGGGACACTACAAGATGATAGGGTAGAAATTGTAATACCTCAGATCCACACTGCAAGAAAGGGAGAAACATAGACACTATGAAAAAACAAGGGAAGAAAGTGCCCCAAGCAAAACAAGATATTACAATAATAGAAGCCATGTACAACATGGATGACGAATGTCAGAGAAGGAGTTCAGAACATACATAATTAAATGGTCTATGAAAAAAAATAAATGACCTAAGTGAGCAAACACAGGCAAGAATTGATCATTCCCACAAAGAGATTAAAGAGAAAATACAGGCAACAATTGAACACACCAAAAAAGAGATAACAGAGCAAATACAGGTAGTAAAAGATCAGTTCAAAAAATAGAAATTCTATAAAAAAAAAAAAAACAGAAAAAAAGAAATCCTTGAAATGAAGGAAATAATAAACAAACAAGAACAACAACAACAATAAAAACTCAATAGAAAGCATTACCAAATGACTAGATCACTTGGAAGACAGAATGACAGAATCAGTTAATGAACACAAAATATACAATCTTGAAAATAAAGTTGACCATACACTGAAAATGCTAAGAAACCATGAACAGAACATCTAAGAATTATGGTATAGCATTAAAAGAACAAATCTAAGATTTATTGGGATAAAGGAAGGCACAGAGATTCAAACCAAAGGAATGCAAAATCTCTTCAATAAAATAATCTCAGAAAAAATTTTCAAATATAAAGAATGAACTGGAAAATCAAATACAAGAGACCAACCAAGAATATTATATCCAGCAAAATTAAGCTTCAGATTTGATGAGAAAATAAAAACCTTTAATGATAATTAAAAGAATTTATAGTGGGAAGGCCTGCATTACAGAGCATTCTCAGCAAAATATTCCAGGAGGAGAAAAAAAAAACAAACAAACAATGAAAATCAGCAAAAAGGGAGGATCTACACTAAAGGAAAGGCTAATCAAATGAGAAACCAAGTCAAGTTATATACCAAAATAAACCAAAATATGGGGGAATACAAATCACAATTCAATAATACTCTGAATGTGAATGGCATAAACTCATCAATTAAAAGACATAGATTGACAAGTTGTATTTTTTTTAAAAAAGAGATCCAACAATATTCTGCCTTCAAGAGACTCATCTCACAGACAAAGACATCCATAGACTAAAGTTGAAAGGGTGGGAAAAAACGTACCACTCACATGGACCATGTAAACAAGCAGGAATTTCCATCATCATATCAGATAAAGTGGACTTCAAACCAAAGCTAGTGAAAAGGAAAAAAAGGAGGACATTTCATACTGCTTAAGGGATCCATACGTCAACAAGACAGAACAATCATAAATATCTATGCCCCAAACAACAGGGCATCTATGTGTATTAAAGAAACCCTTCTCAATTACAAGAACCTAATAGTCTATAACACAATAATACTAGGTGACTTTAATACACCTCTATTACCACTGGATAGATCTTCCAAACAAAAACTAAACAAAGAAACTATAGAACTCAATAATACAATTGATAATTTGGATTTAAGAGACATATATCGAATATTCCATCAATCAATGAGCCAATACACTTTCTTCCTAGCAGAACATTGATACTGCTGCAAAATAGATCATATTTTATGCCACAAAGCAAGTCTTAGCAAATGCAAAGACAAATTAAATAAATAAATAATAGAGATATTACCCCTGCATTCTCTCTGACCATAATGGGATGAAATGAGAAGTGAATAATAAAATAAAATAAAAAATAGAAGCTACTCTAAGAACAAGAGACTAAACAATACACTATTGCATGATGCATAAATAACAGAAGACATAAGGGAGTAGATAAAATAAATCCTTAGAGGTAAATAAGAACTTTGATACAACTTATCAAAATCTATGGGACAATATGAAAGAAATTTCATTGCATTAAGCTCAATTATTAGAAGAAAAAAAGTCAACATACAAATGACCTGACATTACATCTCAAATTCCTAGAAATGAAGAACAAACCAACACCAAAAGTAGTAGAAGATAGGAAATAATTAAAATCAGTACAGAAATCAATAAAATAGAAACAACAACCAAAAAATCAAAAATTTGATAAAACAAAAAGACAGTTATTTGAAAAAATAAATAAAATTGGCAAAACCTTAGCCACCGTAACAAAGACAAGGACAGAGGAAATTCAAGTTACTAAAATTCATGTTGAAAAAGGAATATCACAACAAATAATATTAAAATACAGTAGAAAATTATGAACTATTTTGAAAATTTCAATTTATTATACTCAAGTGAAAAAGAAAACCTCAAAGACACTGACAAATTTCTACAGGCATCTGATCAACCCAAACTGAGTCAAGAGGACATACACAATTTAAACAGAAGAATTTCAAGCAAGGTAATAGAAGACACCACCAAAAGCCTAACAACCAAGAAAAGCCCAGAAACAGACGGATTCACAGCAGAGTTCACAAGACCTACAAAGAAGAATTAATACCAATTCTCCTCTAATTATTCCATGAAATAGAAAAGGAGGGATCACATCCAAACTCATCCAGATACCAACACCAAGCAGAGAAATATCAAGGAAAAAAATGTCAGACCAATATCCCTGATGAACATTGAAGCAAAAATTCTCAATAAAATTCTGGCAAATCGCATACAAAAATATTTAAAAATAGTGCACCATGATCAAGTGGGGTCCATTCCAGAAATGGGAGGGAGGTTGGTTCAACATACGGAAATCAATAAATGGAATTTATCACATCAATAGACTTAAAGATAAGAATCATATGAATATATCAATTGACACTGAGAAAACTTTAGACAAAATATAGCACTCTTTCATGTCCAAAACACTAGAAAAACAAAGCATAGTAGAAACATATCTCAACATTGTAAAAGCTATCTATGCTGAATCCAAGGCTAACATTTTAAATGAAGAAAAATTGGAAGCATTCTTTCTAAAAATTGGAACAAGATAGAAATGCCCTCTTTCACTACTTCTATTCAACATAGTCTTTGAAATTCTACCCAGAGTAATTGGAAAGATAAAAGAAATTAAAGAGATATAAATAGGAAAAGAAGAATTCAAACTATCATTATTTGCTGATGACATGATTCTATCTGTAGAAGATCCAAAACTCCACCAGAAAATGTCTAGAATTAATAAATGAATTCAGCAAAGTGGCAGAATTCAACATCAATACTCATAAATCAAAAAAATTTCTATAACAAGAGAGGTAAAAGACCTCCACATGAAAATTATAGAACACTAAAGAAAGAAATTGAAGAAGACCTTAGAAGATGGAAAGATCTCCCATGCTCTTGATAGGTAAAATTAATATTGTTACAATGGCCATACTACCAAAAATGCTATACAGATTCAATGCAATTCCAATTAAAATCCCAATGTCATTCCTTATAGAAATAGAAAAAGCAATCATGAAATTCATTTGGGAAAATAAGAGACCCAGAATAGGTAAAGCAATCCTTAGCAAGAAGAGTGAAGCAGGAGGCATCACAAAACCAGGCATTAAATTATACTACAGAGCTATACTAAAAAAAAGCAGCATGGTATTGGTACCAAAATAGACATGTAGAAAAATGGTATAGAAGAGAAGACACAGAGACAAACCCACATAAATACAGTTATCTCATACTAGTCAAAAGTGCCCCAAGCATACATTGCAGAAAAGAAAGCCTCTTTAACCAATGATGCTGGGAAAACTGGAAATCCATATGAAACAAAATGAAATTAAACCCCTATCTCTCACAAAGCACAAAACTCAATTCAAAGTGGATTAAGGACCTATGAATTAGACCAGAAACCCTGTACCTAACATAGGAAAAATTAGGCCCATATTTTCATCATGTCAGTTTAGGCTGTGATTTTTTAAAAAGACACCTAAAGCACAAGAAATAAAATCAAGAATTAATAAGTGGTATTAACTCAAACTAAAAAGCTTCTTCTCAGCAAAATAAGTAATCAATGAGGTAAAGAGAGAGCCTACATTTTGGGAGTAAATTTTTGCCACACGCACATCAGATAGAGTACTTATCTTCAGGATATATAAAGAACTCAAACAACACCAAAACAAAAATGACAATAAACAAACAAACAAAATAAATAAAAACAAACAAACAAACAAACAAAAAACCCACCACCACCAACAACAACAACAAGAAAAAAATCAATAAATGGGCTAAGGAGCTGAACAGAAACTTCTTAGAAAAAGATATACAACAAATCACCAAATAGACAACAAAATGTTCGACACCTCTAGTAATTACAGAAATGCAAATAAAAACTACTTTAAGATTTTATTTCACTCCATTCAGAATGACAGTTATCAAGAATACAAATAACAATAAATGTTGGTAAAGATCTGGGGAAAAGACCATACATTGCTGGTAGGACTGCAAATTGTTGCAACTACTCTCAAAATCAGTATGGAGATTCCTTAGAAAACTTGGACTGGAACCACCATTTGACCCAGCTATCCCACTCCTCTGTCTATACCCAAAGGACTTAAAATCAGCATACTATAGTAATGCAGCCACATCAATGTTCATAGCTGCTCAATTCAAAATAGCTAAACTGTAGAACCAATCTAGATGCTCTTTAGTAGATGAATGGATAAAGAAACTGTGGTAAATATACAAAATTGAATGTTACTCAGCATTAAGAGAAAATAAAATTATGATAATTTGCAGGTAAATGAATGGGGTTGGAGAATACCATGCTAAATGAATTAAGCCAATGGCCAAATGTTCTCTTTGCTAACTGGATGCTGATCCATAATGAGGGAGAGGAGCATGGAAAAAATGGAGAAACTGTGATTGGGCAAAGGAGTAGGTATCGGGGCAGGAAAAATGGTGGAACTACATGGACATTATTATGTACATATGTACATGTATGACTGCACATAGGGTGCGATGCTTCATAGTGTACGGAGAAATAAAAAGTTGTGCTACAATTGTGTACAATAAATCCAAATGCATTCTGTTGTCATATATACCTAATTAAAATAAATAAATTTAATAAAAAGAAAACAATGAGAAATAAATATAAAAATATAAAATATTAATATTAATATAACTTTCTCTGGATTCTATACTTTGGGCTACAATCAATGTCACCACTCAGTGGTCAATTTTCTTATTTACAGATTAGTATAAAGGCAATTGTCCCATGGCTTATTATCCATTATGGCAAAAGATATTATTTGGAATTTAAGCAGGTATAAATGTAGGTCCTTTTCATTCTCCTAGATCATCAAGTATGTGGGCATTCACAAAATATCAAATAATTTCTCACCCAGGTTGGAAGGACACAAACTGTGGATGTTACCCCATCACTTCCCACAAAGGTGGAATGGAAGATTATAATTTTTAATGCTTTTTGGGGAACTTTCAGCTGTGACAAGGAGAGTATCAAGCCAATTTATGCCCCATAGTGCAGCATCCACATGAGAATATAGCCCTCAATATGGCCAGTATGACTGGTGCACTTGTATGTTTCATAATCCCTTAAAGATGAATTGCAATGGGATGCCTTTTTCCTCTACTGATCTTGGCATCTCATTATTACAGAGGCTATAGCCTCAGGATCACCTCTGTGGCCTCCAAGTATAAAAAATATACGTCACAGTGCATCATACTTCAGAGCAGACAATAATACTTTCTAAAACAATTTGTGCTCTTGAACATGTACTTTTCTTCCTTGGGGTTTGGATAACAAGATTTGGACAAAAGAATTACACTGAGAAAATGAAAGATCAGCATGCTGTGAAATAGCCAACGATTAGATAACCAATAATATTTATCTCTTATTGCATTTACAATCTTTATTAAAGAAAATACAGTGACAAAGAAACCAATATTTACTTCTTCAAATTAACTATTAATTTTAAATAGATCAAACATTTGAACATTTCCCCTATAAATTAAATGACAGGCTCTGTAGAAAACATTCAGCATATTTTGGGGGTAAAGTAATGAAACTACAAGGCCAGACATAAACCATCAGAATCATCAAAGGCAGGACAGTTCTTAGGAGCAAGACAAAAATCTAATTACCTGCCTTGGGCTACAGCCAGTGTGACAGGAAGAACATCTGTGTACTGAACTAAGTGCATGATTCATCTCAGAACCTCAGGCATTGTTCAACCTAGATATTGAGGAATAAAGGGACAGTTGTATAGATTGGATATCCAGGAGCAGAGATTAAGGGACGTCTTTATATCCCCAAAATCAGTAAAACATGCAGAACTTGGCTTGTATGTGCAATTTGTGAGTGCAATGAATTTTTGCATTTTGAAAGTGCCTGTACAGTTTAATGGGATTTATTTTTTTCTGTTTTGGATTGCAAAATTTTGTAAAATTTGTTTATCAAGGAAACTTAACCAAGTAGAATTCCAAAAGCACATCAACCAAGCCCCAGGACATTTATTTGTTTATGAGATGTACTGCATTGCTTGTTGCCACATATTTTTAATAAAATGAAATAAATGATATTCCAGGATGTCCAGGTAGGAAATCAATCATCTAAACACTTGGCTAGACAAATAAGATTAAAATACAACTAATTGATTATTGTTCTACATTTCTTATTTAATAAATAAAGCAGGAAATGATTTTAAAACTAAAGGAAAAAAATGCCCACAAAATTCTAGAAAACAAGGAGAAACTTTGGTTTTTGAGCTATGGAATGACCTAATCAAAGCATGCTTTAAGAAGTATCATTCCAGGTTAGAAATAATAATAATATTAAAGGAGGAAAAAGGAAAAAAAAATGAGCACTCAATGGACTGTCACAAAGAACCAGAACTCAGGGCTTTATTTTTCTAGTATTCTTTTTACAATAATTGTTTGGCATATATGGATATTATTGTTAATGAATATGCCATTGAATTAACTGACATGATTAAAAGCTCTAAGGTAGAAGTGGAAAGGAGATTAAGAAAAGGAAGATGACATTACAAAGAGATTTCAGAATGCATACAAAGTCTTAGAGATAGTTTGGGAGATATGATCAATTACATGTGGAGAGTTTAGAGTATAGTGTATATCATTTATAAAGTTGATAACTGTAGAAAGACACAGAGGTTAACATTCTTAAGCCTCCATGGCATGAAATAGATATTTAATAAATAAAATAAGGAGCACACAATTTTTATGTAAATATGGTCTTTAAAAGCCAATGTTATTTGAGATAATAAAAAAAAGCAAAAAAAATGTTTTTTGGTGATTTCTGTTTTCAAGATAAAAAATTGCTTCTCTATTACTGTAAATTTTGCAATCACCAGTATTGACTTGTTCTTCTGGAAGGTTTTGAAGATTAAATGTAAGAGAAACTTAGGATTTTCAGATTTCAGAATAACAATACAGAACTTCAAACGTCAAGAAATAGTGATTTTATTTTGTTCCTATGGAGAAATTAAAATGAACTTTTGGGGAAAATTTGGGATGAGTAGGTTTTTCCATTAATATGTGAGTGTGTGTGTGTGTGTGTGTGTGTGTGTGTTTGAGCTTAAGAGCAAGAGAGAGATGATTCGTAACCTCTCAGTGTTACCCATTCTGTGAGAAACTAACTGTGATCTTGACTAGTTGCTTCACTTTATAAAATTATCTTTTCTAAAAAAAAATTATATAGTGAAAGAACCAGAAATCACAAACTAGCTAACATCAGATATGATGTGAAAATGAGTTTGGCTTTGGAGTTGTTTGTTCTATATAAATTTCTAATATCAAAAAAATGAATCAAAGACTTCACTTAAGAATGCAGATGTCTTGATTTGTAAGTCATCATCTCTGCTCTCACACTATAGTCATCAAAAGCTGACTCACTGCTCCCTCTTTACTCCTCTTTGGTTGACTCACATGTTGTAAGTGCAACCTGCACAGCTGTACTTAATCATGTCACTTCATTTTCTTGTGTAGACATTTGAATTTAACACTCCTGCCCAAAGTAATACTAAATCCCTTATAATTTCTATACATTCTGATTATGCACCTGTAAAAAAATGAAATATGATCATACGTTTATATGTGTTGATTTTTAGAATTGTATTAAAAATTTGTTTTGATAGTATTGTTTTGTTTATTTTTCTTTTTGAAAATTACATTTCCTCTGTTTACTACGTAATTATGTATTGTGCTTTTAGTAAAAGAAATCACATATATTTTACATTAATGTATATACATGCCTATATATATTCTTACATAGTGAGAGAAATGTTTTATTACATAGACTAATCAAATGATAAACAGATGATTTTATAATAAATTCATTTCACAATGATAGAGCTGATATACAAATATTGGATGTTTGCTATTACTTTATATAATGGTGCATACAATTTGAATAGGACATGAAAAAGAACAAAATGAGAGGAATAATTTTATGAAGTATTCCGATAATCTATTAAATAAAACATTAACTCCTTAGATGGTAAAAACTAAACATATATATATATATATTATTTTCTGTATGGGGGATTTAATCCAGGCCACTTAACCATTGAACCACATCCTCAGTACTTTTTATTTATTTACTTACTTTTTTTTTATTTTGAGAAACTCACTAAGTGTTTTAGGGCCTCACTAAGTTACTGAGGCTGGCTTTGAACTTGAGACCCTCTTGCCTTATCCTCCCAAGCCACTGGGATTGAAGGCATGTGCCACCACACCCTGGAGAAAACATTTTAATTTTGTATTTTTTAAAGTTTAAAACCAATTACTTTATATGTATGTGCACTTAATTTTTTTTCCAGGACATGTAATATGACTTCTGCTTTGGGACTTCTTCATAATTACAGTTTATGTAAAATTTTCCTTTTACACTTTTGGCACTTAACATAATATATTAACACTTTTTTGTATTTTAACATTTAAAAAATTACACTTGAGGACAACAAATATGCTTTCAAATTTCTTTTCTTAAATTTACCTAATTTTTATATAAATTACGTTAACTTTATTGTTTTTCATTACATGAATTGTTATTTCAGTAAACTTTTTTTATGTGTAGCTTTTACTCTTTAATTTCTTTTTTAGAAATAAATCCTTAAGATGCACTAGTCACTATGGAATTATTGAGGCAAAGGGCATATACTTTTCTCTGGTTTATGATGTACATTGCTACATGGTTTTCCAAAATCATGTGCAGTTTAATCCTGCTACAAATAAAAATTATCTTATAGTTGTTAAATGTGAATTTATCTTAAAAGGTCTAATGCTCCACATCTTAATATGAGCATATTATATTGGACAAAAGAGTAGAATAATCAGTTCTATAGTACCCATTATATACAAGAAATCCTCAAAATGAAACAAAATGCTGAAGGAAAAAATAATGAGTAAAATAAACCTTAATTCATCCTACCCCAATATGAAATTGTTATTAACACAAATACTTGTCATAAAATCATCCACTCACAGAGAGTTATTTTCCTAAGATTTTTTCTCATAAAGACCTGTAATATCCCAAGAATTTCTAATAACCAAATAAATACTTTTTTGCTGCAGAGTATTTCCAACTGATTCTAAAACAATGTAGTACTTAACTTACTAAAATTACAGAAAACAAGTTTGTCTGAAAACATTGTTGTAAGATCAGGTACCAGTGACCAAAAGGAGTCAGATTAAAAGATGTTGAATAAGGCTTTATTGAGATTCACTCCCAGGTGAGACCCTCCAGTCTAACAGAGCGGGTCCTGGGGAGTCTCACCCAGGCTCAGCCAGATTGGAATTTTATGGACCTTAGGGCAGGAAGGAAGAGCTTGGGACAGGAAAGAAAAGTTTTGGGGGTCCCTTGTCCTCCTGGGGTTGGTTGGGGGATCTTGCTGAGCTCCATGCGCTTCCAGGATTAGTCAGGAAACCCTGCTGATTGACAGGTGGTTATCACCACTTGTTTGTTGAGACCTGATTGGTTGTTGCCTGGTGCTTTGTACACTTTGCCACCTCAAACTAACCTAACAATTGCTTATATATGCCTTGGAAAAGCAAAAATTTGGTTAGGTGAATGAAAAGTAAAAAGCAAGTGAATTAGAAATACTATGCTAACTTCAAAAATACAACTGAGCAATCATGTGAATAAAGTTATTTATAATCAAGTACAAATGTGAAATATGATCTTCATTTATAATAACTGTATAATAAAAATAACTTTACACTGTAGGATCTAAATATAGAAAATTAGCATACATTCTTAATCTGTGTTGTTAATGGTATACTAATTACTAGATTGAAAGAAAATTTTATACACATTGATAACATTCAAGTAACTTATCTATTTAATTATACTTCTACTTAAAATTAGAGTGAAGAATTTAATACTTGAAAGAGACTAAGAAATTCTATATCTGAGCTTCTTAAAATAATAAAACAATCAAAGAGGAAAGAATTTTTAAAAATACCTTAAATACAGAACTTTTGAAGTTCACAAATACAGTGAAACAACAGAAAAATTGATCCTATTCTATGTAAAGATTGAAAATACATTAAAGAAACATCACAGGTAAGTAAGAGATTGATTATTTTCTATGGTTTTGGATAAATTGATTTTCAAGGGAAAAAATAAAGCAGGATGGTACCTCACTTCCGGATATTCATAAATGTATACTATGATAAATTATAGCAAAACCTTGGCTAAAAATTATATATACAAGATATGCATACCAATTTATCCCAAGATAAGTGTAAATCAGAATAAATGTACTGATTAAACACAGTAAACATGCCCATAGTGACAGATATTTTAAAAATCTCTATTAATGTTCATTTTGAAAATACAAGTTAAAGCATTAAAATTCCTTTTTTCAATTTCAATTTTCCACAGACTTTAATGAGAATATTTTCAGTAGTATGGAATCAGTAAAATTTGTACTCACATAAACTACTCAAAATTATTTTTAAATATGCACAAGTTTCAAATATTTATAATGTTTATGCAATGACTTTTTTAGTAATCCATGAACTGTGCAATTTCAGATAAAATAATAAAGATTTAAATTTAAGTACATGCAACTTATACAATTTATTTTGGCAAATACTGAAAAAGTAAATAATTCTACCAATGTAGAAATGGCTGACAAATCTCACTTTTACACATTGAAAGGTATATAAGATACATACATACATACACACACACACACACACACACACACACACAGCATATACTCACACAGGAATATATATAAATACTAGAATGAGGTAGAGTACGTATTTCTATATTTTTTCCAGGAATTTTATTGTAACAGTTTGCTTTAATTCTAAAGTGATTATAAATTGCCCATAAATGAAAATGTTTAGATTTAAATTTTAATTTAATTTATTTCCAAAGTTAAGTGCAATTTAAAAAGTAAGGTGATCTAAGGTCAGTTATGAATAATTAAAAACTGACAATTTTCTAATAGACAAATTAAGAGAATGATATGTCTCCTGAAAGAAAGAAAAAATATAAAAAATACTTTTATTTTGGAATTTTGCATTAATTTACTTTCTTCTTGTTTCTTCTAGACTTTTCCTTCAGATCAATATGAATTAAATTTTGTATTATGTATATTATTTATTTACTAGAATAAAATTCAGCAAATTTACTTCTGCACTTTAGTTTCTCCATCTTGATAAGGAAGGGAAGATTGGTTAGCTACTTTTGGTTTATTGAATTATCTTTTTACACCCAAGAAACTGGATTATTTTATTTAAAAAAATGACACTTTAACATTGTATTTTATAACCATTTTATTTTTATTTAAAATTTTACCTTTAGATTATAGAATCATCCTAAATTCCAATAACATACTGTGAATCAAATCTGTGGACACTACATAAGCAAATAATTACATTGCATATTCATAATGCAATTTTCAGCTTTAAATTTTATTACCTAGATATTTTTCTTTTCATACCAATATGACTTAATTTTTTCTAGCAGTAGAATGAACACTATTTAAGCTTTGGGAAATAACACTTATAAAATATTTCTTATCAATTGAAATTTCAGCACATTAACAGCATCAATCAATAAAAATCAAAGGACATAATGCTGGACACATGACATTATGCATTTGTCAAAACTTATAAAACTAAACAATACAAAGATTAAAACTCAAAGTGCAATATTAACTTGAGTTAATAATAACTTATCAATATTCATTCATCAATCGTAACCAGTAAACCAAAAAAATAGAAGATATTAAAAACAGAAAAGAACTATCTGGGAGAAGGTAACTTTTTCTACTATCTGTTGACTTTTCTGCAAACCCAAAACTACACTTGAGTAAAAATGTCTAATATATATATATATATATATATACATATATATATATATATATATATGTATATATATATATATATATNTCTAATATATATATATATATATATACATATATATATATATATATATATGTATATATATATATATATATGGTTTGTGGGAAAAACAAAGTATTTAAAGAGATGATAGATTATCAATTTTAATCTCTATAGAGAAATGAATTGAGGTATGCTTGACCATTAAACCATGGTATAACATGAATTAAAAACTTGCATTTCAATTATTTTATTAATACTTTATTCACCATGATTTTGATATTTTTAAATAAAATTTGATTTTTTTGCAACAGTACTTTAACACATACACACACACACAACACACACACACACAAATTGGTTAGGAATCACACACAAGCCCACAGGAAAAATGATAAAAATTAAACAATTTAAAATATCAACATTTTACAAACGTTTAAAACTGCTGTGGGCAAGTAGGAAATAGTTCTAATAAAAATCATGTCTCTGTACATTATATAAAAGAAATGTTAAATCATGTTATTTCTGGCTCTGCTCAACATCAGTTCTCACCCATATTTCTTTCAGCTTTTTTGAGGTAATGAATTGTAATATAAATGTCAGAGAGTGAATAAATAGTAACAACAACAAAAAAGTTAAAAACTTCTTATTAGACCAAACCGTTAGAATCAACAAAGATTCTAGAGGGAAGAATATGTCCCTACACGGTCATAATTCTTTCTCACATAATAAGAAACAGAACACACATAGAAATATGTAATTTACTCTGTGACTCTTCCATTTGTATCATACAGCCTTCTGTCTAAGTACCTTGGACAGCATTTATGTGAAGGATAGGAAATACTGCAGTTGGTACATAAAAACTAATCTATGAAGAATAGCAAGTTTTAAATTATTGTCTAAGTTAAAAAATAAAAATATGACAAGGATATTTGCACTTAAAACTTTCCTAATGTTAGCATATATGATTAATATAAAATAAAACCAAACATTTTTTAGTCTTTTGCATCTAAAATTTACCACTATTATTTTCCATTACATTATGTAACATATCCCATCATTTTGGTGAAAGGACAGTTTATAATGTCTACATACCACATGCTATGCTATCAATGGATTGTTCTTTAATTGCATCTATTCATTTACAATATTTTGTAAACATAATTTCCCTGTCTTCAATTGACTTCTACTTCATGATAATTTACTCTATTTCTATGTTTTAGTCAAGATCTTTCTTAGAGAAACTCCATAGCTATTCAGAAAAAAAATTAGAAGAAAATTTATTGCAGAAATTGCACGTTGAACAGTATTTTGATTAATGAGTATATCACATAGTTTGATAGTTTCTAAATGAAAAATTAGAACAATAATAACAGCACTGTGTTGTTGTTTTTTTTTCAGCCTGTCATGGTCTCTGAAATAAATTTCATTTTTGTATACTGACTTCTAGCGATTCCCCTAAAAAATATCTTTCCATCTATATATTTTTCTTTACCACAATAAAAATTCTAAAATATTTATTTAATGGACTAATATTTCAGAAGTAGTATATAAATACTGAAATTCTGTGATGTATGTGCTATATTCAGATTAAAAACCTTTATTATTTTAACTGAGCATTTTAGGTGACAAATGAGATCATATTTCCCTGAATTGGAAGCAATGAAAAATGAAGCTAGGGTCTCATATCTAAACCAAGGTCATTGTGCAGCTCTTACAGATGGACTAGTATCATAACAGTGATTATTAAAATTTTGGAAAATGATGGGCTGGGATTGTGGCTCAGCGGTAGAGCGCTCGCCTAGCACGGGTGTGACCTGGGTTCGATTCTCAGCGCCACATAAAAATAAAGGCATTGTGTTGTGTCCATCTACAAAAAATATTCTCTCTCTCTCTCTCTCTCTCTCTCTCTCTCTCTTTAAAAAAATGGAAAATGAAATGCTAAACTGAATGCAGTGAATTTTTTTTAAAAAAATTGCCTGTTTATATAAAAAACATTACTCCAAAGTGAATAATCCATACCTTCCTAATTCAACATAAATTCTCCTTTCTGTATGTCGCTGATTTATCTTCTGTTCCATCCATTAATCTTACTAATTTTACATTTTTTAAACTGATCTCACCACTATAAGGATTTTGACCCTTGGAACAGGGAATGACTCAAATTCATGAAAAGGACAATCCAATGAGTTTAAGTGTCCCAATCCTAAATGTCATTTCAAATTATGTAGAAGTTTGAACATTAGAGAAGCATGCCGAGGCAAGCATATAAAGCAGAGTTTATTTAAAAAGCAGTAATATAGACTTCTCCCAGGAGGGAGAAGAGGGCCATAGCTGGTATCCTGGTATCCCAAGAAGGGACCTGTTCTGCCCTTTTTATATGTCCTAGGCTTCCTTTGTTCTCTTGCCTTTTCCTCCTTTCTCCTTCCTGCCTCTCTGACTAGGCCCAGGAATGCTTGGTGGGATGGCCCAAAGGTGGGAAAATGGTGGGCTGAAGGGGGAAGAGCAGGATGGAGTAGCCAAGGACACATTAACAACCTTATAGCTCCTTGTAGGGAGGGGCAATTCCTGAGACAGATTACCTTGGCAACAGTTTGGAGCAGGGGCAGGTTCTTGATAAGGAGGGAGGAAGGGCTCTGAAGGAATTACCATTTCAATCCTTCAGGGGGCACTCTCCAACTTCCCAGACTCATTCAAAATTGGCCTTCTTGATCTGACCTGACTTGATTTACCTATCTATACTGACTGCTTGTCTAATTCTGGCTTCAGAACTATGGATATCTACTTTGTCTATATCCAACTTTATTTATCTGAATTAAAAATAAAACACATAAAAATTTCAGTTGCTAGACTTGCATTTGACCTAGGGAACTAACTACGTGCTCTCATCAGGTCATTCTACTCATTCAATAAAACCACCTGTTGTGTGTCTAGTAGGTGTGCAGGTGTTGTGCTAAAGACTTAGAACAACATCACCTTTCCTTTGAAAGAGCTCTCAATCTGTCTGTGGGGATCAGAAACATAAAAACCTGAGGAAGAGTGAGAAGGAAGTCACTGAAAACCAATGAAAAATTTTTTATCTGGATTAGTTTACTGTCCCACTGTCATCCTACTTTTCGAATAGTTTTTATTATTATTTTGAAAAGAATAATTTGCCTTTTCCTACTCACCCCTTTAGAAGCAGGTTGTAAACACTTTGTAAGTGGCTGAGCCCAATGCTGAAGCTTCTGAAACAGCCTCCCTCCCACCGTGCCCTAGGGACTAGCATGACTTTCCAGAAGGCCTGACCCAGGTCCTCCTGATTTCTAGCCACCCACCTTACCAGAGTGGCAGAGTCAAACTGCTGGCCTCTCAGTACCCGCCCAGGTGGGGCCTGCCCAGGACTAGCAGCCCTGAGCCTCCTCTTCTGGCCAGCGCTCTAGCAGGGAGCTGGATGTGACCTCCCCAGTCCCTGGAGGCAGGAAGGGGTGGGCGGCAAGTCCTGAGTCTTCAGTTTTCAGAAAGATGGGAGTCCCAGTAGCGCCCCTCCCATCCTTAGTCCCCTGGAGCGGTGAGGGAAAAGACTGCCAGCTTGGCTCGGATACCGACAGAGGGGTCACCTTTGGGAACTATGAGGCCCAGGACCCTGGGGATAGAGCATGACCACACACTGTGGATGACTGCTGCCCAAAGACAACAATGGACTACAACTCTGTCCTTGCCCAGAAGCTGGCCTGGACAAATTGAAATGGGGACTTCCGACATGGCTCCACAATTAGGTCAAGTTTTTCCAGGCTTGAAATGAAAATGGTGTTAGGTAGTAGCTAGCAGTGAGCTGTGAAATGTGGGCAAGTTCACAAGTGTTCTCTAAATTACTGTAGGGTCTTCTTTAAACTACTTCCAAAGTAAATGAGAAAGCAAAGTGTGGTAGTTAATTTGTAGAGAAGAAACAAAAGCAAAGGAGCTACTGGGAAGACACATCAAAGGAAAAGGATTAGTGGGAATAACTCTTGATAGGGTCCATTGAGGTTTGTGTGAAGCTAGGAATTATGGCTAAATGTGTCTCCATTTGTCTGGGAAGGAAGATTCCTTTAGTAGCGCAAGTGCACTAAAGTCACTTCTGACCAGTTAATTACCCCAGTGTCCATATTAACTCCAGAGTGACTTGTAGATGAAGCTCCTCTAAATAGAATGACTGCCATGACATTTCTGCTGAGGACCAACTAAGGTCAAAAGCTCTCGGCCGATATGAAGGAGGAGTTGAACACCTGGTTGGTGAAGGTTGCTAAAGGAGGACCCCAGTTTTCAAGTTGACCATAAAATAATAATAAAATTGGGGACAACATAGTCTCCTTTGTCATCCTCTGCTTGGAGATAGCCTACTTTCTCCCTTGAGAGTGGTTTTGCTTAAGCTGCACTCTTCTTTTACTTTATTTTCACCTCCCTTTCACTTCTAATAAATTTCTCTTGCATGATTTTGGTGTCTGACCTTAAACCTTCTTTCCTCGGAACACAAGAATTGAGGCTTGGAGGTTAGTTCCCTGCATTCCTGTGACAAAGGTACTTCTTTTTATTCTGATTTTTTTTTTAAAGCCTCTCTTTTGTAACATGGGCTTCCCTTTAAAACTGTCTAAAATTCCAGTCAATTTATTATGTTAATTTTTCTTTACTGTCTAGAGAGCAAAACCAAAAATATTTTATCTCTTTGTAATTTCTAAATATAAATTTCTAAATATAAAACATTGAACTCGTTTCATTAATGTATCCAATCAGCATCATGGCTCAGAGTGAATCTTTCTTCCTCTCTTTCTTAAATGATACCTCTATTTCTAAAATGGGAATTGTTTTTGCTCTATTTCATGAAAACTAACTTTATTCTAGCCAACTACAGTATAGTTAATTAGCATGTCACAAGTTCACATTTTTCTTTCCAGTGAAATATATTATGTGTTGGCTTCTATTACTAAATTACTTTTAGCAATTTTAAGTCATATTTTTGAAGACTCCAACTATACATTTTATAATGATTATGGGAAAAATGGATATTATTAAGAAATAGTAAACAGTTATTAATTCTTTGAAAAATCCAGATATCCTTTAATTACTAACAAATATTCTAGATAGCATTTTTCCACATTGTTTAAGTCTCCAAACTTAGTACAAATTTCACTTGTTTATGAACTTTTTTGTATGTGGATATAATTTCTAGTGTTGGTGGAACCAAATGCATAGATTACCGTAAATAGTGCTTTTCCTTGCCAATTTCACAAAACTTTGCAGAAGATACACTTTCTTACATAAATTTGGCTTTATTTCCACATGTGAATTAGCTTTCAATTTCAGAAAATAATCAGCTTTTTAAAACACAGTAACATATTTTCTCAGGTTGATATTGAGGAGGAAGATACAGATTTAGATATAGTTACAGAAACACTTCTTAATGCAAGTTTTCCACATTACAATGAGAATCACACCGCTGATTAAGTCCAGCTGAGGTACACAGCTGTTGATGTGGGCATGTAAAGCAGGAAGGAATGCCCTATGGAATTAGGGGAGATTTTCCAAGGCAAGAACATTTGCATTTAAAGCCAAAGAATTGGGAGGTTAAAGTCCAACAATGTTAAGAGAAAGACTCCAGGAGTGACCTATAACAAAATGTGTAAGAAAACCTGAAGCAGCAAAGCCTTTGAATTAATGGGGCAATTGAAAGGAATTTAATAGAAAGCACACAATTTATTCACCCTGACTTAAACAGTGGGGGCAGAAAGTACTGGGATTTACTAATAGATCAAAAATTTGAGTTTGAATTAGAAAGTGAAATGCAATGTGATGAGAAAGAAGGACATAAGAAATGAGTGTATTTTACTGCCAGTACTTTCAAAATCAGGAAGGTCAGAGAAGGCTTCACAAGGGAATTGTGTGAGGAGCTTGACTTTCTGCATCTACTGTGCCCCTCCTGATGCTGATTTAGTGGAGAGCTCAGGAGAAGGCTACACCCTTGTCTCTACCTACTGGTGTAGTGCCATTTCCTACAGAAGAAAGAGTGGCAACTGGAGTTCAGTTGGTGCTGAGATTTTCAGGACAAATAGGGTTAAGTAGTTGTTGCAGGATCAAGTCTCAAGAGCAATGGTGAAGAGCCCGGGAAGACAAAAAGACAGTCAATGTGTTAGGTAGTAGCTAGCAATGAGCTGTGAAATGCAGGCAATGTCACAGGTGTTCTTTAAATTACTTCTTTAAACTATTTCTAAAGTAAACAAGAAAGCAAATTGTGGTAGTTAGTTTGTAGAAAAGAAACAGAAGCAAAGGAGCTAATCAGGAAATTTGTCAAGAGAAAAGGATTAATGGGACTAACCCTTGATAGGGTCTATTGATGTTGACATGAAGCTAGGAATTATGGCTAAAGGTGTCTCAATTTGTCTGGGGAGGAAGATTCCTTTAGTAACTCAGGAGCACTAAGTTAACTTCTGACCAGTAATTAACACGGATGCTCACATTGACATGGGATTGACTTGTAGATGAAGTCCCCCTAAATAGGATGGCTACCATGACAGTTCCAGAGAGAACCATTGGAGGTCAAAAACTCCAATGCCTAATGTGAAGGAGGAGTTAAACACATGATTGGCAAAGAGTACAGAAGGTGGTCTCCAGTTCTGCTGGTAAACAACAAACAGTATTAAAATTGGGGACATCATTGTCTCCTTTGTCATTCTCTGCTTGGAGACAGCCTACTCTCTCCCATGAGAGTGCTTTTTGCTTAAGCCTCACTTTTCTTTTACTTTATTTTCACTTTACTTTCACTTCTAATAAATTTCTCTTGCATGATTTTGGTGTCTGACCTTAAATTTTCTTTCCTCAGAACACAAGAACTGAGGTTTAGAATTTCAGCTCCCCGCTTTCCTGTGACAAATGTAGACAATAAAAATTTGGGTCCAATTGGGAAGGTGGAGGCTGATTGGGAATGAAAGGGAATCAAATGCTGCCCTTTCCCCCTCTTCCTTCCCAAACCTTTCCCCCTCTTGCTCCAACCTATAGTTAGGGTAACCTGCCTCAGAGATTGTTCCTCTCTTCTGGGAGTTCTAAGAGTTGTTAATTAATGTCTTCTGTGCTGTTACCTTACTGCCTGGATCATTCCACTTGGCCCTCACTTTTTGGCCCACCCCCTGGCCACTGGTCATGTGTATGTAGGATAGGGAGAGAAAAGGTGGCAAGATAAAGGGAGAAAAGGGCAGGTGAACAAAGAAAATATAAGATGTATAAAAGTGGCAGGACACTCCCACTTTTTTGGATACCAGTTCCGGACCCCTTCTCTGCAGAAAAGTCTGTTTCTATCCCTTTAAATAAAACTTGCTTTCTACCTTGCCTCAGTGTTTCTCCAATGTTCAGTCTTTACATCTGGGGAAATGGAACTCAGCATAGATTGATTTTCATCACTGATTTTATCAATAGCATGCTCTAAGATTTCACTTCAAAAACTATAATGGACTACAATGAACTAGCATTAAAATATTTGTAGAAATTCTTGACTTTAGGTGAATCAATCTGTTATGGTTTGGATGTGAGGTGTTTCCCAAATGCTCACATGTGAGACAATGCAAGAAAGTTTGGAGAAGAAACGATTGGGTTATAGCATTAACCTAATCAGTTAATTAATCCCTGATGGGATTAGCTGGGTGATGACTGGAGGCAGGTGGGGTGTGGCTGGAGGAAGCGGTTCATTGGTGTCATGGCTATTGGATATATATTTTGTATCTGGAGAGTGAAGACTCTCTCTGTGATTCCTGATCATTATGTGAGCTGCTTCCCTATGCCACACTCTTCCACCATGATGTCCTGCCTCACCTGGATTCTTGAGGAATGCAGACTGCCACTTATGGACTCTGAAACTGTGAGTCCCCAAATAAACCTTTTCTCCTCTACAAATGTTCTGGTTAGGTCTTTCAGTTGAAGCAGCAGAAAAAGCTCACTAAAATACAATCCTATCCTCAGGGATAAAGAGCCATTGGTAAGCTGGTAAAGGTTTAATCTCCAGGAGACAAAAACAAACAAGCAAAAAATCTAACAAATTTTTGTAACAGTTCCATGTTTCTACAGTGTAAATATTCTCTAAGCCACAAATGTGAAGTCACTGAGTTGAAATTGGGCAATGATGTGACAAACATTTCTCTTGAGTTGGTGTGAGTGGGTTCAGTGTGACATTATAATATATATTCAAAATAAATGTTCAATAAGCTAATTTAATATATAACTTATAGGATAAATAATGCAATTATATGAATTGCATTACTGAGATAGAATATGTGTCTCATTATCTTTGCCTTTGGAAGGACATATAGGTAGTTTAATGAAGTGGAATATGTGAGTTAGTATCTGTACATCCCTTAAAAGGTAAAAATGTCATGATGGCCTCCTAATATCATTTATAAATTCTGAGATACCCTTTATAATATTTCATAATCTCAAATAATCATTGAAGTAACATATATTTAACTTTTGATATTAAAAAACAGTTTATGAAATATAAATGTAATAATACATTTTATATCTAGTCAAAAATACTAAATGCAGATTTTTTAAAAAGCTAAATATATAGGCAGAGAAAAATATGAAGTTTTGTTTCTTTCAGGAAAACTACAACATTCTAATAAGTTTGCAGTATTAGAATTATAATATTATATACCATCATTTCTATGAAGAAAGTTCAGTTTTAATTAGAACTTCATTTAATACAGATTATTTATGTTTAAGGTATACATTGCTAGGTTAATATAGATCCATGTTTAAGAATGTGTCCCTCAGATCCTTTAATTCCCCATATATCCTCTTTCCACTTTTTTTTTAAGAGAGAGAGAGAGAGAGAGAATTTTAATACTTAATTTTTTAGTTTTTCGGCGGACACATCATCTTTGTTTGTATGTGGTGCTGAGGATCGAACCCGGGCCGCACGTATGCCAGGCGATCGCGCTACTGCTTGAGCCACATCCCCAGTCCCCTCTTTCCACTTTTAAATCCTACTTTTTCTTCAAGCTCTGACCAAATCCTACCTACCCCCAGAACATTGAACTAGCTTTCCTAATGACCATGGTCTCTTTCTTTTCTTATGCCATGATATATTTCTACCAGCACATTAGCACTATCTTTGCTTTAAAATGTAGATTCCTTTTAAAATTTGAACTGCACATATGCATATAAATACCTATGCACTTATACATATACACACATATATTGGGTATAGACATATTTAGATATGTATTGATGTGTATATATGTACACATATGTATACATAACCATGGAAATAAGCTTGCATTAAATTTACATTCCAATATATATTCAAGAGAAATGTTCATAAAGTTAATTTAACTATTAACTTGTAGGATAAATAATGCAATTATATGAGTTGCATTACGGAGATAGAATATGTGTCTCAGTTATCCATTGTCACATAACAAACTCAAATTTTAGTGGCTTAAGCACCACATTTTAATATTTCTCATGGTTCTCCTGATTGTATTGGCTCAACTGGAAAGCTCTTTTCCTGATCTTACTTGGAACTCCTGTAACTATAGTGAGATGGTATCCGTGGCTGGGTCACTGTGACCACTACCAGTGCTCTCTGTCCTACAATTGTTCCCACTTTTCATCTCTATGGGAAGTCTTGTAGTGTAGCTACAAGAAGTATTTGTAGTACACTACTCTCCAGTAATGTAGCTAAACTGCTCACCTGGCAAGTGGAAGCAGCCCATCCCTAAGTCTAACCATGGAAGTGTCTCTGATTGCTAGAGGGAGGAGATAAATATAACTCCTTGCTTAAGAAATTTGTGGCTAGTTTTAGTCTACTACTGTATTATTCACTAATAACCCTATCAGTGATTATCACAGAATTTTACAGTCGAAGAGTCTTTACAATCATTTCCTCAAAGCTCATCAACTTACATGATAGACTTTTGTTGTTGTTGTTTTTGGTAACAGGGATGATTGAATTAAGGGGCACTCAACCACTGCACCACATCCCAATCCCTATTATTTGTATTTTTTTTTTAATTTTTAATGTTTATTTAGATACAAGTTATCACTGAGTTGCTTAGTGCCTCGCTGGCTTTGAACTCACAATCTTTCTGCCTCAGCCTCCTGAGCCACTGAGATTACAAGTGTGCACCACCATGCCTGGCACATGACAGACTGTTGAAATAAAAATTTCAATACTAATGTGAGGCACATGTAGAACAATGACTTGTTTTAAACAGTTATCTATCATAACAATTATCAAACCTCCTGGCATATAGCAGATATATGATCTAGATTCTTAGAGAAGCAATAATGCAAATTGGATCAAATTGTTTAGGGATTTTTTTTTTTTTTTACAAAGAAACAATAGTGAGAGACATTTGAGTAGGAGAGTGAGAAAGGCTGACCATGCAATTCTGACCCTAAGTGGAGGAGAGAGGGCAGAAAGAAAGATGCTTTTGTGGAAGTGTCTGCAGTACTAGTAAAACATCAATAAAACTTGAGAAAATCCTCAGAGTCCTTAAACCAAACTCTCTCAAAACAAACAAACAAAAACAAACGATAACAAAAAAACTCTGAATCTTTTGGGAATATCCTTATTTTGCCTGCCATATTTAGTCATTGGTTTGAAGCTGCTTGTGGGAAGTGTGACTTCATACAAACACCGTGATTCATTTCAGCACTCAGAAGCTGGGGCTGTTAGCCAATTATTCTCCCTCACTTGGAGATTTGAGAGGTGGCTTATCATGGGCATCACAAAAGACGATCATGAAATACTGGATAACAGGGATTTGTTAATATGAAAAAGTAAAGGTTCTAATATATTTTGCTATAAAAAGTACCAAATCTCTAAGTTGTTAGAAACTATTGTTAATTTCTAAGTCATTAAAATTGAAATAGCTTTTAAATAGGACATTTCAGAAAATTTTAGCTATTTCTGGGAAGTAAAAATATTGCATATATTTAAAATACTTTGCATGTAATATTATAATTTCCCTCAAGAAAATGCAAATGGAATATTTGATTCTACTATTAAAATTTTATTTCTAGTAAATGGCACTCTCATATTTTGTAACAGGATTTAATTTTGTCTCAGAAAGCATTCAGTATTCCACAGTCACAATTTTATCTTAATACAGAAGAAACTTTATAAATTCACATTTCTCAAATAATATTAGGTTCAGGAACCATATTTGGACTATAAATTGCCCACAAATTAATTGCTACACATATTCAAACTGTAAATGTACTGACAAAAAATATGTGGTTAAAATTTTTCACAAAAACAAAACAAAACAAAACAAAACAAAAAAACTCTTCTTTTTATTCAGATACTTGATGAAATATTTCTGAACTTCTAGTGGCTCTTTGGTTTTTCTAATTAAGTATATGTAGCTTAGCTAAGCTTCACAGAATGCCGTACATTGATGACTGGAAATGGTGGTGTATTTGTGTAGTGTTATCTCTGGAATATAAAATTTACATTAGTTACAGAATTTGGTATTCAGCTTAATGAGATAAAAGAAATTGCCGATGAATCAGTCCAATATATTTTTATGGTGGGAATGGAGATCCTGGACAAGGGGTCAGACCCCACTATTTGGAAGAGCTATGGCTATTCTCAGTCTACCTTCTCACTGCCATTCACTCATTCTGAGCCTTCCTATCCTCATCCAGATCTAGAAAAAGAGAAGAAGCTCCCCAAACACCAGTTCATCTTTCTCATTGTCTGCTATTTCTTCCAGTAAACAGAACAAATGTTCTTTTCAGGACTTTGACAGATTCCTTTATAAATATAATTCTGTTCTTCAGAGCACATTTTATTTGAGTTCTGACTGATTAATGAAGGTAAATATGTTCCAAGGAAATAAACTACAGACAGACAAGAAAGCTGACTTGAATGCCATGTCTATGTCTATTTTTTTTTAATTTTTCAATTTTTTCTTTTCTTTTTTTATTTTGTCACAATGGGAAAATTCTGAGACCAGTATTATGAGTTTTATTACGCAACATTACAGAAATGTTCAGAACACAGCTGCACTTTTTGTCATCTTAGGTATGCTCAGAATGATTATTAATGTGACTTTATGCTACACAATAGATAAAATAGAGAAGTCAACTGTATTTTGTGGTTTCAGAAGTGGACTGTGAAAATCTTTGACACCTGTCTGAGATAAGCAGAAATGACACTTATATTCCTTCAGGATGGACCCTATTCTTTGGAAATTTTGTAGACAGCCAGTAGTCATCCATTTTTTAATACCTCACTTTGATTTTGAAAACCAGAACTTAGAAGTATCAATTAAAGTTGCTCCAGGGAAAGAGGATCTTCCAACAATTAAAGGTAAAAATAAGAGCAAATATGCTTTTAGTATATATGAAATTATTTTAATACCTGCAAGTTTAGACCATTCTGACCAAGACCTTTTAAATAAATACATATGGAGTGAAAACAAGTATACCAATTGTTTTTCACATTCATTTTAAGAACTCTAAAATTTGGCTTAGTAGAGAGATACAGTTCACATTCATATACATATGTAGAATGCTTAAGTCAAAATTTAAGCATTCTATATTAATATATGTGAAGACCATGATACGTTATTTAAATTATATTCCCCATTGCATAAAAATACTGAATGTAAATAAAAAAAACAATGAAAATGTTTAAAAAAAACAATTGAAAATGTTTAATATTTTGGATGCATGGTATTTTGTAGCAACTAGAGCTTTGTTATTAGTAAAATATAAATAGAAGTGAGGAATTCAGGATGAATTTACATGCCTCAAATCCTTTATTATCTGTTCATCATTATCTGAAAACAGACTTTCTAAATTACATAAAGACTGATAAATATGTTTTGATTTATTTGAGATTTTATAAAATTTATAATGCATATTTGATAGTATCTCAAAATACTAATTCCATGGACAAGAATCCTCCAGTGATATGGAAGACCATCAAGATTTTGAGCCCCAAATATTCAAATGTTCAGTATTCTTTATGGCCATTCCATGTGCCAAACAGAGGTGATTAACATAATATGATAATCTATGATACAAAGCTCACATAATAAATAAATTATGTCTTCAGAAAGAGATAAAGAATGGATATATAGATTGAAATTGATAAAGAGATAAATAGATTTTATGTGTTAATGTTATAATGAAGATATCTCTTTGGTTTTATTTGAGTACTAAAGATTTTTTAAGCAGGTAGTGGAGAAAAAAAGTGCAGTTCTTTCTATATGGTAGAAACTATGTGTGCTTGAAGCAAAGAATCTGAAAGCAGTGCTAGAGTAATTGTTATGCTCGAATTCGGGACCTCCAAAAGACCACCAGAGACCAAGATTGATGTAAGCAGCAAAGAGGTGTTTATTGTGAGCTAGCTTGGTCCTTGGTGCACACACAGCAACTGGTGATGCTGAGAGGCCCCAAGCCCAGGGTTTGCAGCAGTTTTATACACTCTTTGGGGAAGGCAGGGACTTCACATACATCATAGCATCTCTTAGCAAATTATCACACACCGCAGTAAAATCATAAAACAACACTAAAACATGATTAGCACATTCACTGTCAGGAACAAGTTGGGTAAGGGTGATTGCCTAGTAAAAGAGGGGGATTCATTTGAACTGATTGGTTTAAGCCAATGAAGGGAGTAGTGCTGAACTACATGGTTTCCCAACATGTTATCAACCACCATAAACTACTGGGAGGGTCATCTGGCATCCCAGGTATTTCCCTGTCTCATGCTGATTGGTGGCTGCTAGGGGGTTGCTATGGGTCCTTACCTAGCCTGACTGAGCCAGGGACACCTGGCACAGCAGATCTCTCCTGTTATTTGTAGATAAACAACTCAGCAGGGTGGGGTATGTGCCTAGGAGTGCTCTGTGGGTCTTTCCAAGGACAGCGGTCATGCGCCCTTCCTTGGACAGGTTTTGCTCTGAGGTAGAGGCTGGTTTTTCATAATAGGGTAAGTTAGAAACTAATCTGTCACAGAAATTCACACCAAAGATTGTTATTTCTAAAAATTAAATAAGAATACAGTGGAAGGAGAAGAAAAATAAAAAGTAACATTAATTAGAAGAACATATTGTTGATCATGTAAGTGATGCTAGTTATAAAGAGTCTAACTCTATTTTTGATGTTTGACTGCCAACAGCTTTGAAGCCTCACTGCTGCTTTTCCTTGTGTCTCACATCTGTGCAAGGGAAACACCTGCAGGAGATGTCAAACTATGCAGGTTCCCATCTGCACATGGAAATCCTCACTCTGGACCACACACTCACCACAGTGCAAGTCCAAGCCAGTTGGCTTTCCTTGCTGTCTTAAGCGGCTTTGTAGCAGCTTGTAAATTTGCCCAATCTCCCTGGAGATGAATCGTTTTATAATTTATCCGTGTGTGTTTGTGCATGCGCATGCATATGAGAGAGAGAGAGAGAGAGAGAGAGAGAGAGAAATCATCGTCCTCCATATTCAAATCAAATTGTGGATGGACTTTCACCTGTTTTTACAAAGTAGTCTAACATCAACATTGTGAAACAGAAAATTTAAACAAGAATTCCTTCCAGATTTTTAAAGTACGCAGAAAGTTGCTTATATCAACTCCCTTCCCCATACCCTGCAAAATCTTGTTTATTTGCTAGTGCTTGTAGGAAACTGTCTTGAAATTCAGAGAACTAGACTATATTATTTCCTCTACCTTTAAATTTAAATTCAGGGATTTCTAAACTCATACTTGTATTTCTTTTGTTGAATCAGCTTTCTAAAAGTCATTTTTTTTTTTAGAAATTTTCAGTTGTTTTAGAACATAGAATCTAGAGTTATGCAATCTCTGTGGCAGTAAAACATTCCATATCAAAGACATTTAGTTTTTTGAAATGTGAAAGAGAAAGTGCTTGAGTTTTATTGTAATAAAATGTGCTTGTTACTCAGAGACATGTACAGAATAAATATCTATATATATATCACACATAATATATATTAATATATCATGATGAATATATAATATATATTATTAATATATATAATATATGGCATATAATATATATAGTCACCATGATTTATATGTGTGTATACACACACACATATATACACACATATAAATCATGGTGACTATATATATTATATATATTTATATATATATATATATATACATATGTATATATATTATATATACATATGTATACATCTATATTCATATCCTAACTGAATTGGGTTTAAAATGGTCTAGTAAAAATTGTAGAAACAATGTAGAGAATTTAACTAAATTTTGAAATAATTGTAAGAACCCTCATATAAAAACTTACTGTAATTACATTGCATTAGCACTGGAAATGTCTTAAAATAATTCAAATAGTTTGAGTTTAATTGCCAATCTTCTCTAGTAATGTAATAGGTGTTGCAAGGCTGAGAAAAATCACACCTGTCATGGTTAATTTTTCTAAATTCTTTTGTTTTTCCTCAGCCATTTTAGTTTCACAGCAAAATTAAGAGGAAAGTACAGTGATTTCCCATGTACTGCTGCCAGCAATCATACAAAGCCTCATAATCCCTAATCTGAGTAAGACATTGAAGCCAGAATTAAAGACAGGCAGTCAATGTAAATAAGCAATTGGGTCAGATCAAAAAAATGGAGACTGGTTTAGATCAGGGAAGTTGGAGACCACCCCTGAAGAATTGAAATGTTAGTGCTGTCAGAGACCTTCCTGCACCCATATCAAGATAACCTGTCCCTGCTCCAGCCTGTGGCTAATGTAACCTGTCCCAGGAATTGTCCCACCCTACAGGGAGTTGTTAAAGTCGTGTCTCCTGGGCTACTTCCTGCCTGCATCACTCCATCTGGCCTTTCCCCCTGCCTGTCTGCTTTTCATCTTTTGGCCACCCCTCCACTCCCATCTCATGGGCCTAGCAGGAAGGAAAGAGATAAGGGGGAAGAAGGCAGGAGAAAAAAGAAAGTCTAAAATGTACAAAAAGAGCAGGACACTCTCAGTTCTTGTGATACCAGTATACCATTTGGACAATGATGAATAAGTTGTAAAAAACATTCATACCCAGCTTTTGTTTGAATATAAATTTTCAATTTCTTTGGATAACTATCTGGAGCATGATTGCCTAATCTTATGATAAGTATATATTTAGTTTTGTAGGAAACTGCCACACTGTTTTTCAAAGTGAACAGACTATGTTTCATTACAATCAGAAATGAATACACTCTTGTTGCTTTGTACTTTTACCAGCATTTAATGTTGAAATTGTCCTGGATTTTGGCCATTATAATAAATGTATCATGTTCTTTCTTCGTTGATTTAACATATATTTCTCTTATGACATAGGATCTGGAACATCTTATGTTTATTTCACATCTTTAGATATCCTTCAATGGAGTATCCATTAAGGTTATTTGCCTATTTATCAGATCTACCACTCTCTTCTTGATATAGGAACATCTAAAGTATATTTTTATATCAAGGATAAGAAAGAGAGGATTTGCAGGCATAATTCCAATTAATATTTAATATAACGCTAATTAATAGGAGGACACTGAATATTTACAAATTAAATAGGGAAGTGCAAATTGAATGACCATATGAGTCTAAAGGCTGCAGAGGGCAGAGGGTATGATCAGGAAATTTACTATACAGGATGTAGCAGGGAGGTTCTATCAAGGCAAAAAAGAACATGTTACTAAAAATTAATTATATTAATTACACTTAATATTTGACAGAAAGTTTGAATAATAATTTATAATGGATGCTACCAAATTGGGGAAGAATTATGGCCAGGACACATGAAAAGGTGATAAGAAAAGTGTGTACAGATAATAACTAAATTATTTCTTAAATAAAGTTAAGCTATCTTAAATGATGGTTATTCCATGGGAAAAATATACATGTGTATATATGCACATATGTTTGTATGAGTCTATATGTGTGTTTGTGCATGCATGCATATATATAAATACATATGAAATACAATAAATATTTATATAAATACATATGAAATACAATAAATATTTATATAAATACATATTTATTGTATGGTCATTCAGCTCCAGATATTTATCCAAAGGAATAGAAAATATATATTCAAACAAAAACCTGGGCACGAATGTTTTTTACAATCTTCTTCATCATTGTCCAAACTTCACAGCAACAAAAATGTCCTTCAGTAGGTGAATAGATAAATAAAATCATTTGAAGTAATACATTTATTCAAAAGGCACTTGACAACTATAGTTATCTATCTGATTTTGACAAAAATGTCAAAAACACTTTGCAGAATAGACAGCCTTTTTAACAACTGGTGCTAAGACAACTGGTTACCCATATGTATAATAAAACTAGACCCTATCTCGAATCCCCCCCCAACTCAAAATGTATCAACCTTGGAATTAGACCATCTACAATGCAACTCCTAGAAGAAAACATAGGGTCTAAACATCAGCTTTTAGGCACAGGCAATGATTTTCTCAATAGGACTCCTAAAGCTCAGGAAATAATGCCAGTAGTCAATAAATGGGATGGCATCAAGTTAAAAAGCCTCTGCACAACAAAGAAAAAATTACATGTGAAGAGAAAACCTATGGAAAGGGAGAAACTCTTTGCTAGCTACTCTTCTAACAGAGGATTAATATCTAGAGTATCTAAAGCGGTAAAAAATCTTTACAACAAAAATATCAAACAACCAATTAATAAATGGTCAAATAAATTAAACAGACACTTCTCAAAAAAAATAAATACAAATGGCCAACATATACATGAAAAATGTTCAACATCCTTAGCAAATAGGGAAATGAAAATCAAAACTACAATGATATTTTATCTCACATCAGTCAGAATGGCAGTCATCAAGAGTACAAATAATAAAAAATGCTGAAGAGGGTATGGAGAAAAAAAGAACACTTTTACACTGTTGATAATTAGTGCAACCATTATAAAAATCAGTATCGAGTTTCCTCAAAAGACTAGGCATGGAGCCACCATATGACTCATGTATGCCACCTGTTGGTGTTTATCCAAAATAATTAAAGTCAGTATACTATTGTGATACTTGTTTATAGCAGCATGATTCACAATAGCCAAACTATGGAACCGGGCTAGGTGTTCATCAATGGATAATGGAAAAAGAAACACACACACACACACACACACACACGAATTTTATTCAGCCATAAAGAAAAATGAAATTATGGCATTTTTATGATAGTGGATAGAACTAGACACATTCATGTTAAGTGAAATAAGTCAAACTCAGGTCAAGTTTCTTGTGCTTCCTCTCATATGCAGAAGCTAGAGCTCTGGAGGTGGATCTCCTATAAATCAAAAGGAGATTAGCAGAGGGAAGGGACCAAGAGGTGGGTGATGGGGAGGAAGTAGGGAAGTGATATTGGCCAAATTGTATTATAATATTGTGTGAAGGGACAGATATGTAATGATAAACTTCATCAATATGCACAACTATAATGCACCGATGAAAAATGTAAAAAAATAAAATAAAAAAAGAAAAATAAATAACAAATGTGTTTAAAGACATATTGTATACCATGTCCACAATGAGGAACCAATCATGAGCTTAGAGATAACATAGAAAAATTCCTGTCATAAAGAATTTTTTAACATTATAATGAGAAACAATAATTTGAAAAGTCAAAACCAAGATGATTTCAACAGTGTTAGGTAAAGAAAACAAAATACAAAATGATACTGTATGTCAGGGACAGGAATAAGGGTTATTCTACTTTTAATGCAGAGGTAAAGATAAGACTCCTTGATGTAGAATTTGAGCTAAAATTTTAGATAGAGGAAGAGATTACAATTCAAAGTCATATGTTAAAAGAGTTTGGTGCAAAGTGAAATGGCTCTAAGATGGAACAAACTTGGCATTGTTAACACAGAGAAGGAAAGTCTGCCAGCAGAGTATAATAGATATGAGGGAGCCTATTAAAAAATCAGCTCAGTGGCAGAGCACTTGCCTAGCATGAGTGAGGTACTGGTTAAATCCTCAGCACCACATAAAAATAATTAATGAACAAAGATATTGTGTCCTCTACAATTAAAAAAAATATTAAAAATAAAAATCAGCTCAGATCCTTCATGGTATTGCTCACTGTGATCCCAGGGAATCAGGAGACTCAGGCAGGGGGATTACAAGTTCAAAGCCAGCTTCAAGAATTTATTGAGACTCTAAGCAACTTAGCAAGGAGTCCAGAAATAAAAAATGGCATAGATAAGTCTCAGTGGTTAAGTGCCCTCAGGTTTCTGGGTTCAGGCCCCATTTAAAAAAAAAATCTCAGAAAGTTAGGCAGGAACAAGGTCATGTCAGGAATGGTAAGTTATGGAAAGGAATTTAAATTTAATTTTAATAGATGGTCATTAAAGGATCTTTGCCAAGAAAGGGCCAATCCTGATTGCCTGGCTGTCATCTGGAGACTAGTATACAGGAAATAAAGGTACAAGTTTAGTTTGGTAGTCATTACAGTAGACCAGATAATTAACAATAATGTAAATGAGGAAGGATGGTGAGAAGTGGTCGAGCTTGAAGTACACTTTGAGAAGATAGCGGAGAGGATCTGTGGAAAAATTCTATGTGGGGGAGTAGGAAAAGTATGGTTTTGCCTGCTTGCTGGGTGTAAAAGAGCCTTTGTGCTTAGGAAGATAGGATCAGAGGAGGCATTGCATTGTGGGGTCAAGATTGAAGGCTTGGACTGTAGGCCAGATCTAGTTCGCCTCCCTTTCACACCACTGTGGCAAGCAACTTAGCTCTCTCTCTCAGTTTGTACATATTATAAAATGAAAATCATAATAGCATCATAGTTTTCAGAACAAAATTAATTAATGCTAATAAAGTACTTATAAAAGTATCTTACTCATAATAAAAGTTACAATTAAGGGAGAAAAATAAAATTTGAACATGATAAATTTGATAAAAGGGAAGAAAATAAAATTTGGGCAGTTACATTTATGATGCTTTTTAGATATCCAGGTGGAAATGAGAAGGCAGTTTATACACAGAGATTAAGGAGAAGTTAGAAATTCATTGTGTATTGGTCATACATAAATACATAACTGGATTAAATCACCTGAGGAAAATGAGTGAAAGTAGGAATAAAATAGGTTCAAATTCTTGAGTCAATTCAAGGTCATGGTTTAAAGAGCCAAAAGCTATAGTGTGGATCTTGAAGATCCTCAAAAGTTTAATGTGTTAAAAGCATGGTCCCCAAATGCCATTGGGATGTAGTCTAGCTTTTGAGATATGGGACCTTGTAGTGGACTCTCAGTTCACTAGGGTGTACCCCCAAAAGGATTGTAGGATCCCTTTATCTTTCTTTCTTTGCTCTCTGGTTCATGATAAGGTGAATAATTTTGCTCCAATATACTGTGCAGCTTTGACTCAGGCCCAAAGCCATCAATCAACTTATCATAGACTAAAAACTCCAAAACTCTGAACCCAAATAAATCTTTTCTTAATTAATTATCTTAGGTATTTTAATACAGTGATTGATAGCTTACACAACAAATAATTTAAACTGATTATCTTTTAAGGAAAAACATATATTCCAAAATTAACTTATGATACAGTACCATTTGAAGTTTGAAATCGCATACTGTTCTCCATTAATATTTCACACTTGTCTTTCATTTTGATTGTATACTTAAAAATAATATCATGGTGTTTTTAAAAGGAGAGACATTTAGAGGGGAGTTCTAGAAACATGGGAAGCCTTCAACATTAACACACTTTTCAACTAATAGTTAGAAAACTCATGAAATATTTTTCCAATGGCAACAAAAGAAAGAGGGACTGATTCCTTTCATTCCATTATAAATGCTAAACAGACAAATTGACTCACTGTATTTCTAACTCTTCTCCCTATCAAAAAAAACTTACTTTTGAAAACTGATAGGTTAAAATTTAGAAGTACATCTGTGTGGGGTACATGGAATCCTCTTTTATTGTACAAGAGGTGAATGTTAGTGAACAAATGATGGGGCATTGGGCTTGGCACAACCTGATTATGGTTTACATGTACAATAGAGTGAGACCTTTGTCAGTGAAACTTGTTCCTCTCTCACACACAATTACACACACACACATACACACACACATACCAAATAATATGTGGATAATCATGTGAGAAGGTCTGTTGCCAAATATTTTTTTTATTATCAATCTTTATAAAACATACTGCACTTTGTGGGATGTTTTTGGCTTTGACAAATTGCCATTTTACTTAGTACACAAACTGCATACATACTGTATCAATTTATTACTACTTAGAAAATCCAATATATTTTGAAAAGAATACATGTAGTTCAGTCTTATATATGTATGTGATATTATCTGTAGATATAAGAAACACCTGAATTAGAAAAGATTTATTTTCTTAATCCTGTCTTTATGAAATTATTTGTGTAACTAACAGATTTTTGACATGAGAAGGCAGGATTTGTTTTATCTGTAGTAAATCTTACTGATATATTCAGAGACAAAAACTGTTTTAGACCCAGTTTTCTGTCCCCAGGGGAAGGACTATGCTAATTAAGTACATTTAAAATGGAAAAACATGATACCACTTTGCCTCTTCCTGGTTCAGCTTCTGTTTCCTTATTTAGTGATCCTTGTTTCCATTTATTAACCATGAATTATACCTTGGAGTAATTGAAACCTTTCCTCCCTGCTGTCACAAACTCACACAAGCTACGAGATATAAAAATTTCATAAATTTACAAACCAGCCAATTGGCTTTCTGAGTATGCAATTAAGTTGTGAAGTGATTTTCAATTTTCTGTAGTACTGCACCCTGCAAGAATTTAACAGTCTCCATGAATCTAGTGCTGAGGTTCATTTTCAAGACAGGAACAAATTATCTAAATCATGTCCAGCATAGTACACCTGTCTTCAAAGGTTGTTTACAGTTCTGTGTATTTATTAGCATTTCCTGGTTTTACAGAAATGTGTATTATTTGTTCTTTTCCCTCTCTCCTTCCTCTCTCTCTACCCTGCCCCACACAGTTTGCTATCACAAAGTAAATGTGGTACAATGCCAAAAGTTTCATTCATAAAAATGATCATTTCATTATCCATCTTATAGATTCATTCTGTTTCTGTAGATGGTACCCTAAACACTCTCTCTCTCTCTCTCTCTTTGGTCCATTAATGTTTGCTCATTTCTTTTCTGCCATTGAAGTTTGTTTTCAAAGGAATTCATCTGACAATTTAGCATTGTTTTCTATACACATGCTTTGCAAAACTTTTGGAAGTATTGCTATAGCTGAAATTTCTTTTGTGTTGAAGATTCAGTTATTTATAACTTGAAAAATACCTTTTATTTTTGTGACTCTGTTTTCTTATCTGTAATGTGGGATTATGAGCTGATCAAATGAGATGATATACATGTAGTGATTAGCACAGAGCTTGGCACATAAAAAACTTCCTCCAAGTTATGGACCCAAAGACTGCAACAGCTGGGAGTCAAACTGGGATGTGACTCAGGTCTGATTACAAATGATGATGATGGTGGTGGTGGTGATGATGATGATGACAATAATTTAGTAGCTCAATGTTACTTATGGAAATATATCTGAATTTTTGGATATCAGCTGAGCATTCCAGATTTCAAACCCCTGTTTGCTCTATATGTCTCACTGCTGTTGGAAATGAAAGTTTCGCAAAGAAATTTCAGGTGTTTCTCTTATCTGGGAGCAAAATATTAGAAACTCTGTATTTTCTACAATAATGTCCACTATGGCAGAGGTTTGAACAATGTCATATTTTTATTACCAGACACACAGATAATTACATAAGCAGTGAAGGAATAAAAAGTACTGATGGAGAATGTGTGTGTGTGAACTGCTGTGATATTCTATTATAAACTGCTATGTGGCAAATTTTCAGGAAAACTTAAGTTACACAAATATTACCTAATTAAGTTATAAGAAGGCTAAAGTTAATAACAAATCTCATATACAATTAAATCATAGTAACTTTTTTTGTGATTACCAGGGATTGAACTCAGAGGTACTATTTTTAACTTTGAAGTACGGACTCAAAATACAAATTAGAGGGAAAAGAATAATATAGAAATTAAGTCTATTGTTAGAAGTGGGCTATAGCAAACTTTTCTAACTGTGACAGCAATAGTCTCAGATTAATTATATCAGGTTCTGGATCCAGAACATGTTGACAAAACTTTCTTTGAACTTCTTAATTCAGAGTAAAGGAGAATTATAAGAATTGCTAATGTTATCATGTGTTCTTTTTCAACAAAGCTTGTTGAAATTAGCTTAGTCCTTCTTTAGCATTAAATTTAGAGGATATTTGGGAAGCTCATATGAATGTTTCAAACTTAATGTTAAAAGCCACTTAAGTTTTCCAAAACAACAGATTTTGTTCCACAAGATGTCTAGCAACTTGTTGAAATATTCATTTTAGGCTTGATTTAGATATCGGGATGCTGATAAATTAATATCCAAATCATCTAATAACAGATGGTGCACAAGGACATACTCGGGGAAATCCAGTAAGTATTTCCCAGAGCAGCCTTTAAACTGCCAATTCAATATGCACAGGATAGTCTTCTTATTAAATTCCTGAGTGTTGTGTTACAAAGAAAATAATGTTTTTCTTGTTGTTATTTGTTCGGATTCCAGGTAAATATTATTAGCTAAAACATGATAATTTTTTGACAATTATTAGAGATAGCCTCTAATAGTTTATTTATGAAAGTGAAATGTTATAGGATTATGGGATGGATGATTAATATTTTTATTACAAAAATTTTAATGTTGTTCCTTTATATTTTTTTTCTGTAAAATGAAAAATTCTTTATTCCTCAAAACACTTTCTTCAAACATTAATTTTATGTTTCCTTTAGTTTTTCAGCACAGAAAACTGTTTCTGCAGCATTCTTTCTGCTGAAAATGTGCATTTATTCTGGGTCTTATTGCTGCTTTATTTTGAACATTGACATGAGTGAGTTGAGGATGTGTAATTGCTCTGTTTTTTATAATATTTCTAATTTTCATATTGATATGTCTCTTTATGGTTAAAACTATTCATAAAAGTGAGAACATTGATGATCCAAGTCCTTTAGGATCTATTCTTGTATGCTGTATAAGATGTAAGGAAACTAGCCCCCAACACTTAATTGATGCAACCATTTATTTTTCTTTCAGGATAGAAACAATTTAGTTTTGTAGTAAAGGTTTTGGAAATAATTTTCTAATGATCCTACCTGTCATGTTTCTATCTTTTCTAAACTCTGTTTTTTTTTCATGAAATTTGCAGTATTTAAGCCATTTTCAGGATCTATCTATCTATCTATCATCTATCTATCTATATATATTAATAATTAGAATTGAGTTTCTAACTACCATTAAAAAATAAGGTAGAACCAGGCACAATCCACAATCTATGGATACTTTGCAATCCTGGATGGTTTAATCTCATAATAATTATCCTAAACACCTCTGAAAAGGACTTTTTCATGACTGAGGCTTTCAGAATTCTTAGACAACAACTATTAGATCTTTTTGAGATCTAAATTATAATCTAGAGTTTTAAATTAACTCTAAGAATGCATTCTGTCCTAAAGGGGTTAACATACAGAAAAAAAATTGAATGTTGGTCTTAGTGAATGAAAAGAAAAAAATAAAAATGATCATAAAGTATAAAAGGACAGAGGTAATTGAAGAGCAGAGGGTCAGAAGGTAATATGTTAAAATCTATTAGAGTCAATTCTCCACTTGAAGGAAGATAAAATAGTATAGTTTTAGATATTTTACATCTTTAAGGCACTTGGCACACAAACAATTTTGAAATCTGTTTTGGAAGCTTCCTTATGCTAATAAAAATATTTTGTAGTTTTCTCCTTTCTTATTCTAAGTTGTCTTCCAAGTAAACATTTTTTTCATCAAATGTCTCCAAATAATCACTGTAGTTATAAGTTATTCTCAAAATGTCATTATAGTAAGAATATAGTTAAGAGGTAGAGATCTGACAAGCAGAAGGCAAAGTCCCAAGTTTTGACTGAGAAAAACCAAGAGTCTGGTTAGTTTTTTGCATCATTGCATAAGCACTTCAGAGTTTGGTCATCTCCCAAATGCCAGCCATTTTGAATTGAACATAATAAAAATTTACAATTCTGTTGGAAAAGAGACTTCTATCTGGCTCTCACAAACAAAACAAGAAAGGAACAGGGAAAGATCTCATTAGGTTTTATTTGTTGACCTAAGGCAAATTTAACCCTTTTGTGAAGACTCAGTGTGAAAGACCTTCAGAATTTACCGGCCTGAGTGCTGATAAAAGGGATGGACTCATTGCATCTGATCTCATCATCTTTCTTATAAATTACCTTCTAAACTCATAGCAAAAAGTGAGGAGGACTGGTGGCATGATACACAAACTTGCCTTACTCTCATAGTAGGACAAATGCCTGAGCACAAGTTTAAAGCACAGAAGTGGCCTGCTTTCAAGTCCCAAATTGAGACGAGTGGAAATTTGCTTCATGATCAACTCTCATTGCATCTCCCACTTTGTTGACAGAAATATCCAAAAAATGTGCACAGAATATAATATGCCGGACAGACAAGTCTACATTTACAAAACCTAGCGGGTACTTGATAAGAGTCTTCCTAATGTATCGCAAGATGATATTTAGTGGCTTTGTGATCTGGACAAGTTATCACAGGCAGGTGTCTTTTCCTTCTTTTTACAAATAGCACATTCGCCTTTTAAACTATTGAGGAATTGTTCTTTATTTCCCATTTTTTTTGAAAAAAAATATTTAATTACCTTTATTTTAAATTACGCTTCAAACAGCATACAAAGTAACATATAACTTTATTTACATTTATAATAGCTTCCCTTAAGGTATTATACCAATTAACCTATTGACCTAATGTATGGAGGTTTATTTTTTTTTTGTCTTTTAATTAATATATATACTTAAATTTATAAAAAGAAACAAAATTACAGAAATAACTACACATGTACATACTGCCTCTTAAAATATATGAATCAATATCATTTATAAGAAAGCAACACAAATGTATAAAATTAGAACCGGCATCCTAAAATGTATTATTTCTTGTATTAGAATTCTTCAAAGAAACAGAGCTGATAGAATGTGTATACACAGAAAGGAAATGAAAAGGATAAATAGATTTATTATCAGGAATTGATACACCAGTCTGAAGCCTGAGAAGTCTCAAGATCTGCATGGTGGAATATTACGCAACACTAAAAATGAACAAAATCATGGCATTTGCAGGTAAATGGATGGCACTGGGGAAGATAAGGCTAAGTGATATTAGCCAATCCCCCAAAAAACAAAAGCTAAATGTTTTCTCTGATATAAGGGTGGGGGTGGCTCATAGTAGGGTGGGGGAGTGGCTCTTAATAGGGTAGGGAGGGAGAGCATGGGAAGATTAGATTAATTGTAGATAGGGAAGAAGGGTGGGAGGGAAAGAGAGGGGAAGGGGATTAACAAGGATGGTGGAATGTGATGGTCATTCTTATACAAAATACATGTATGAAGATTTGAATTTGGGGCCATCATACCTTATATACAAACAGAGATATGAAAAATTTGGGTATATGTGTGTATTAAGAATTGTAATGCAAAAAAGAGTACATGTATAATGGTATAAGTTGGCATAAACATACTGTATGTACAGAGATAAGAAAACTAGTGCTCTATAAGTGTAATAAGGATTGTAGTGAAAAAAAAAAAAAAAGATCTGCATGGTGTGTTATAAGCTGTAGACTCAGAAGGGCTGAGCTATAGTTCCAGTCTGAGTCCAAAAACCTGAGAAGTAGAAGCTTCGATTTTGTGGTGGAGGTTTAAAGACTGGCCTACTGAAGATCCAAGAAGAATAGCTATTCAGCCAGAGTTTAAAAGCAGGAAAAAGCAGTGTCCCACTCTAAAGATGTGAGACAAGAAGAATTCTTCTTCTGGAAAGGTCAGTGCTATCTACTATACAGACCTTCAGTTGATTGAATGAGGATCACCTACTTTGGGTGATCAATTATTTAGTTTATTTACAATTTATTTTACTTACTCTATGCATTCATTTGTTCCCCAAAACTCAAAATAATGTTTTACCAAATATCTGGGCATCCTGTGACATGGTCAAAGTGACAAACAAATGAACTATCACATGTCTTTTATATTACGACAACATTGTTAAAACAATGGTGATAACTTAGAGTTAAAAAAATAAAATTATAAATATCTAGGAAGTTTACTGTCCATTTAAATCTAAAACATTAAAACCAGAAAACCTACCTGTGATAATCTTATCATAAAAAACTCAGTGTGTTTTGTACTTCATTTCTTGTAATGCAGTTCTTTTTTTGTAGAAAAATTATCCATATAACACATTTATGCCACAGTTGTTCCATTTACCTTTGTGAAATGTTTTGAACAAAAGGTTAATCATGATTAGTGAAGTCATTGAATTCTTTGGCCTTAAGGTTCATAGTCTAAAGAAATACCAATTTCTCTTCAGTGTTATTTTCTGCAGCATTCTTAATACTTAGCCACATTTTAACCTTCTTTGCCTCTAATATTTTTGCCCCAATACTAGGGGTTGAACCCCAGGAATCATGCATGCTAAGCAAGGGCTCTACCACTATACTACATCTCTAGTGCTGTCCCTATATTTTTAATAGAAGAAATCTCAGTGTCCAAAAAAAAAAAAAAAAAAAAAAAAAAAAAAAAAAAAAAAAAA
>NW_026000057.1:46095209-46104723 GCF_001458135.2 Marmota marmota marmota
AAAAAAAAAAAAAAAAAAAAAAAGAAAGAAAGAAAGAAAAGAAACGAAACTTGTAATACACTTCTTTACAAATATTGTTTTATGGTTTTGATCTTCAACTCTTTGTCCTATATTTCCAGATATGGAGCACCTATAAAAACATAATCAACAAATATACTACTTATATTAACTTTGAAATAATTATTAGTTTTTAGGTTTATTCCTTTCAGAAATATAAGTGAATGATTAGATCACTTGAAAAAGTATGTATTTCCACATAGTATGAATATATGTATTAACAAGTATATGTATTTCCATATAAATATATGAAAATATACATAAAGGATTGACAAACTTAGATTATGATTCATAATCTATTTTAATATACCCATGTACATTAAATAAAATCATTTTGCTGAATGGTGCACAGAATTAAAACCTGGGACTTGATGAGTTAAATGTCTACCAAAAATGCCCATATGCTAAAGGATTAATGTTTAGCATAAACTTTAGGAGGTGGGGCTTAATGGAAGGAAGTTAGATCATTGGGTGTGTGCCTTTAAAGGAAATATTAGGACTCCAGCTCTTCCTGCTTTCCTTTTGCACTTCCTGTGTGCCAAGAGGTGGGAAGACGTCTTCTACCACAAATTCCAATTATGATTTCTCATGTCACCAAATGACTAAATTAATGGATTCAATTGATCATGAACTGAAACCTCTGAAACTCTGAACCAAAATATTTTGTCCTTATAAGTTGATTATTTCTGGTGTTTTCTCACAGTGACAGAAAAATAACACAAATGCAGTGAATCTTTTTTTGTTTTGTTTTAATCACCTCAGGATTATTGATTTAAATATTTTTTAAAGATTTAGTTTTAAGTACTGATAATTTTGGAAAAATATTTATTTTCTTGTTGAACTATTTAGGCTTAGTTTTTAAATTAGTGGAAAATACAAGGAGTTTATCAAAATTTATGACAATTAGCATGTTGAATTTCTATACTCTCTAAATCTACAGTAATTTGGATAATTTATTTTACTTCAAACAATGAATTTGAACTGTGTAAATGAATTCTCATGTTCATGATAAAGACTGAGAGAATAGGTTGAAAAGGCAGAGGACATCAGACATATGTTCGGCTATGTTACCAGCATCCCTGAACTTGATAATGAACTTCTAAGGTCACTGAAGATTGTAAAATATTAGGAAATATTAGAAAAAGTTAATATATTTAAAAGAGTAAAAAAATAGTTTTTATACTAATATTAGCATTGTTTTCTAAAATATATGAGCCATTTTTGATAATTTATACCATTATGTTTTGCTTCCCATATGAAGTCCAAGAATAAATTAAAGAAAAAATAGATTCAGATGACTGATGCTGAGTTTATATAATCAATGATGAAGGGCTTCTCCACCTGTTTTTTTTTTTTTTTTTCCCCCAGGCCTACAAGACATTTTATTAATGATAATAGTGTGCAGGGCTTTATTTTTTAAAGAATACTTCAATTAAACATAATGTGTTTGGTTCTGAATTGATCTTCACCTGAGAGCTAGTAAATCAAAATTCAAATTTTGTCAGCATCACAGGATGATGTGTGTACACACTAAGTTTGAGAAGTGATAGCTCACTGTAGGTGGAATCAATGTAGCAATGGCAGTGTAGAATGAGATTAGACATGTTTTGCTACCATGGTGCAGGAAAAGTAGAAATATGTTGGAAGCCACTCTGGAATTACACACCCTTAAGTCCGGAGCAAGAGATACTGAACAATTATTGCACCCGACAATAACTTGGGCTTTACCTATGCTCAGATAATGAGGCATGGATCCAAGAGTAGGCATCACCTGATGGGGTTTAGTTACACTAAGCTTTTCCTTTGTAATCCTACACCTTTGCCCTTTTTGGGATATAATGTTCCATGGAACCTCCCCTTGTGCATCCTGTATATAAGAATAAAGAATTCCAGTGGCTCTCTTTCTTTCCATGGACCCCCAAGGTGGGAGAGCCATCACTGGACTTTGAAAAGGTACTTTTATGTGTTTGCATGCTTTCTTTGATGTTTTCTTAAATTACTGGAATAATCAGATTTTGTGAATCCAGCATTAGGTCACCAGCTAGGATAGATGTTGATAGAAACAGATGATTGAACTGGAGGTAGCATCAGAGGAGCCTGAAAAAAATCTGCAAAGTTTCCCACATTCTCACCTCACTTGGCAGTATCCTGGACTTCCTGATCCACCTAGTTGCATGTGTATGTTATTTATAAAAAACAATGGTCTAATTAAAGGGAATCTCATAATTTTGGTAGAGGGGTACCTGTGTTCAATATTAGCATAGACTTCTGGCCATTATCACATACTGTAAAGGACACCTCAACAGGGTTGCTAGAACTCTCCAAATTTAAATACCTGATCTTCCCAAATCAAATGCCAAATACTAGGATCACCTGTCCCCATCTAAAATGCAAACCTGAAAAAAAAATGAAACAAGATAATTACCACAAATATAAATGGGGAACATCATTATCTCACTGAATTCTTATCTAAAGATAATTTATAAATTGAACTTGTTAGTAATGTTTCCTGGAAACTTCATTTTTGTTTACTGGGAAACTTCACATACACTACAAGCAAACATGAGAATAAAGAATAAATGAGTAATTTCAATTGCTTGCCAAAATCTTATTTCATATTAACAACTGGATTCAATTCAGCCTTAAAAAGGAAAATATATCATTTGTGAAAATGTGGAGGACATTATGATTAATGAAATAAGACAGATACAGAAAGAGAACTATTGTATGATTTCACTTAATGTGGAATCAAAAAGGTTGAACTCATAAAAGAGTAAACTACTGGCCACCAGAGGTTAGAAAGTGTATCACACAGGAAGATATTCATTAAAGGATACATAGTTAGACAGAAGGAATAAGTTTTTGATAATAGTTTCAGAGCATGGTAACTATAGTTAATACCCATGTAGTGCATATTACAAAATTAAGAGAATAGATTTAAAATGTATATACCCCCTTATAAAAACAAATATGTATATAAGGTGGTGGATATAATCAACTTTGTTTATTCATTCCATAATATACATATATCAGAACATCACACTATACCTCATAAACAAATTATTGTTAGTGAATTAAAAATAAAATAAAAAATACATACAGGGGCTGGAGTCATAGCTCAGTGGTAGAGCATTTGCCTAGCACTTGTGAGGCAAGTGGATTCAACTACTGGATTCAACCCTCAGTACCACATAGAAATAAATAAACAAAATTAAAGGCATTGTGAAAAATTTCTTAAAAAAATACATAAAACAGTTTCATTTCATGATAATAAACTGCATCCTGTTTCTTCTTACCAAACTTTGCTTGGGTTGTATCTTTATAACTTGAGAAATATTCTATTAGTCTGCTCAGTTGCCATAACAAAACAAGACAGCCTTGATGATTTAAAGCAATATAAATTTATTTTATCACAATTATAAAGGTTAGAAATTCAAGGTCAAATTCATGTCTGGTGAGGCCTCTAATCCTGGTATAAGTAATTTATTGCTGTGGCCTCACATGGTCTTTCCCTTGTGAGAACATGGAAAGAAGGGGAGAGAGGACCTCTCTGTTCCTGTGCTTCTTCCTCTTCTTATAAGAACATCAGCTGTAGGGAATAAGGCTCTGCCCTAATAACTTCATTTAACTTTTATCACCTGTATCTCCTCAAATATTATCACAGGTGGGTTAAATCTTCAACATATGGATTTGAAGAGGGTCACAATTTAATCTTTAATGTACATCCTATGGAAGAAAAAAAGAATAAACTCATTTGCAAGCTTCTTAGCCAACATATAGCATAGAGTCTTTATTATCTGTACCCAAAGATGCCCCATGTCAAAGCATTAATTGCCTGGCAGTGAATTTTTTTTTCTTGGTAGCAGGAATTCCAGGTATGTTAAACTGTTGAGAGCCGCAGCCCAGTCAGAATGGCCCCTGGCATTTTGCCAGAAGGAATGGTTGAGAGGTGACGCCAGGGAGCCATTAAGATGATGATAATTAAGTTAAGCTGTGTATAATTGCTGTGACTGGATGATGCTAGATTGAAACAGGCTGTGTATGCAGTTGTATATAGTCCCCTGCTGTCAGGCAATAGGGCTCTCTGGAATAGGGCAGCTCCTGCTGCCTGGGCTTGAGTTCTTGCAAGTTCCCCGTTGAGTTCCGGTTGAGCTCTCGTGGGGATTCCTGGAGAGTTCGAGTTGGCTGGTGAAGGCCTGGGGAGGGAGTTCCAGTTGGTGTGGTGTTCCTGGAAGGGCCCTGTGGGTGGCTTTCGGGGGAGTTCGGGCAATAAAGGAGTTCCTGTTTGAACCTACAAGTGCCTCATGGTGGCTAGGTTATTTTGTGCCCAGCCAGACTGCGGCATTAAACCACTGAGCAAAACAGCCATCCCTTTTTAATATTTTATTTAGAGACAGGGTCTCACTAGTTTACTTAGGGCCTCACTAAATTGCTGAGGCTGGCTTTGAACTTGTAATCCTCCTGCCTCAGCCTCCCTAGCTTCTGAGATTACAGGTGTGTGCCACCACTCCCCACCTGACATTTCGTTTTTAATATTATCAGAGGTTCTTATAGTTCCAAATCCTGGAATCATGTTGCATTTCATAACTAGGGAGTATCTGTTGCTATCTTTCCTGAAATGCCTAGTGTCATTTGTAAAGGTGAAGATTACAATCCAAAAAACAAAACAACAACAGCAACAAAAAGAAAGCAAACTTATATGTCAAGTTTTTATTGCTTGTTGTGAGGTAAAGAGTTACTTCTGCTAAAAAAATTGTGAATTACATGCTAGATGGTTTTCTATGATAATGGGAGATATTCATCCCGATTCTATGCCTTCTCTATATTTGGAATTCCTTACTTTTATTGACTAATAAATGAAGATCAGATGAAATTCATAATAAACTAAACAATAAATATTTTATATAATTTATTCATGATCATACATGCATAATATTAGGTGGAATTATATAAAATACAATAAGTATTAAAGGAGTGAGCTCATTACACATGAGCAGTTTGCAAGGACCTACTTATTTTTGTAGGTCAAATCATGTGTTTTTTCTGTAAGGTGTATAGTGGCATCCTTGCCATAAGGAACATTAGAGAGCCTTTCTAAACCAATAAAAAGCACCAAAATGTAGAAAATGTTACAATACAGAGGCTTCATTTATGTGTGTGTGTGTGTGTGTGTGTGTATATATATATATATATATATATATATATATATATAATATCTATAAATATATTTATATGTAATATATTTAATATATTTGTGTATATACATATACATATATATATATACATATATATATATATATATACATATATATATATATATACATATATATATATATCTTAAATAAGAAGCCAGAGTGCAGAGTATCATTTTTCTGGGCCTCAGAATATTTATGCACCAATACTCATTTTTTTTCCCTTCTATATGTGGGCTTGAATATTTATTAGTGCCTTTGAATATTGATTTTGGTGTTAAGAATAAATTTTAGTGAGGAGGAGAATTGTTAAATATAGAATCTGTGAAGAATAAAAATCAATTATCTAAGGAAATTTATGAAAAAAATGTATAAATTCCATTTATCCATTTACTCATAATTATAGTACTTTTTGATAGGGGATGGGCTGAATTATTTTCCTCAAAGTAACATGTCAACATCCTAATTATCAGTACTTCAAAATGTGACTTTATTTTATTTGAGATTATTGGAGGTGCAAATTCTTGAGATGAGGCCATACCAGAGTAGGAAGGACCCCTGATTATTTTTTTTAAAAAAGTGTGTTGTAAAATAGAAGGAAATTACACACACTAACACACACAAAATTAGAGAGAGAAAGAGAAACACTTATATAGAATATGTGAGTATGAAGGAGATACTGAAGTGATGAATCCAAGAACACAAAAGACTAACAGCAACCCGCCACAAGAGATATTTCCTTCACAATCCTTAGAAGAAACAAACCTTCTGGAAACATTGACCTTGGACTTTAAACTTTCAAAACTGTGAAACAATAAATTTCTGTTGTTGAAGCCATACATGGTGCAAAAAATAAAAATAAATAAATAAATAAAATGCAACAGCACTAGCAAACTAATACTGCAGGGTGTGGAAGAATATGGGATTGCCAAGCATGCCATCAGGAGGTAGAATCTACTATTTCCCACATCACTTGAATCATTTTGAACTATATAGATCAGAAAACTAAGAAAAAACACAAAAAATATGACATACATAATTGTAGTAACCAAATTCTATTGTTTTAAGTCACTAACTGCTGAAGAAATATATATAACTGAAATTTTTGCATGTTTCTAAAACTTAGTTTAATATAGGTTTTTCTGTTTGTTTGTTTGTTTGTGAGTATGCAGTTGTATCTTATCATTCTGGTGAGTGTGCAGTTGTATCTTATCAAGGTTTTAATTTGATTTTCTCTAATAATATTGTTGAATTTCCTTTCTTATATGCTTCTCAGCCATTGTTCTTCTTTTTTGAAAGATTCCAATCAATTCTTTTACCTAGTTCAAATTATCATTTTAAATGTGGTAAATGATCTTGATTAATTTCTAACTGCAAATCAGTCTTGCATTCACAAATAAATCTTATCTGTTTTATTTAATTTTCTTTCAAATTTAACTTTCACGGTAAACTTTAGATGTAATAAAAATAATTATCTCAATCTTCACAAAACAAAAACTATCTACAAGATATAGTTTTTTGATTAAAAAAGAAATTGTGAATGAACTATTAAAATTCTATTAGTCTTATAATTAATGAGTTTAAGATGTAATTTGAATGTTGTCTTTTGGGATAGTTATTTATGGCAATGGAAATTTTAAGGGTACCTTACAACTTTTCTTCATCAGCAACATAAAGAGTAGGCTATACTTATGTATAAAAATATCTCAGTGAGGCTGTACAATGTAGTATTAAGAAAGATGGCACTATAGAAATTCTTTCTGGGATTAAACTTCCCTCTACTGCCTGTTTATTTTGTGAATTGGACAAATAAGCATTCTGTGCTTTGCTGTTTTAGCTTATAAAATGCAGAAGTAATTTAAGGTACCACATAAGGCTTCTGTTGCTAGCATTAAATTATTTAATTACATGTAAAACATATACAGTGATTTTCATTACACATAGTAGTTACAAAATCTGTTCTAATAGTAATACCAAGGATTAAATAATTATCTTTCCAGTGTAGGATTACATATAGAGTCATTAGCAGTTAAAAGGATCCCAGACCTCAACAAAATATTTTATGATTCGTGATATAAGTTGAAATTGCCTGAATTCAATTATCAGAATTTTTATTCTGATAACTAAAATATCTTGAGATATTAGGCTGCATTATTTCTGAAATGCACATCTTGGAAGATATACAGACTTTTCTACTAAAAGGGCTTTGGAAATCAGAAAATGTGCTTTTTCTTGTACATGTACTATAATGTCTACCAAAGTACCGCGTTCCACAAAATGATTTTGAAAAGATTCTTAGTGTGCAGGGGAATCATACATATATGTATATAAAACATACTTACGCATACACACACACACATATACGTACACATACATACAGAATTCAAGAATACACATGCACAATTTTCCATTTAACTTACTTTAAAAAAAGTAATGACAAATATTGTCAAAATTAGAACTATAGCAGATTTATTTATCTAAGCTTCATAAAGCAAAGCTCATACTAATGCATGCCTCTTTTAGTGTATGTTCATGCATACTATTTGCTATTTCTTGCTTAACACCGGTATTTCTTCTAATATATTCGTTTGGGTTTTCCTTATAAGCAACAACTTTACCATACTATTAATGAGAATATTATTCAAGGTGCTATTTGTCTCCTGGACAGAGCAGGCCAAGTAAGCAAGCTAGGCAAATAGAACATTCACTGTTATTTAAATATCATGCCTCTGCTAAGAATTCTGAACAGAATATTTGGAATCCACTGTCAGACACACTCATTCATTGGTTGGTGCTCAGGAAAGATGATCGAACATTTAACTGACCATGAATAATGAACTTCCTGAGATCATTATTTAAGTTCTTCTACTTCACAAGGTAAAAAGTACTGTCATTGTTTCTCTTTAGTTTAGAATTTCTTTTATGATGAGGGCGCAGGAGGATCTGTGATTCCCCTTAATATAATGGAGTTACAGTTTAACAGCCCACCAGATATATAGTGAAATAATGATCCTCTTATTTTTAATTCCTTGAAATCTTATGCTTTTCTGAGAGAAAATTTCAGTATCCTTTGCATGGTAATTTGATGGGTTCTTTTTTTCTTTTCACAGTAGAGTCACTTCATTTGGTCCTACTATTTAAAAAGAAATAAGTCAACAAGTTCATATTCGTAAATTTTCACTTCAAGGCATGTGTGAAACCTGAGATTCTCAATGACTACATTATTTATAAAATTGAAATTCTTAGAAAACAGATTTTTTTTTCCAGTTTTGGGGATAAAACCTAGGGTTCTACACATGCCAGGTAAGTGCCTACCACTGAGATAAATTACCAGTCAATAGAAAAACTACTTTTTAATGCAATATTTAGTAACAAAATTAAACTTTAGCTGAATAGTGACTGTATTGAATTTTTATTTATTTCACTTAGTGTGTATATGTTTATACTATTAATATTCATAAAAGTGTTAGTGTTGGAGGACCTGTATAGAGCTCTACCTTGTGTGTTATTGATTATGTATATGTAGTACAGTACACAAAGGTTTAAATACAGAAATATATCTGGGACCAAGGATTTCAGATAAGTTGTTAGAGATTTTTTTTTTCTGATTTCTTTTAAATGTTATTTTTTTTAATTAAATATGGTCTTAATGGAGCAGTGTAATAGAGAATTCACAGATGTAAGATACTGCTCATGGACTGCTAAAGATTAAGTCTCACCATGGAAGTATTAAAAAAAGCAAGCTGGAGAAAGAAGAAACAGATGCATGATCCAAAGTTTGCTGATAATACTGCTATATTACAGATCTACACTGTTTGTAGGAAAAAAAAAACGCCAGATCCAAATACCTTCAAGCAGTACTTGGAGAGCAAACATCTTAAGACTCCACTTCCTCCAGAACTCACTGAGGTTTAAGAATAAAGTTGAGTTTCGGAAGGACGGGGAAGATGGCGGCGAGGGGAGTGCATTACCCCCGTGTGCTGCTTCACTGTGTGGGAGTATGACAAGTCAGGACGGCTAAAGGATATCTTGTTAGGAATTTCCAGCAATAGTGGGGTGCTCCGGAACCTGGAGGAAGGATTTCCATCGCACGAGGATCGGCTACGGGGACTCAAACGCGAGAGGTTTGTCGCACGGAGGGTAACTGCTTATTCAGCAAATCGCCCCGCGGCGAAAGTCTGCAGTGTGCGCTGGGATAGAGACGCAGGGTTACAGCGCTGCAGTTTCTGCCAGCCGCGCAAGCACCGTACTCAGGGCTGAATTCT
>NW_026000057.1:46107797-46141068 GCF_001458135.2 Marmota marmota marmota
GGAGGATGGGAAAGGCAGCGGAGCACAACAGACACTAGGATGGCAATTTGTAAATCAATGGAGTGAAACTGATGTGATTCTGCTATCTGTGTATGGGGTGAGGGGGGGAGTTCATAACCCACATTGAAATCAAAGTGTAGGAATATGATATGTCAAGAAATTTTGTAATGATTTTGAAACAACCCACAATAAAAAAAATTCAAAAAAAAAAAAAAAAAAAAAGAATAAAGTTGTTTACTGTTGAATTCATGACACATTGTATTTCTCCACTGTCTCAGACATTAGGTAACAAACCTGCACCTGCTTTTCTAACACACTGATGATCAGCCAAACAAAAAACACACATTTTCTTGCTCTTTCATTTTGGACTTCAAAAACAGATTTTTTTTTTTTTTGTAAATGATGGTTGAATCTGATCTGGAAATCTGAAAATTATTTGCTATATTTTTTCTATGATTGTAATTATATTAATATAGTGTAAAAGAACTCATTCAATGGAGTAATACTTTGATTTTAGAGTATTATGCATACACAAAAGAAGGTAGGACATTAAAAGGGGAAGGATTATATGAAATGTTTTTATTTTATCAAGAAAGACTAAATACTTGGATTTTATATTTGTAACCATAGCAAATTAAGTAATAGTAACATCACAGATTGAGGACTTCAAGAAAATGACAATAATATCAATGATGATACAAAATAATCACAACTAACACTCATTGGGTATTTTATCTTCTCAGATATTGTTAAGGTCTTTACATGGATTAATATATGTATTACTCAAGAAAACACTTTATTCTAATTTATACATATGCAAACTTAATCATAACATGTCTCCTTAGACTTCTCAAGTTCAAAAAGTAAAGGAATGGTGATTAAATCTCTATTATCTGAATTACATACCATTCAGTTTGTATTATATTCCAGACAAACAAACTTTGGTCACATCTAGATTTATTGAAAATTGATTAGATATTATTCTTGCTTCCTTTCAGATATAAATTTTTGTAAGCAAAAATGAAATTTTGTGGAAGAAAATGCCTTCAATAATATTCTTGATAAGTTCATCCAGCCCATGTAAAGTCAAGATGAACATTCCTTCCAAATAGCTAATATATTTGATAAGATGTTTCTTATCAAAACAAGGAATATTTGTCTTCTTCTTTTTTAAATTTTTCATTCATCTTATTTTTTTCTCACTTATATCTCATTTTTTTTCTTTCCTTAATCTTGTAATCACAAATGTTGTAATTTTTATTGATTTTATTATTTTTAAAAATACACAACAACAGTGGAACACATTGCAATCCTTATTACACATATAGAACATAATTATTTGTATCTCTGTATATAAAGTATGTTGTAATTTAACCAGTGTTCTTTCTTACTTCCACTATTTTCCTAGTTGTCAGCCTATTAAATAGTAGATTATTAATTATATTTACCTTAATTTTCAAAGAGAAAGACTGCTGTAGTCAGAGATGGCTGTCTGACAAAAGTCGTAAGTACGACTAGTTTTCAAAAAACCAAGCAAAATTCCCTTGAAGAATATAAAACCATTTATTTTAGGTACATTTGATATAATTATCTTTCAATACCTAAATCTTTCTGAAAGAATTAAAACATCAATTTCAGAATTCTATTGAAACATAGTTTTTTTCTATATCATCATATACTAATAAAAGCTGTGTAAAGAAAAATAGAAAAATAAAAAATAGAAAAAAAGAAAAAATAGAAAAGGTTAAGTGATTGAAGAAAACAGTAAAGCACCATAAATATAAGTCAAATATTTATTAATTCCCAAAGTGTTATCATACTCAAAGCATTTCACACACTTCAGTGTATTGGAAGTCTCAAAAATTCTTAAATATGTGCAGACCAGAATTTCTTACCAAGGATATTAGATTTAAATATCATAATGAAGTTGTATCACTTCTTTGAGTGGAATGGCCTTTTTCATTTCAGATCTTCAATAGGCAGGTTGTTGTTTATGTAACAACAACAAAAACAGGCATTTTGACTTTCAAAACTAATTGGCATGTAACAGCAAATGAATGAAGAAAATGGCACTGTCTTCCTTTAGGAAAGAAATCTATCTCTTTAATGGTTAAATGATTAATGATTTTTGCAAAAAAAAATGTAACTAGTGAGAGATTTTGATAAATGTATTACAAATCATTTTTTAAAAAGCCATAAACATATGTCCTCAGTGAACATCTGTTAAAAACTCAATATTGAGCAGATATCTTTTATTGGAGGACATGCAAACATGAAGGTAAACCTGAAGAATAATATTTGCTTACTACTTGTGTTCATACATCCTGCTTTTGCATCTTGACAACAGCAAGGAAACATCTTGGAAGATGTGAGAGAGGAGGTGGTAGTGTGATAGGGGAGATATAGAGGGAAAGACCGTGGAAGAATAAAAGAAGTGAGAAAAACAATACTATATAGATGCAGTTATTACTTTTGAATTCACTACCTTTTCCCCAAATTATGTCACAGCGTAATTTGCATGTGCATATTTTTCATGGATTTTCAATTGTGGAGAAACCATTATAGAGACAAGAATGAAAATAGAACAAACACATGTAACATCTCAATAATAATAATAATTGTCAACCTAAAGAAATAGTATTATATATCAAAGATTCTCAGAATATATGTAAAGATATGGACTTTATGAAAGATGTATAAATCATTATGATAAAAGTTTAATAGCATGATATATTGCATTTTTGTTATAGTATATTGTATTAAAATGTTTATAATATAGTCAGTATTTATTGAAGATTTTTTTTTGCCATGAGACATATTTCTGAGATGTTTAAATGTCTTAATTTTTTTCTTAACTTTTTTTGTTGTTGTTTCAGAGTCTATATTCTCCATGTTAAGAAAATCAAAAGAAGCACAAAACAGGATTTTACATTGTGTGAAAATGAGGAATACATTTAGAAAGCAAACCCTGACTGAAATTTTAAAATGTCATTTATAGTGAGGTTTCTTCTCTTGGTAAGACATTAGTCATGTTGTTGCTTTCTAGCAAACTTTTATTGACATTGATCATCCTGATTGAGGCAGGTGTTCTGTAGATACAAAGGAAGATGTAAGATGTGTTCTAGCCAAGCAGCTAGAAATTACTCTCTCACAGATTAATGACTACGAATAAAAATATCTCATGGACCAATCTTATATTCCTATTATAGTAATTTACCAAGAAGACAGTCTAGCATATTATTTTCTGTATCTGGAATAAAATAAGTACCAGTTTTTCTTAATAGGATTCATATTTTTAAAAATAATTAAATAAATCTGTGAATATCTTGACAAACCAGTAATGTGTTTATAAATATATCATTTCATAATATAACATAAAAGATTTTGTTTCAAATTTGGCACTCTTTGATTTGATATTTGTGTACCTAGTGTGTGTGTGTGTGTGTGTGTGTGTGTGTATGAGAGAGAGAGAGAGAGAGAGAGAGAGAGAGAGAGAGAGAGAGGGAGGAAACCTCTACATCCAGTGATTCATGCATTTTGTTTAATTCTGTGATCTTAGTGTTAGAAACATGCATAGAAGAACCGGATAACTGATCTTCTCATTGGATATATTTCTTTAATATTTTAGTTGTCAATGGACCTTTATTTTATTTAATGATATGTGGTGCTGAGAATTGAACCCAGTGCCTCACACATGCTGGGCAAGTGCTCTGCCACTGAACCACAACCCCAACCCTTGGATATTTTGATATTAGGAAAGAGATAATATAGCTTCAACTTAGTGATATATACCCTATGAATCACACAGGAAATTGATATTTGTTAAGATGATAATAAAGGAATTTCAGACAATGGTAGTAGAAACTGAAGAGAATGGATTGGAACATGATTGACTCAAAGAAGTGTACATAGAATGTTTGAGGAAAGTCCCTCCAAAGGTAAACCTTAGATGGGAAAGAATGAGACATTTTCCTTGCAATAAATGTTGGCCATACACAATAGTTCAGTATCCTTTACAAAATGAATATGTAGAAATTGGATCAAATGGTGTACTTAACCTAGCAAGAGTATGTGACACTTGTATATTGATTTTGATTATTAAGTCCATATGACTGGGCACACACATATGAATGGATAAAACAAGAAATCCTTATCCTGAAGGCATCTAGATGGGTAAAAATAGTAATAGGAATAAGGATATAAATTCCATATTCTCAGAAACTGTGATCAAGAAAGCAGCTGTCGAAAACTCACTCTCCTTGAGTAATTATTTATTTTAAAAATCTTTGCCTTGTAGAATCTAACCTGCTTGTGATTCTATAACCTTCTCCTCTGATCACATTTCAGAAAGAATCTGATACGTTTTCTCATACTTTCCCCAAAAAGTATGTTAGCTATAGTGGAACTCCGAACAAACTTATGGCCTGAGTAGCTGTTAAATATTAACCTAAGGGCTGGGGTTGTGGCTCAGCAGTAGAGTGCTCGCCCTGTACTTGGGAGACCCTGGGTTCGAACCTCAGCACCACATACAAACAAATAAATATTAAAAATAAATATTAAAAAATTCTTTCTCTCTCTCTCTCTCTCTCTCTCTCTCTCTCTCTCAAAAAAAAAAAAATTATAAACCTAGCAATAATTAGGAATGTGTATGTTCTCCTCCAAAGGTATGATTGGATGGTCATCAGTGAGGTGGTATTATCATTTGTACTGGAGAGCCAAACAATTTTCACTTACCTTTGAACCTAATGGTAGTTTCATGTTTCCATTTGTAGAAAGTCATCAAAATTGCAGCATCATTAGATTTATTATTTCACAGAAAAGTGATGGTTTGGGCAATTAAGCTCCTGAAATACTAAGTCTGCAGCTAGGCCCTTCTTCACTACACAAATGACATGATAAAGATGAAAAGGGGCTTTTTTTCAATCTGGGTGTATATACAAATGACCTTTGACTTCATTTTATTTTAGTTTTCTATGTGTTCAATAGAATGAAGCATTATTTCTCAAAATAGTATCTTTTTAAAGAGAAAAAAGTAACTTTTATGCCAAGGAGTTTCTAAATTTTTCAATTATTTTAGAGAGCTTAAAACCATAAGAAGTCTCTTATAATTTGAATTCACAATAATACAGATATTTTAAATATTTTAATGGAAATTACATTGAATTTGTAGAGCACTTATGGTAGTAGGGTCATTTTGACAATATTAATTCTGCCTATCCAAGAACATGGGAGGCCTTTCTATCTTCTAAGGCCTTTTTAAACTTTGTTCTTTAGTATTCTCTAGTTTTCATTGTAGAGGTCCTATATTTCTTTTGTTATATTGATTTCCAAGTTTTTTTTAGGTTATTATAAATGTGATATTTTTTCTAATTTCCTTTTCAACAGATTCACCATTGGAGTATAGGAACATGATTAATTTATGTGTGTTGATCTTGTATCCTGCTACTTTGCTGATTTCATCTATGAACTCTAGAAATCTTGTGGTGGAGATTTTTGGGTCTTATAGGATCATGTCATCAGTAAACAGATAAATTAATCTATTCTTTTCTTATTCATATACCTACAATTTCCTTCGCTTCCCTGATTGGTCTGGCTAGAGTTTCAATTACTAGGTTGAATAGGAGTGGCAAAGTGGACATCTTTGTCTTGCTCCTTATATTCCTGATATAGTAGTTTACCAAGAAGATAGTCTAGCATATTATTTAACTTTTCCGTATCTGGAATAAAATAAATACCAGTTTTACTTAATAAGAAATGCTTTAAGGTTTTCTCCATTCAGAATAAGGTTGGCCTGGGTTTGTCATATTTAGCCTTACAATGTTGAGGTAATTCCCTTCCATCCCTAGTTCTCTAGTGTTTTAAATATGAATGGGTAGTATAGTTAGTGAAAAGTATAGTAGTATAGTTAGTGAAAAGCTTTTTCTGATTCTATTGAGATAATCATGTGATTCTTGTTCTTAAACCTATTTATGTGGTGAATTACATGTATTGATTTCTCCATGTTGAACCAACCTTGCATATCTGGGATGAAACCTACTTGATCCTGGTATACTATCTTTTTAATATCTTTTTGTAAGTGTTTTGCCAGTATTTTATTAAGAATGTTTGAAACTATGTTCATCAAGGATATTGGTCTGAAGTTTTCTTTACTAGATGTGTCTTAGTCTGGTTTTGATACCAGGTTATACTTCATAGAATGAATTAAGAAGTGTTCTTCCTTTTCTATTTCACAGAATAATTTGAAGAGGACTGGTGTTAGTTCTTCTTTAAAGGTCTGATAGAACTCAGCTGAGAATTCATCCAGTCTTGAGCTTTTCTTTGTTGGAAGGCTTTTGATAGCTACTAAATTTTATTACTTAACTAGAAAAAGCAGTCATGAAGTTTATTTGGAAAAACAAGAGCCCCAGAATAGCCAAATCAATCCCTAGCAAGAAAAGCAAAGCAGGAGGTATCACAATAGTAGGCTTGAAAATATACCACAGTGCTATCATAACAAAACCAGCATGATACTGGCACCAAATTAGTCATGAAGACCAATGGAATATACCAAAAATAAACCGGGTATGGTGGCACCTGTCTGTAATCCCAGAGGCTTGGGAGGCTGAGACAGGAGAATTGTGAGTTCAAAGACAGCCTCAGCAACCATGAGGAACTAAGCAACTCAGTGAGACCCTGTCTCTAATAAAATACAACATTGGGCTGGGAATGTGGCTCAGTGGGTAAGTGTCCCTGAGTTCAATCCTTGGTACAAAACAAAATGAAATAAAATAAAATAAAATGTCAAGAACTGCCTTCCTTAACAAGACTCCTAAAGTGCAAGAAGTAAAATAGAAAATCAATAAATGGGATGTTATCAGATTAAAAACATCTTCACAGCATAGGAAACAAGAAAGAATGCGAAGAGAGAGTGAAAAGAATGAAAGAAAATCTTTGCCATACACACCTCAGACAGGGCATTCATATTCAGGATATACAAGGAACTTAACACCAAAAAATCAAATAACCCAATCAATAAATAGGCAAAGGAACTAAACAGACACTTCTGAAAAAAAAGAAATACAAATTGTCAGCAAATATATGAAAAACATGTTCAGCATCTCTAGCAATTATTATATGAAAAATAAAATTATAATTAAATTTCATATCACTCTAGTTAGAATGGCAATTATCAAGAAGTAACAATAAATGTTGGTGAAGATGAGAGACAAAGATATACTTATATATTGTTGGTAGGAATTTAAATTAGTGCAACCACTCTGGAAAGTAACATGGAGATTCAAAAAAAAAAAAAAAACAAACTAAAAATAGAACCACCATATGATCCAGTTATCCCATTCTTCAGTATACATCCCCAAATTTTAAATCAGCATTCTATAGTGGCATAGCCACATCAATGTTTATAGCAGCATAATTTACAATAGTCAAGCTGTAGAACTAACCTAGGTTCCCTTTAACAGAAGAATGGGTAAAGAAATGTGGTAAATATACACAATGGAATATTACTTAACCATAAAGAAGAATGACTTTATGTTATTTGCCAGTGGATGGATGGTACTGGAGGCTATCATACTAAATGAAATAAGCCAGTCCCAAAAAGTCAAAGGTCAATATTTTCTCTGATATGTGGAAGCTAATCCAAAATAAAAGGGGGTTGGTCAAAAAAATAAATAAATAAAAGAAATATCAATGGAGTAGATGAAAAGGAATGAAATGAAAGGATCAGGGATGCAATAGGGAAAGACAGTAAAATGAATCTTATCTAACTTTTCTATGTGCATATATGAATATACCACAGTGATCTCATCATCAGGTATATACACAAGACACCACCTGAAAAAAATATATATATAGGTAAATCACAGAAATATCAGTAAAGAAGAAAGAAGGGAACAGGGGAGGGTGGAGGAGAGAGAAAGGGGAAGTACTGAGACTGAAATAGAACAAATTATATTCCATGCTTTTATAATTACGTGGATACGAATCTTATTGTTATGTACAACTAAAAAGAAACAACAAAATATTCTTAAAAATAAGGAAATAGCACTATTCTTTGTTGCTGTTGTTTTATTCATTGTTATTGTGGTGATGGTATGTAACTGTGTGCATTTGTCAAAGCAATCAAATCTATAAACCAAAAAGAATGGTTATATTGTATAAAATTCAGTTAGGAAACATAATAAATAAATAAATAAATAACAAATAAAAAATAAATATTTTGAGTTTACCTCAAAATGTAATATTATTTCCATCTTATGGAATAATGTAATTCTTTTTATGTAACAAAAATTCTTGAAAGTAAAAAAATAAAACAAGATCAATTAACTACATATGTTGTTCTAAATAATAAAGCTTTCATGTGCTTAATTACACTAACTCAGTCTTTCACTGATTTATCTCAAAACTGATTAAGACATATGCTGACATAATTTCCTATTGTTTTTCTGCATTTCTTGTGAATATAGGAATTCTGTGGTACAGATTGCTCTTAATTATAATACTGTTTGTCTGATTTTTACTTATGCAGTTTTTCTTTATATTCATGGTTTCAAGTTACATTATTAGAGATATTTCTTAGTTCACATTTAATGCAATCATTTGCTTTTGTGACAGATTTATAAACTATGTTGAGACACTTGCATATACTTTAAAAATAAATGTTTTTCCATGTTTCTTTATATAATCATAGCTATGGATTGATTGTGTATCAAATAATAATGATAGCCAATGTCTGATAAGCATAAATGTATCTCAGATACTCTCCAAATGTTGTGCATGTGTTAAAATATTTCACCTTATAGCTATCCTATAGGACAGTTATTCTTGTCGTCTCCATTTACACTTAAGGAAAATGAGATATAGAAAGTAGTTTAACCACGAAATAACATCAACCTAACAGAAGTAAAGGTTTTATTTGGCCTCACAATATAGCCAGTTTTCAAAACTCTTGACATTTTGCATCACACATTCAGCATATACAGTAAAAAAAAAAAAAGTATCTTTGGTTCATAAAATATTTCTGTGTTTAAATTTTCATAATAATGATACAGCACATATTTTAAGTCCTTTGAGTATAGATTGAAGAGTGGGATAGCTGGATCAAAATATATATATATATATATATATATATATATATATATATATTCTAATTTGTTATATATGACAGCAAAACACATTAAAAAATTCATATTACAGGTATAGAGCATAATTTTTCATATCTCTGGTTGTATATACAATATATTCACATGATTTGTGTTTTCATATCTGTATTTAGGGTAATGATATACATCTCATTCCACCATCTTTTTTACCCCCATATTCTTTCCCTTTCCCTCCCACCCCTTTGCCCTATCTAGAGTTCATCTAATCCTCCCATGCTCCCACTCCCAACCCCATTATGATTCAATCTCCTTTTATCAGAGAAAGCTTTGGGCATTTGCTTCTTGGAACTGGCTAACTTCACTTAGCATTGTATTCTCCAACTCTATCCATTTGCATTCAAATGCCATGGTTTTATTCTCTTTTAATGCTGAGTAATATTCCATTGTGTATATATAACACATTTTCTTTATCCATTCATCTACTGAGGGGCATCTAGGTTGGTTCCACAGTTTAGCTATTGTGAAATGTGCTGCTATAAACATTTATGTGGCTGTGTCCCTGTAGCATGCTGTTTTTACATCCTTTGGGTATAAACCAAGAAGTGGGATAGCTGGGTCAAATGGTGGTTCCATTTCCAGCTTTCCAAGGAATCTTTATACTGCTTTCCATATTGGCTATACCATTTTGCATTCCCGTCAGCAATGTGTGAATGTGCCTTTTTCCCTACATCCTCCCAATACTTATTGTTGTTTGTGTTTTTAGTAGCTGCCATTCTGACTGGAGTTAGAGGAAATCTTAGAATAGTTTTGATTTGCGTTTCTCTAATTGCTAGAGATCTTGAACATTTTTTCATACATTTGTTGATTGATTGTATATCATCTTCTGAGATGTGCCTGTTCAGTTCCTTGGCCCATTTTTTGATTGTGATATTTGTTATTCTGGTATTTAGCTTTTTGAGTTCTTTATATACCCTAGAGATTAGTGCTCTGTCTGATGTGTGAGTGGTAAAAATTTGTTCCCAAGATGTAGGCCCTCTGTTCATCTCACTGATTGTTTCTTTTGCTGAGAAGAAGCTTTTTAGTTGGAATCCATCCCATTTATTGATTTATTCCAAGTTTTCTAAGGAATCTCCATACTGCTTTCAAGATTTGTTGTACCAATTTGCAGTCCTACCTGCAATGAATGAGTGTGTCTTTCCCCCCACATTCTTGCCAACATTTATTGTCTGTAATCTTGATAACTGCCATTCTGACTGGCATGAGATAAATTCTTACAGTAGTTTTGATTTGAATTTCTTTAATTTCTAGAGATGTTGAACTTTTTAAATATATTTGTTGATCAAATATATATCTTCTGAGAAGTGTCTGTTCAGCTCATTAGCTCATTTGTTGATTGGGTTGTTTGTTTTTGTGTGTGTTAAGTTTTTTTAGTTCTTTATATATCCTAGAGATAAGTTCTCTATTTGACACGTGTGTGCCAAATCCTCCGTCTATACCAAAGGTTTTAAAATCAGCATACTATAGTAACACAGCACATCAATGTTTATAGCAGCTCAATTCACAGTAGCTAAGCTGTGAAAGCAATCTAGATACCTTTCAATAGATGAATGAATAAAGAAACTGTGGTATGTATACACAATGTAATATTCCTCAGCATTAAAAGAGAATAAAATTATGAAATTTGCAGGTAAATGGATGGAGTTGGAGAATATCATGCTAAGTGAAATTAGCCAATCCCCCAAAACCAAAGGCAGAATGTTCTCTCTGATAAGTGGATGCTGATCCATATTGGGGGGAACATGGGAAAAATGAAGGAAATTTGATAGGGCAAAGGGGTTGGAGGATTGGGGATGGGAAAGGGGGGTAGGAAAGATGGTGAAATGAGATAGTCATCATTCCCCTAGGTACATGTATGACTGCACATATGGTGCAATGCTACATTGTGTACAACTGTAGAAATGTAAGGTTGTGCTGCAATTGTGTACAATGAATCAAATGCATTCTATTGTCATATATACCTAACTCAAATTTTAAAAAAATATAGCACAAGTTAAATTAATATTATGAAACTCTCTTTTACTAACATGTCAAAACCAATGTAAGTATACATTTTAATTATAAGGTGTGTAGATTTACTGATTACTTAATTTTTAAATTTCTTCCAAGCATTCTGTCACATGATTATAACTAACACTTAATTCAAGAACAGTAAATATTGAGGAATTTGGATTAAGTAACATTCAAGTGTTTTTTAAGTGTCTCCCTTTCCTGCTTATTTGGAGGAATTTATTGTTGAATATTAAAGACATGTTTATAAATGTGAATGCAATTTCATAAGTACAAAAAATTTCAATTTTTTTGAAAATTCTGCTAAACACATTTTAAGATGTGTACTTCATTATATTATTTAGATTATCTTCAAAGTCATACTTTTAATTAAAGTTCTTGTGTAGGTTTTATGAGTTAAAATTCTATATTCATCAGAGGCATTTTTATTTGACTTAGACTGTAAACTTTATTCATGCTAATGTCACCATCTATTAGAAAAATTTCCAGTTTGTCAAACATAGCTTTATTAATGATGTTTATAAGCTATGGTCTACTTTCAAGTTTTTGTTGAATATGTATTTACCTAAACCATGCTTTTATTAACAATTAAAATTTACGCAATATATTTTACATGATATTAATTTTATTTTTGATATATTTTAAGTTTTTTATTCATTAAAACATCATTAATTAAAATAATTATTTGAAAACACAATAACATAGCATTACATTTTTAAGGAACTCTTTCATTAAGAATCAGCAAACACATGGAATATTCACAAAATTCAAATCTTTAGTTTCCAGGATTTTCAAAAAATAAACAAAGTCTTGTTCCTAGCTCATAGATCAAGAAATTTTATGTCTTAGCTGGGCATGTTGGCACACACCTATAATCCCAGTGGCTCAGGAGGATGAGGCAGGAGGATTGAGAGTTCAAAGCAAGCTTCATCAACTTAGTGAGACCATAAGCAACTCAGTGAGACCCTCTCTCTAGATAAAATATGATTAAAAAAGACCTGGTTGTGGCAAAGTGGTTAAATACCTCTGGGTTCAATCTCTGGTATAAACAAAGGAAGGAAGGAAGGAAGGAAGGAAGGAAGGAAGGAAGGAAGGAAGGAAGGAAGGAAAGAAGGAAGGAAGGAAAGAAGGAAGGAAGGAAGAAAAAAAGAAAAAAGGAGAAATCCCATGTCTTGTACACCAAATGTAGTATACATCTAACGAAGTATATTACATTTCCCCTTTCTAAAACTCCTTCTATCCCAAGATGGTGCTTCTATATGTGGAAAACAGCTTTCTGGTTTTATAATACAATTTCCTGCTTTTAAAATTTACACATGAGGAATCCGTTTGGTTCTGCTTTCTATTTTTATAACTGAACACCACAGACAAATTTATACGGAGTAGTTTAATTAGCTCATGGTCTGGAAAGTGGGAAGTCAAAGAGCAAACAAAAACAAACATACTGGCAAGGTCCAGGAGAGAAATAAAATGCAAAATATTGATAGTATAAAAGAATGGAAACAGGGACTTGATTTAAATTTGCCTAAGTTTCTAACATTATTGAAAAAATAAAAAGTAACATCGGTTTATACTGTATTATAGTACTGAAATATAGATAAATCTCTACATTAATGACATGGTAGCACAGATAATACCCCTCACGCTCAAGATATGCACTACCCACATTCTAATGCAGTGGTCCTTCCTTAACCCATGTGGGTGTGTTCTAAGACACTCAGTGGATAGCTGAAACTGCACAGAGTATCAAGCTCTGTATTAAAGTACACTGATAATGCAATAGACCATATGATACTGAGACAGCTAAAAAGTGACTAATGGGCAGATAGCACATACAGCTTGAATACAGTGGTCAAAGGGATAATTATTGTCTTGGGAAGGAAGGATGGAGAATGATGACATAAGATTTTATTAAGGTACTCAGAACAGTGTACAATTTAAAACATGATTTTTTTAAAAAAAATTGGGATTGTTTCATTTAATATTTTGGACTACAACAACACATTTAATAATATAAACTTTAGAAAGCAAAACTACACATATGGAGAGCTACTGAGAAAATGTGAGTATGCTACAATAGAATGTTCTTTAAATTTTGCACAAATATATAATGGTCATATTAATAGTCATTATCCACTATTGTGGATAAATATATCCATTCTGTATGATAGAGTACATACAGAATGTATATCATACTGAGTGATTTTACTACCATAAACATTCTCTCTAATCTGCCTTTTTATGTCTTCTGTCCCCTATCCCCTAGAAACTGAGGCCATTTTATTCTATTCATAGTTTTAACTTTTCTAAAATGGCATACACTTGGAATCATGTATTCATTCGCTAGCCTGCCTTTCCAGATTGCCTTAGTTCATTTAACGGCACTCATTTAAGTTTCCCGCAAGTGATTCCTCATTTATTCTTAGTATTGAATAATGTTATATTGTCTGATATAACAGTTTATGTATCCATTCACTTATGAGTTTCACCGTGTAGCTTTTGTGTGAGAATAAGTTTACAACTCCTTTGGACACATATAAGGAAATGTGATTGCAGTAGTATATTTAGTTTTGTCATAAACTGCTATAAAAATTGTGGTATTGTTTTCTATTCTCACCAGCAATGAATGAGAGTTTCTGTTACTTTATATACTTGCCAGAATTCAATGTGTTCTGTATTTTGTCAATTCTAACAGTGTGCACAAACGTTTTGTCATTGATTTAATTTACTTGTTGATGCATGACGTGAAGCCTATTTTCATGTGGTTATTTATCAAGTGCATATTTTCTGTGGTGAAGTGCTTGTGAAGGTGTTAAGTTCTGTTGCTTATTTTTAAATTGGGCTGAGGAGTTTCCTATAGTTTAGGTTTGCATTTTCTCTGTATATTTGGGGTAACAGCTCTTTGTGTGATTTGTCTTTTTCAAGTATTCTCTCCCAGTACTACCTTTTTAAAAATCATTCTCTTGATGTTATGCTCTTTCCCAGAGCTGAAGATTTTATTTTATTAAATTCTGTTATATCAGTTCTTTCTTTTATGAATCATGCATTTGGTGTTCTTATCTAAAATGTCATTGCTATGCCCTAGATTTTCTTATGTGTTACTTCATAAAAGTTCAACAATTTTTCACTATACATTTAAGTATATGACCTATTTTGAATTAATTTTTCTTAATGGTATAAGGATTATGTTCACATTTATATATTGGCATGTTGATGTCCAGCTGTTCAGTTCTATTTGTTTAAAAGATGTTCATTCTGTTGTATTGCTTTTGTTCCTTTGTTAAAGATTAGCTGACTATGTGTGAGTTTATTTCTGAGTTTCTATTCTGTTCACTTTTCCTATTTTCCTTTGCTTTTACTTTCCTGGAAAAATGTAACTTTAGAACAATACAAGTCAGGCAGTGTAACTGTTATAACTTTTTATCTTTCAATATTGAACTAGGTATTCTAAGTATTTTGTCTCTATATATAAACTTTAGAATGACATGACCATTATCCAAGGACTAGCTTTCTGAGATTTTGAATGAGATTGCATTTAATTTGTATATTAATTTGAGGAAACTAACATTTGACTGTATCGAGTCCTCTTATCCATGAACATGGGATATAGTTCCATTTCTTTGTTTTATTTGATCAAAGTTTTGTATCTTTACTCATATAAATATGGTTCATTTTATCTAACCTCTAAATTTTTATTTTTATATACTCTTGGATATGATAATGATATTTGAACATAAAATTCCACTTTTTCTTTGCTGGTATGTAGAAAATTGATTAATTTTTTGTATTAACTTTATGTTCTGGAATCTTTTTACAATCTATTATTCAGCAAGATTTTTATGCATTTAAAGAAAACTTCCAATCACATGTAAATAGTTTCTTTATTCTTTTCTAATCAGTACAAATTTATTACATTTGTTGTTTTGTTGTTTAATTGTTTTCTAATATTGTGTTTGTTTGTTTGTTTGCACTAGATAGGATATTCAGTATGATACTATAAAGGTGTAGTGAGAGGGGAGTTTCTTATCTTTTTTTCTGATCTTAGTGGGAAACCTTCTAATTTCTCATAATAAGAATGATATTGGGTATTGGTGATTTTTTGTTCAAATTGAAGATTTTCTAACTATTCGTATTATGCTGAGAGGTTTTCTCTTGAATAAATTGTGGATTTTGTCAAATGTTACTTCTACATTATACATAAAATTTGTGTGGAATTCAAATCTTTTTTTTTTTTTTTGTTCAACTTAGCTCCCTGGCTGCCATGTTCCCCAGTCCCCACAAGAAGCATCAGTGGAGGGACTGACTAACTGGACTGGAGTGTGAGCAGCAAGCACCAGCACAGCCCATAACCATGCAAAGGCTGCCAAGTTGGAGGAACTGGGGTGCAGCAACCCAGGGCCTACGCAATCCAGAGGTGCTGTCCTGTTTCCTCTGATCTGATAAGCAATAAGAGGTGGGAAAATGGAAGTGGGGTCAGAATCCAATGAAGCTTTTATCAAAATTACTCAAGGAATAACCAACATCATTGATATTTTCCAAAACCTGATTAGCATAAATTTTGACCAATGGCATAAGTACTTTTCCAAAGCCTTTTGATTGGCATAAATTTAAACCAATAGTATTGACCCACAAGCTATATAAACTCCTAGACTAGCAATCAAGTAACAACTAGCTATTGGTTCACTCTTACCCTGTGAGAATTCTCTCTTTTCTTCCCACTTGAATAAATCCTACTCTTTTACACTAATGCTTCCTCATCTGTGGATATCATTCTTCAAATTCATAAGAAGAAATAGAAAATAAGCTGCTGGGGTCTGTTGAGACACTGGAGGGCATAGTTGGCCATTAAGAGCACAACATGCTACTCAATATTATTGGAGAAGAATCCAACGTGCCAAATGTAAGCCTTGCAACTACCACTAGCAGACATCCCCTGCCTTGATTAGCTACTACCACTAAACTGGATCTTTTCAACAGCAGAGGCCTACAACTTACAGAAACCCTACCTGTCAGCAAAAGTGGAAAATATAGTTTCATCTTCAACTGTAATTTTATATAATTCTTCTTTTTAGCCTATTTATCTATTGGATTCCATCTTCTTTTAATGTTGAACTAATTTTGCAAATCTGAGATAGACTCCTAATTTTTCTGTATAGAGTATTACACTATTTTCTTATATTGATTTTGTCATATAGCCTCATTTTTTTTTTTTAAGAATAGCTTTGCTTGCTATAGAATCCTAGATTTGCAGCTCATGCCTCTTTTACAACTTACAGTATTATTTCACAGTTCCCTGGCTTTGGGGAGCAGTGATGTGAATCAAGGTGTCTGATTACCTAGTGGTTGCTGGATGCCTGGCTGGGCTTCCCCTGTAGATAAGTAAAGGGTTAACATTCTCCTGTGTAAAAGTACAGGGTTAACATTTCCCGGTTTTTTATGGCATGCTGACTTTTGGTCTCTCTGGGCAGATGCCCAGAGAAATCAGTTTTAAACTTGAATTACAGACACTGGCTCTGAGAGGATTCTGATAACCATAATGTCTCTTCTGCTCTGTGAGCTTCAAGCCTGTCTGCTTTGCAGAAACTTTCTTACAAATAACCTTTTGGTAAAAAAAAAAAAAAAAATTCTATATAATAAATGTGTGGAGTCAGTTCTGTGTTACTGTTCTCAATCAGAGTTAAGTTTCTCACCTTATCCCACTTTACTCTCCAAATGTTTGTGTGTTTTTCTTAATTCCCTATCAACCTTCTTCAGTTTCTGAATTAATGGCCACATAAGTCAAGGCACCTGGCTTGCATTTTTGTAAGCCAACTCTCAAAGAATTTGTTCTTTTTAAGACTCAGTATTTTTAATTGGCTTTAAATAGTTGGACTCTGCTATTTCTTTTTATTATTTTAGTTGTAGATGGACACAGTACCTTTATTTTATTTGGTTTTATTTTTATGTGGTGCCTGAGATCAAACCCAGTGCCTCATGCAGGCTAAGCAAGTGCTCTACTACTGAGCCACAATTCCAGCCCTCTATTATTTTTTATAAAGTTTAACAAATTATGTTTACCTTATTTCTAAATAAAGGCAGTACTATAATACTTGGCATCTTTTAAGTTATATAGAACTAATTTTGTATATGATAACTATAGAAAAGATATGGTCTAATAATGATCTCTGTTCAATACCACATATGGGTGTTTTATCTTTGAAAATATTGATTGATTTTTTCTCATAATATAGTAGACAGAATCTATATAACTTACCAGAATTTGTGATTTCTACTTCATATTATGAAAAAAAAGTGTAGTACCTAATGTTGATATTTGATATCATATACAACTATAAGCTAAATATACTACTACCTGCAGACAAAGAGATACATTTATACACTATGGTTATAATGTATTGATATGTGATAATATACAAATGTCAGTAAAGTTACAAACTTATGAAAGTTAAATCCATGTGTTATCTTTTTCTATTATCTCCAAGTGTTATCTTTTTCTATTATTAATGCATAGGAACATTTGCACTATTATACAAATGTGAGGAGCAATCTTTTTCATTATTGTTAAAGTTGAAATTCTTCATAAAATGGTTTGAATATATGTTGTGAGTTTATTTCCATTAATGCATAATTTGAATCACTTCCATAGGAAAAAACAGCAAATGAGTTAGGTATGTCCAAGAAGTGTTTATTATTTGCAGTCATTAGTGTATATTTTAAAATTTTTATTACTTATACGTAGTATTTGGGTTTGTTTTGACAAAATGATGTATGCAAGAAATTTGATTTCAATCTCCATTCCTTTTTCTATTTTCCTCCCTTCCCCTGTTTCCTCTCCTCTCCTCTATTGATTGTCCTTTCACTTCTTTATTTGTTTACTTTTGATTGGTATTTTCTATGTATACATATAGGTGAAATTCTTTTTAGTATATTTATATATGTATATAACATGCTATTGTTAAATTAATTCCATATTTATACCCTTTCTCTTTCTCTCTCTCCCTCTTGTTCTCCATGTTCTACTCTACTGATCTACCTTATGTCTTTATGATAGCCAATCTCTTCCCCTGTCTTTTTTCCTTTATTTTGCTTTAGTTCCATAAATGAGAGAAAAGATTCAACTGTTGAATTTCTGAGTCTGGCTTATTTCACCTAATACGATTTTTCCTATTTCTATCCATTTACCAGCAATGCCATATTTTATTATTCTTAATAGTTGGGTAACACTCCATTGTGTGTGTGTGTGTGTGTGTGTGTGTGTGTGTGGTATCATTTTTTCTTGATCCATTTATCTGTGGATGGGCATGTGTGTTGATTCCATTATTTGGCTACTTGAATTATGCTGCTGTAAACATTGAACTGGCTGTATCACTACAGTTTTTAGTTCTTTTGGATAAATACTGAGGAGTGGGATAGCTGGGTCATAATATGATTCCATTCCTAGTTTTGTGAGAAGTCACCACATTGTTTTCTGTGGTTGTATTAATTTAGAGATATGCCTGTGATGTATTAATGTACCTTTTTCCTCACATTATTACCAACATTTATTATTGTTTGGGTTCTTGATAATTGTGATTTTGACTGGATGAGGTGAAATCTTAGTGTAGTTTTGATTTGTACTTCCCTCATTACTAGAGATGTTGAACACTGTCTCATATATTTGTTGGCCATTTGAATTTACTCTTTTGAGAAATTTCTATTTAGGGGTTTGACTCATTTATTAATTGGATTATTTGAGGGGCTTAGCAATGAATTTTTATATTCTTTACATATTGTGGATAATTAATTTCAATTTTTTTTTCACATTCTATATGCTCTTCCTCTACTCTCTTGTTTCCTTTATTGGGCAGAACCTTTTTAATTTGATGGCAATGGAATTTTTGAGTCTTGATTTTATTTTTTGAGTTTTAGGTGTCATGTTGAGAGTGCCTGTACCTATATGATGAGAGTGTTGAACCTATCTTTTCTTCTAACAGTTGCATGGTTTCTGCTATAATTGCTAAGTTTTTGATACATTTTGATCTGAATTTTGTTCAGAATTTCTAGGGATCTTATTTCACTCTTTTACTTACAAATACCCAGCTTTACCAGCACCATTTGTTAAAAAGTTTTTCTTTCTCTAACATATATATTTTATTACCTTTATCAAATATCAGATAACACCATGTATTTGAGTTGATCTATTCCATTGGTATTAATGTCAAATTTGATGGCAGTATTACATAGTTTTTGTTCATATAGCTCAGCAGTATAATTTGAGATCAGGTATTGTGATGCCTTCTGCATCACTTCCATGTTCAGAATTGTTTTGGCTATTATATGTCTCTTATTCTTCCAAATTAATCTAAGGATTGATTCTTCTAGTCTGTAAAGAATGTATTTTGATGGAGACTGAATTATAAGTCAATATGGCTTTTTGAAGTGTAGCCATGTTGCAATATTATTAATTCTGACTATTCAAGAAAATGGAAGGTCTCTTCTTCTTCTGAAGTCTTTAATTTCTTTGCTGTTTCATAGTTTTCTTTTCTTTCTTTCTCTCTCTTCTTTTTCTTTTCTTTTCTTTTTTTTTGGTGGAAACAATACTTTTATTTTATTTGTGTGTGGTGCTGAGAATGGAACCCAGTGCCTCACACATGCCAGGTGAGCACTCTACTGCTGAGCCCCAGCCCATATTTTATAGTTTTCATTGTAGATTACTTTACTTCCTTAATTAGATTAATTTCCAGTTTTTTTTTTCTTTTTTGAGGTTATTGTGGGAGATAGTTTCCCTGATTTCTTTCTTGGCTGAATCACTACTGGGGTATAGAAAAGCTATTACTTTGAGGGTTTTGATCTTGTATCCTGCTACTTTGCTAAATTTATTTATAGCTCTAGAAGTCTTCTAGTGTAACTTTTGGGTTTTCTAGATATAGAATCATGTCATCAGAAAAGAGTGATAGTTTGATTTTTGATATTTTGCAATTTGAATTCATTTAATTTCCTTCCCTTGCCTGATTGCTCTAGTTAGAATTTTGGTAACTATACTGATTATAAGTTGTGAGAGTGGGATCCTTGTCTTGTCCCTGATTTTGGGAGAAAAGCTTTCAGTTTTTCTCCATTATGTATGTTTTGGGTTTATCATATATTGCCTTTATAATGTTGAGTATAGTTTTCTTCTACCTTTATTTTGTTCAATGTTTCTAACATATTTTATGCATCTGTACCAATGATCATAATATTCCTGTTTTGATTCCATTTAAGTGATGAATTACATTTATTGATTAGTATATGTTGAGTCAACCTTGTATCGCTGAATAAAGCCCACTTCATCATGGAGTATTGTCTTTTTAATATGCTTTGAATGCAGTTTGCTAATATTTTGTTAAGGCCTTTGTGTCTATTTTCACCAGGGATATTGTTGTGTAGTTTTGTTTTCTAGATGTGTATTTGTCTGGTTTTGGTATCAAAGTATCTTCATAGAATGTATTTGAGCATGTTCCTTCCCTTTAAATATGATAAAATAATTTGAGGAACACTGGTATTACTTCTTGAAATTTCTGGTAGAACTCAGATGGGAAACCATCTGGTCCTGGGCTTTATCTTTGTTGGTAGACTTTTAATTGGCATGTTAATTCCATTACTTGATTTTTGTCTCTTTAGGTTTTCTAAATCATTCTTGTTCAATTTGGGCAGGTCACATGCACCTAGAAATTTATCAGTGCCTTCTAGATTTTGCATTTTATTTGAGAACACATTTTCAAAATAGTTTCTAATGATCCTCTGGATTTCAAAAGTGTGTGGTGGCTCCTTTATCACCTGCAATTTTATTGATTTGAGTCTTCTCCTTCTTTCTTTTGGACAGTTGGGTTAAGGGTTTTCAAATTTTATTTATATTTTGATGAACCAACTAGTTTTTGCATTGATCCTATGTATTATTTTTTATTCTCAATTTCATTAATTTTGACCTAATTTTTATTATTTCCTGTCTTTTACTGATTCTGGAATTAGTTTGTTCTTTTTCTAAGGACTTTGAGGTATATCGTAAGTTTATTTATTTGTGCTCTCTATTTTTGAAATGTAGGCACTCAATGAAATAAAATTTTCTTTAGTGTCATTATTATATTTTGATAGTCATTTACAATAATATCTATCTGTTAAGTGTAATTATGTTGTCATGCTTGTTGAAATTCTTTTCTTAGTTAGATCCTTGCATTCTAGATGTTAGCAATTATCAAAGATTTTGCAGATTTTAAAGTAATTTATAAGATTGAATTTTTAAAATATGTACTTTTCAACAAAATATTATACCAATTAAATATTTTCTGTATTTTCACTTAAGAAATCTCTTTCCTGAATATAGTTTATTCTGATAAATCAATGACTGTCTCACAAATTGTTAAATGTCTTCCTTATTTTGAAAGAAGAACAAGGGTTTGGAAATTTTTGTTGTTGTTGTTGTTGTTGTTGTAGATTTTAAGGTATCTATAGGGTAGGGAGAATGTAAATAGCAGAAATTTTAAACATAGAATGGACTACAAGATCAAAAGTAATCTAGACATAACTTTTCTATGTACATACATGAATAAACCATAGATGATATTGAGTGGATCTCAATATCATGTACATCCACAAGACTGAGATCCTAATTAGTATAAGATATATTCCATGCTTCTATAAATATATTAAAATAGATTCTACTATTATTTATGAATAAAAAGGACAAATAAAAATGTTAAGCTATTTCCTAAATATTTACCAATTAACATGATCACTTCATTATTTTAGTGTTTTAATGTCTGTCTTATAAAATTAACTATATGAATGTCATTCTGTGTAGTTGTTTATTTACATTTCTGAGTTCTCCATATTTGCTTGTATATAAAGTATAAGGCTTTATGGGGAGTAGTGTCTTTTGGCTTAACTATAGAATCTTTTTTTTTCTCTTTCTTGAAATCATAAACTCTTGTTTCAGTGTGGTTTGTATATATGCATTACTCATAAACAAATTATCTTATTTGAAAGAAGAAATCTACCATTTTTTGTAGTGCTGCGGTATTGAACCCAGGAGAAATCTACTTTATAAAATGTAATTTTCCTAGAAAACTTTTCTATTAGTAGTTTAGAAATTTTATAACCCTTTATGCATTTCAGGAACTGACCAATATTTTTTATAGAGGACCAGGTATCACACAGTTTAGAGTTTGTAGGCTAAAATGTACAATGAAATCTATTCATATAATATGATGAATTTTTCAAACATATAAAAATTTCAAATCTATAGTAATTCTAATTTTGTGCTTTTTAATAATATAAGTCAACTAATTCATACAGATGTATTAAAATAATGTATTTTAAAAGATATTTTACTTAAAACATTATTTTAAAAAGTACCCTGGCTCTAAAATGGCATGATGATTTAAGTAAAATTATTATTATAAGCAAAATGGTTCACTAGAAATTAAATACTATATCAAAATATTAATTCCTCTGAAGAAAGAATTGTTAATATTCTCAATTATGCACTTTGATATTTTAGCTTGGGAATCCTTCATGTGTGTGGTTTGCTGTATATTGAGGAAGTATATTTAACAGCTTTCCTAGATGGGATTGGCAATCCTCTGCTGTTATGATCAAAAATATCTCTTTAGATGTTGCCAACTTTCTTAGGGAAACAAATTTCTAGGACTTTGTATCTTTCAGTATATATTTCAGTAATTATGGTTAAATTAAAAACATTTTAAAAATAAAAGTTGATATAATTTATCACTAATAAAGTTTCATTTAAAAAATAAACATACTTCTTTATGAAGAATTTAAACAATCCCAGTAAGCACTGAGTTGTAGGGTAGAATAAGGACAAAAATAAAGGGGTAAGTATCTAAGTAGTTTCAAATAAACATTGATTGAATATTGACTATACAGAACAATAATAGCAATGTAAGTATCAAATTACACAAAACCTTTGGGAAAGTTGGGAGGTATGGATGTATGGATAGATTGATATATATATATATATATATATATATATATATATATATATATATATATATAGAGAGAGAGAGAGAGAGAGAGAGAGAGATAGATAGGTAAGGCATATATAATAGTGCATTTTTTAGAAATTATAAAAATAATCATTTTGTTAGACTTTAGTAATCCAATGATGCCTGAAGGACACCATTAAAAGACTAGCAAAAGAAAGTATATTTACAGAAAGGAATTAAATAACAGCTATTTTCTTAATATAAAGTAATATAAAAAATATATAAAGGAACATAACAAATATATCAAATAGAAAACAAATAGTGCAGTATTACAAAATACATACCCATACTAGATGTTATATTCAAGGTAAATGAACTAGCCCTTCAAATAATAGATTTATATTGCCTCATTTATTTACTCAAACTATGTATTGCTTAAAAGAACATTAAGTATAAAAGCACAAATATATTTAATTATGCCATCAAATACTAATCAAAAGACAACTGATTCAACTATACCAATACCTAGCAGAGAGTTCTACAAGGCAAGAAGACTTGTTAGACATACATATAAAGAAATTTTCATAGTTAATTTTATAGGGACAATATGATCTATTCATGTAAGGTTTTTCAAACTAAATCTGTACACCAAGCAACATGGGTTTAAAACATAAAAATGTAAAAGGCAAATAAAAATGATGACCACCATGAATAATAATAAGCCTCCCAGTAGCTGACAAAATAGAAAAAATGTTGCTAAAGATACAGATCTAATAATGCATTTAAAATACAAAAAAAAATTTTCTTCCAGTGCCACATTATGTTACTGTGTTCACCCTCTATGTGCTATATTTTGAGCCTTCTGATATGTTGATTGACAAGAAAAAAAATAGGAAAATCTAATTACCTAAAAGTTTCTGCTCAGTAAATGAAAATGTAACAAATCTTACCTTCACCTATGTTTTAAAACTCAAGAGAAAATATCATATAGATAAAAATAATCAAGTGAAAGAGTTTTATAATAGTCATAAAGCCAAAAAAATTTTTTCTGAATTTACTGAAGTTGTCTTGCTTATCAGGTTACTGAAAGGGTAATTAATTTTTAATTTGTGTACAATGGGAAAATTGTTAAAAAAAAGTGTGCAAAATTTTGAAAAATTAACTCTTGTTCTACAATGAACATTATACTTAAAACATCAACTATAAGATAATAAGATAAATTCTACACCAAATAAAAGATAAGTTTGATCAATTTGGCAATATATTAAATTAAATAATAAAGTTTAAAAAATGCAACTTGAATGTCTATCAACCATAATATTATAAAGCAAAATTAAAAGACATTATTTTTGTCTCTCAGCACCCTCTAAAATATTCTGTTCATTTGTATAAAACATAGCTTATTTCCTCAAACAGTCTTATTTAAGAAACTGAGTCATCTATTCTAAGTTCTTATCATTTATATTTTCATTCTAACAACTTTTTTTCATCATTAGTTGGCATTATTTCCACTGTACCTGGCAACCGCCTGTCTCCTGAAGAAGTCACTGTGGCTGGTTCTGTTTCTTCCTAAACTCTTCTAAGTTTGGGAAAGAGATGGGGGAGAGAGAGAGAGAGAGAGAGAGAGAGAGAGAACTATTTAGTGTAATTAGAATTAAAATATAGGATGAGAGAATAACTAAGGAAATGATTTACAAAAATACTAACTTGCCTGGTAATCAGATTTAATGCTTTTGTGCGTTCGTTAGGGGGAACCTTTCAGGGACCTCTCTCAGTATTGTCCTTAGTCTGGCTTCTCTGTATCTCCTACTTACATGTCTTTCTTCTCACTGTTGGTGTTTCCAGGTTCTCTTTTTGGCATAAAACTACTTCAGGTTGACTGTCTCTCCCACTTGATCTACATTTGTTCTGTGCAAACACTCCTGTGCTATATGATCTGTCATTGGTGAATTCCCTACTTGTAGTGAAGATTCTTTCAGTTTTGGTGTCCTTCCTCTTCTGATAACAACCATATGCTATATGCCTTTATTAAATCTAATGCACTTATTATCATATAAGCACACGTTTACTATAAATGAATGAATGAAATATGAATAAATTTTAAAAAACCTTACTTATTACTGTGAAAGTAAAGCTTATCTGTGGGTATATCAATGAAGTTAGTAGTAGCCAATAATGTAGATCCAAAATAGAAAATGCAAGGAAATCCATGGAGGAAAAATGGTAAGTGTGAATTTATATCTTTTTCTTACTCAGTTACCTTCTTTGTAAAATGAGGATTACAGTAGCACTTATTAATGAGGTTGACCCGAGGATTAAATGAGCCAATGAATGTCAGACATTGCTACATGAATGTGTAACAGGGGTTCACTTGATGCTTTGACTAAATCCTTTGTCACTTTGAAATTTTTGTTCTTTTTCTTTTTTGCAACCTTCTCCTCCCTGGTCTTCGTTTCCCATTAACCTTCTCCTTTCTGACCTTCTCCTGCCTGATCTTCTTTTCTCTAACCTTCTTCCTGATTTTTTCCCCTGACTTTCTTTGTCCTGATTTCTACCCACCTAATCTCATTTTCTCTGAATCTCCTCTTAAAAGCCCCCTGTTCTTGCTAATGGGCAGAATCATAGCCTTTGGAACAGGAGTCACCTGTTTCTCCTTTGCTAGCAAATCAATAAATCATCTTTTTTTCCTTCCTTATAACCGTGTCTTTGTTATTGGATTGGCATCAGTGACAAGGATCAAGCTTCAGCACAAATGCATATACCCATTTTTTATACCACTATTAGAAGTTTTATAATTTTGTTTGAAGCAATAATGTGCCAGACACATTGACTGCTCTTCACACAGGGGAATGTTGATGTGATACTTGCAGAACTAGAGGCTTCAACAGCCATTAGAAAAAACAAATCAATATTCAAGAAAATTAAAACAGACATAAACCCTAAAATTCTTACATTGAAATCTATTGTAGCATCATTTTTTTTTTCTGTTTGGGGTAGCTATATAAATAGCAAATGATAACATGTAAATCACAGGGAACAGCTGCTGCTTTGGTTATCTTTAATGTTAGCTCTTAATGTTTGGAAAAAAATCTCTGTAGCTGAACTTAGATTCACAGTAGATGAACTCTGGCTGCATAAAATGATAACAGTAATTTGTGTGAAACTTTGTAAGTCTGGGTTTTCAATATATGAGTGAGACGAAAACAGTAATGAAGGAAAAATACCAAGTAAAACATGTGTAGCATTGACTGATAAAAATTAAAATAATGATGAGTTACAAAACAAATGACAATATCTAGAATTTAATGAGAGATGTCTAGCTTTTGTTTACTTATTTATTTATGCCATGCTGTATCAGATTTTTATTATAACATTCAATTTATATAAGTCTACATTTTATATGTACAAAGAGACAAAATTCATTTAGTAAAAAGAGTTATAGAGTAATGAAAGCTTCCACTAAGATTTCAAGGAAAACCTGAGAGGAGACTGTTCAATTTTCACCAGGATCGGAATCCTGCAGCCAACTCTTGAGAGGGCAATATGTGCAGCTGTTCAAGAGGGCAACTGAAGCTGCAATAGAGACCTCAAGAATTGTCAAGGAACAGGAACTTGTAATATGTGCTAAGGAAAGCAGATCCAGCCCAAGACAGAGTTCATGAGGGCTGAACAAAAAAGGTCAGAGAAGGAGGGCTGTTTGTTGGTCTACTACTCAACACCACATGTTGCAAATACTGGACAATGAGCTAGGGGATTTAATATTTTTCCTGCTGAGTTTCAGTCTTTTCATGGTCCAAGATTTTCATTATGACTCTATTCTTCCCTTTGGAAATGGGAAATTTTACTTTGCCATCATACATTGGAAGTATAGAATTTGCTTTTTGATATTTATAGAAAATCATAGGTAAAAGTTTGCCTTGAGTCTCAAAGGAGACTTTGGGATTGGATTTTCGGCAATGCTGGGAAAATTAAGACTTGAGGGAATCTTGAAAATAGACTGTATTTTGCATTGTGAGAGAGGCGTAAGACTTTGGAGATCAGGGATATGATATTATGGTTGGATCTGGAATGCCTCCCAGAGTTGGGTAACAGGGATATGATATTATGGTTTGGATCTGGAATGTCTCCCAGAGTTTCATGTTTTGAAGCCTTGGTTCCAAATACAACAATTTATAGAAGTGAGGATTTGGGGAAGTAATTGGATCATGAGGACTCTGATCTCATCAGTACATTAATCCATTGATAGCTGAATGGACTACTCAGTGGTGGTATATGTATTTGGGCAGGTATGGAGGACATAAGTCACTGGGGCATGTCCTGGAAGGGTATTTTTCTTTTTTTTTTTCTTTTTGGTCCCCAGCTTATTTCTTTTACTCTGCCTCCCAGCTACCACGAAGTGAGTAATTTTCCTCTCCATTCCGTTCCACCATGATGTTTTTGCCTTGGAGCCATTTGACTGTACAATGAAACACCCTAAACCATGAGCCAAAATAAACTTTCTGTCCTTCAGTTTGTTTATGTCAGATAATTTGGTATTAACGATGAAAAGGTAACACACACATGCCATTAAACTATCTTGTGAATATTAATACCAATTATCACAACCAAATAATATGTTTATGCCAGGTACAGTGGCACATTACTGTAATCCCAGCTACTCAGGATGCTGAGACAGGAGATCACAAATTCAAAAACAACCTTAGCCACATATTGAGACCTTGTCTCAAAACAAAAACTAAGAAGGATTGGGTTATGTAGCTCAGTAGTAAAGCAACACTGGGCTAATCCCCAATATGGAAAAAAATATGCAGATATAAGTTAATCATTGTTATGGTTTACAAGTTTTTGCCCCCTCCAAAATTGATATTGAAACTTAATTCCTAGTGTTACAGAATTAAAAGGTGAGGCCTTAGGAAGAAAACTGGCCCTTGGGTTCTCTTCCCTTATAAAAGGGCTAGAAAGCACTAAGTAGGCCCAGCTACTCTTTCACTTTTTGCTACAGGAGAACTAAGCATTCATTTCCTCCAGAGAAAGCAGCATTCAAGGTGCCATTTTGGAAGAAGAAACACTGAAAATGCTGGTGACTTGATCTTTGACTTCCCAGCTTCTAGAATGGTGAGAAACATTTTTTTTTTTATGTGAATTACACAGTCTGTGATATTTTGTTATAGTAGCAGGGCCAGATTAAGAAAATCAATACCAGAAGCTGTGCTCTGTTTTCTATATATGATGTAAACTAGATTTCTCCCCCCTTTCTCCCACACAAGAAGTTGTTTCTGCTCATCTAATAATAGTTTTGCTTTTGTTAGCAGATGTTTGAGAATTCTTTTCTGGAGAAATAAAAGTAGAATGATGTGAAATATTTCCAGATACTGGATTTAAATGGCAGCTCTATTAAATAGCATTGCTGTTTTAAAAGTTTACAACCCTATAACTATCTATGTAAAACTGCTGAACACACTAAAACAGGATTATAAATACTGATCTATTTTTCACAAGATTTTTGTGCAGGTGAAAAAATCCATAAAGTAATGATTCTCTTTGTTATTCATTCACTGCTGTTGGAACAAAAAGAACTATGATTCACTCAATGGTTTCATAAAACACAGCACAGAGCTGGGGTTATCTTTGTGATTCAGGCAGTCAAAAGTACAGAGTAATCAAGCAAATACAGAGGCACAGAGTTTTGCCTAATTTTTCCACTAATCCTTTTCCAATAATCTCCTGAATAATTTCCTTCATTGGTGCTACTCTAAGTACTTAGGAGCCTAATGCTTCTCAGTCTTAATGCTATAAAAAAATCCATGTGCCTGAAACTTTAGGGAAAAAATAAAATAAAATTGCAGCCTCGGATTTGCTTTTTATGTGCTTTAAATTTCATTTATTGTATAATTATTGGAACTGTCACAAAGGTAATAAAGTGAAAGAGATTAAACATAAAATAGAAAATCCTCAAGATGGTCAATATTATTTAATTTATTTATAAACGGAGATGAGGTTACAATATCTATTACTTTTGTAGAGATGACCTTGAATATAGATGTATACAAACTAGACTAGGAGTTCAGATGAAGAAAATAAATTTGTGCAGGACATTTTAGTTTTATACAACATGAAAAAATAGACCTGATATATCAAGAATCAAGAACTATAAAATTAAAGAAAATTCCATTTTAAAAGTTATAAAAAAATCTAGGAAACAACTGTTTCACGAACAGATCTCAGATTATAAATACAAAAACTAACATGAAAAAAGAAAAGTTAAGTTACTGGTTAGCCACAAGTAAATGACCATGTTCAATTATTATGAAAATTCTATAACACAGCATCATTTTCTTTAAAATTTCCCTTACCTTACTTCATGTGTAAGTACATAGCATTATATCATTTATCCAGAAATAAAATATTTTGTATAATACAAATTAGAAAGAATATAGTTTTTTGTCCTCTGAAAAACTTTATTTTATTTGATTATTTCCATTTATCTGTCTAATCTGAAAGTGGGTAGATTCTAAATATTTTTGAGTATATACACACATATATGTTTTTAAATTTTACTTGAAAAATGTTTAGGTGTGATTTAATTTTCTCACTGTACTTTCCTTTGTTTACATATTAATGCATAGGTGTCTTTCATTAACGCATATCGACAAAGACTCTATCCTTGGCCAAATATGAGAAAATGAGGTAGGCTTCTTTGAGCCCAATTTTCGACTAGGACATTCCCTTGTCCTTGCTGAGCTTCCATCATTCCAATTTGACAGGAATTTTCCTAAATGTGAATAAAGAAAATTTCAACACTTGATAATTTAATCATACTGGCCTGCCTTAAGAAAGAATCTTGTTAGTTCAGTTTATCAGGAATCCTCCTACTTGATATCTTCTCTCAGTGATTTTTCCATCCACTGACAACACCCCCACCATCAGCTACTAGCTATAAATCCCCACTTGTTCTTGTATTAGAAATTGAGCCCAGTTCTACACTATTTATTTTCCTTTTTAACAATATTTCTTCTGAAATATGTTCCTGTTGCTTTGACAGCTGCCAGGCTCTGGTTTTCTTTTAACAAATGTTTTAGGCAATCTAGTGCACACTGTTGATTACTCTAATAGCTGACCTCTTTTTATCGCTTTGCAGAGAGAGCATTGTGTACTTAAGGGCACAAATAGGTCTGCAGAATTATTGCAAACTATAATGACTTATCTGTTCTGGAGTATTAGCACTAAACTAGATATTACACTAAATAATAAAATCTGGTATCTGGTCTCTCACAACTCATATCTTTATTTATTATCTCCTCATCTAGGAAAAAAAATATTTTGCCTATATATGTAGGAACACAACTTTCTCTCAATCCCTCTTTCAATGATACGAAGGTCATAGTCTTCTTATTTAATTACTGTGAAAGTTTCAGTGTCTCTTGGACATGATGATACTGTTTATATATCTCTCTTGGCTATTAATTTTGTATATTCACAATGCTTAAGAGATAATTCTCTTTGCCATTTAGTGCAGGTATGATAGATTGAATTAGAATGAATTCCTATGCTGCATGACCATTTTAAATCTGATTTTTTGAAATAAAGAATTCTCCTTGATCTTTATTTATTTCATTTTTCCCATGTTGAATTTTTTAATGGGGCTTTTTATTTATCTATTTATTTTTTTAGTTGTAGTTGGACATAATATCTTTATTTTATTTATTTATTTTTATGTGGTGCTGAGGATTGAACCCAGGGCCTCGCATGAGCTAGGCGAGTGCTCTGCCACTGAGCCACAACCACAGCCCATGTTGAATTTTTTTAAATATCAACAGGGAGGTTCAACTTTCTCTTTAAAATTCAACACTTTTTGTACAGTCAAGAACTTACTATGTAAGTTTCTGTTTTTATTTCCCATTGACTGGTGTAACAGTCATTACACATGCAATCTTTTTTTTTTTTTCATCTCAATCACTCTAGGGCAAAATTAAAGGCATTGTTTTTCTCCTTCCCTCAAAGGATATGAATTTTCCATGAAAGGACATTTTTAAAATGACATCGGAAAACATGTGCAGAATAGAAACAAGAAGTAGATGTAGTTACAGTAAACACATTAGAGTAAAACTAAGTCTTGGGATTAATAAACAAAGAATAATAATGAAGAATAGAAAAACAGAAAGAGAAAAAAACATAAGACTGTGCATCATAAATTAGTACCATTTTGTGACTTTAGATGCACTTTGAGAAAATATAAGTTGAAACTAATTCATGTTCAATATTTACAATTATATCACAAACTAAAATTGTTTTATTCAAACTCATGATTATCTCCCTGCCAATATAATGTTTTATTTTATTTAAAATATTTCATTTAAAAAGTAATCCTGTTAATATATTTTAAGATTCTAGTAAGTTTTGTAAGATTATCCATTCCCTAATATAGTGGTCTTTCTAAGGTTATCAGTTCCCTAATATAGCTTGCTACAGATTAAGTATATTAAATTATACCTTCATGTTGTAACAATTTAAATGTGGATTCAAAAAGATCTAACTGATTCTGACTACAACATTAAAGTTAATTACAATTTGTTTACTAGTTGTAAGATGTTGGACAGTTAATCAAACTGGAAAAGACAAGGTTATTTAAATCTGAGCAAAAATATAACTTATCCTGACTTATCCTATTACCAATTAAGGACATGTTGCTATACTAACACTCAAATTAATCAAAGACAAGATTTTACATTAATGAAATATGTACTCTGATTTGGATAAGGGATAGAAAATTGTATGTAGAAAAATATGCCTTAGAACAGATCGATACATATGCAATGTCCAGGAAGGAAAAGAAACAGAGACAGGGATGAGATAGAGATAGAGATAGATAGATAGATAGATAGATAGATAGATAGATAGATACATTGATAGATAGAGAGGAAGGAGATGGTGTGGATAACTGACTGTGCTATTAGTGGAGAAGATGCAGGACTCTACTCCCTTTGGCAATAATTGTCAGTGATCAATTAGTGTGTGACTACCTTCTCGTTAATATAACAAATATATGCTAGTATTCTCCTTGATTCTACCACCTTATCAAATCATTGCATCATATTTATGGAAACATGGGTATATTTTTGAAATTTCGCTATATTTATTTTATATAACATATTCAAACACATGACAGAAAATAGGCTGGTTTGATATAAAAATATTTTTCACATGTTGATCACTTCCAAAGTTAAGTAAAATCAAAGCAGGACAATTATTTTTGAGAAACAAAAGAAAATCCAAAGTTAAAATATCAAAACTAGTCTAACTGAAGTTAAAATATCTACATGTTTGAATTATATCCTTTTTTTATTGTTTCAAACAACTTTAATTTGGAAAGCACTATCTTGATAAAGTGCACTCCAACACTTTATATTTTAAAAGACTTGTATACTTGAAGAACATGAATAAATCTAATATACAAAGAAGCCAGTAATAATTTGCACCACAATTATAAAGATGTCAGTTGCATATTAACTTAGCTTTTACTTTTACAATGAAATTTAGAATCTATAATATATGTGTTTACTTAGAGTTATAAAGCAATCATTTAAAAGACTTTAAAACAAGAGAGATATGAAACCCAATTCTTTTAAGACTTAGTTTCTCTAAGTAATAAAACCTAGTAGAAACAAGAAATTATCTCAATAAATAAGCAGATCAATGTTTTTTGATTTTTTTTAAATTTTAATTTTTTATATATAACAACAGAATGCATTACAATTCATATCACACATATACAGCACAAATTTTCATATCTCTGGTTGTACACAATGTACAGTCTCATCCTTTGTGTCTTCATACATGTACTTAGGGTAAGGATGACCATCGAATTTCACCATCTTTCCCACTCCTATGCCCCTCCATTTTCATCCCTCCCCTTTCTCCTTTTTTTTTTTAAATTTTTTATTGTTGGCTGTTCAAAACATTACATAGTTCTTGATACATCATATTTCACACTTTGATTCAAGTGGGTTATGAGCTCCCATTTTTACCCCATATACAGATTGCAGAATTACATCAGTTACACATCCATTGATTTACATATTGCCATACTAGTGTCTGTTGTGTTCTGCTGCCTTTCCTATCCTCTACTATCCCCCCGTCCCCTTTTCTCTC
>NW_026000057.1:46146609-46166051 GCF_001458135.2 Marmota marmota marmota
TCGCAGGCCCGCCTACCTTGCAGGAGTGATTGGAAGCACTGTCCCGCCGCGGGCCACTGGGCCTTTTCTGTCGGTGGTCACAGTTCCGCCTACCTGGCAGGCGCGGGGGGTGGGGGGCGGCTCTCCCTCAGCAGGCCGCTGGGCCTGCTCTGTGGGTGGTCACAGTTCCCTCTACCTTGCCGGCGCAGGGGGAGGGGGCGGCTCTGCCTCTCAGCAGGCCGCTGCTCCTGTTCTGCCGGTGGGTCGCAGGCCCGCCTACCTTGCAGGAGTGATTGGAAGCTCTGTCCCGCCGCTGGCCACTCAGCCTTTTCTGTCGGTGGTCACAGTTCCACCTACCTCGCACATCAATGTTTTAAGAAACTCTTGTTGTTTAAACACATACAGTATTAGATTCTGGTTTATCTATTTTATGTAATTATACCTATGTTTGAAAACAAATGTTCAACATTTTTTACATGCTTTAGGTGATATTTATAAATGTGATTTTTTCCTTATTTATCAAGCAATATTCATTGTAAAACAACCCAATTTTTTCTTTTAAAATAAGGTCAAAGATCCAAACTAAGGTCATTTATGGAGAAAAGATGTACATGAATATGGAATTGAAGAGAAATGTCTTTATTAAAAAAAAATCTTGAGAAAAAGTACCCACAAATTTTTGACAAGTTCTATGACCTTGGATAATTTGTCTGATTTATGTAAGCTCTACTGTGTTTGTATGTGAACAGAAGATAACTTTAGCCCCTGTCTTAAAGACTTATTTCAAGGAGAAAAAAAAATATTTATGTAAAGCCCTTAGCATCGTGTCTGACATAGAATAAATATTTAAAAAGTTTTAGCTCTTAACTAGCTGCAGAAAAGTGCACTACTTCTTGAAACAAGGTACTTACACTCAATAGGACTTGGTTATTGTTGGATATGCCAAACTAGACAGTGGTAATATATATAATTCTTTCTCTTTGATCTTTATAGAAAATTGTTTCATTTTCTTCAATTTTACATCTATCCTTATTTTCTTAGTGCTTCAAGTAGTTGAGAATAGTCACAAAAGCTGAGATAAAACTCAGTGAGTCATTCAAGGAAATTTGGCTTATGAAAAATACTGAAAATATGTTCTCTCTCCTTTCCCTGCTTTAACTCCTCCCTTCTTTCTTTCCTGTATAAATAAATATACATTAGTTAGATTACAGTAGTATCTTTTTTCCTTCACTACACCTTATCCATATCTCAGATTCCTATCTCAGGAGAGATATTCAAGCTAAGAAATCTAAGGTTTCAGGATGCTTGTGAAAATTATTGTCTTGTCACTTTGGATCATACTTTTTCCTGAAGTATGTAATGACCAGTACTAACTCATTTTTTTTCTTACATTTTCTAGTTTTCCCTGGGTTAATCAAAGTGTTTGTCTTTCCCTATATCCTAGAGTAAACAAAATTCCATATCTTACAATTTGTAGACATTTACCAATTTAGTGAAAAGGAAAACAAACAGAATCTCAACAGAAGTTTAAGAAAAAGTGGCTACCCTTATATAAGGCATCTGTATACCCAAGAAAAGAAATGTGAACATCCATACATGTTAACAGAGAGGTTTTGAAAATTGGAAATATAAAAAGATTGAGTAGAAGAAGTGATTTAGCCAGCTAATTTCGTGTTCAGAATACACCTTACACTCAGTAAAAAGTGTGTGTGGCTGGGCACGGTGGTACAAACCTGTAATCCCAGCAGCTCAGGAGGCTGAGACAGAAGGATTGTGGGTTCGAAGCCAGCCTCAGAAATAGGGAGGTGCTAAGTAACTCAGTGAGATCCTGTTTCTAAATAAAATACAAAATAGGCCTGAGGATGTGGCTCAGTGGTTGAGTGTCCCTGAGTTCAATCTCTAGTCCCACCCTCCTCCCCCCAAAAAAAGGGAATGTGAATGTGGATTTTGGACCAACACTTTACTGAACTAATTACTCTTACTTTTTGAGCAATTGGGTATTATATATAATTATGTGTCCAGGTTTCATAAATACCTACATAGAAATTTAAATATAGCAGTTAATATTTCTTTTTTGTTAATTATGCTCAGAAATCTGGAAAACCTGTATAATGTTTAAAAGTACTTTTACTGTCTAAGTGGTTTTTCCAAACTTCTCATAATTTGTAGCAACACCAAAAGCATTAGTGGAGACAACTGTCATAAAGAAAATAAGAAAATCACAACTATATATAATGTAGGACAATTTAATATTGAAATCAAATATTTAAATGATGACATAGAAAAAGAATGAAATGGGCAGTAGGTAAAAAAGTGGATGTGTAACCGATGTGAATCTGCATTATGTATATAGGGTAAAAATGGGAGTTCATAATCCGCTTGAAACAAATGTATGAAATATGATATGTCAAGAACTTTGTAATGTTTTGAACAACTAATAAAAAAAATTGTGATACTTCAAAAAAAAAAAGAAAAAGAATGAAATGGATTTTATTTTATCTTTCTTTCCATTCTTAATGTAGATTTACATGCAATTATAGTCAATGATTATACATATAATAATGTATAGATAGAAAGAAAGATTTTCTTAGGAAAAATACTAATATGGCAAAAGACAGTCATTGTAACAAATCATTTTAATATAAAAATAATATCAATAGAAAATAAATTTTTAGACAACACAAGTTGTTCTCTGTGAGAAGTACCTTCTGATTATTTATTGCCTTTGTATAATGTGAAAATATGTATATAGTTTCCTGTTTGCTACATTTTTCAGTGAATTCAAATCATAACAAAAAGTTGCAAAAATAGTAAAAAATGTTCTATTCTTAATTAGCATTCTTGTTTCTTCTAGAAATTATGTCTCATTTTTGCCACAATATACAAAGAATCTTATTTTGTATCATAATTTGTAAATTAACTATTTTATATATGAAGAAAATATATTTTATTATCTATAAATTTATTGAGGTTTTCATATTTAGTTAGATGTATTCTACATTGACTTTAGTGTTTTGAGGGCTTATTATGGGTACTTAGTGAAATAGAAAGAGGCCTGTTATTTGGTAGAAAATAAGTGATTTCTCTTAACTAATATCTGGAGTCTCTAATCAGTTTCCAAATTATAAAAATTTTACCAAATACTTACTAGGATACTTAAACCAATGTTCGCTTGTGGATAGTCATACATGTATATGGTAAATATGCCAATGGGGTGTAATGACATATAGCATCAGTTCTAATAAATACTTCAAAACATTCACTGTTTATTTTTTATAAATGGATTATTCACAATAAAGTCTTCCATGGCACAAAGATTAGTTAATTCAATAAATGATGTAAATCAAACCAGATTTTCATATGCCAAATAATGGAGTTTGACATCTTCTTTACAATGTGCAAAACTTCACTCAAAATAGATAATAGATCTCAATTTAAGCACTAAAACCATACAGTTCTTATAAGAAAACATAGGTCTTGTGATCTTGCATTATTATTCCTTAGGTATGATGTTCAAAACACAAGTAGCCAAAAAATGTAGAAAGATCCCAAATTTTTATCAACTGAATGATAAAATATGGCACTGTTCATACAAAGTAATATTATTCTTGCATAAGAAAGAATAGAGTACTTATATGTTACATAATGGGATGAACCTTGAAAAGATATGGTATGTGAAAGATGCCAGAAAAAATAAACAACATAATATAATTTTCTATTTCTAAGAAATGTTCATAATATGTGAATCTGTAGTGACAAAAAGTGAATTAATTATTACCAGGAGTGAAATGGAATATTAGTTGCTCTTGGATATGGGTTTTGGGGGGAGGTGATAAAAATACTAGAACTAGATAATTGTGACTTTTTTCAAAATTTGGCAAATATATGTTGGTGGTTTGTGAATTAAATCTTAATAAATATTATATGAGAAACAATGAAGCATGTGATATCTAATATTATGTATCAACTTGATTAGACTAATGGGTGCCATATAGCAAGGAAATCATTATTTCTGGGTGTGTTTGTTGGGGTGCTTCCTGAAGAGATAAGCATTTGAATCTATAAAACGAATAAAAAGATTCATGCTCACAGTAAGGACCAGAATCATCTAATATATTGAGGTGTTATATGGAACTAATACTAGGAAGAAAGGTAAACTATCTTCTCTCTCTATATATATTGTTTTTGTATTAATATATTTTTATTTGAAAAATAATAATCATATGCATTTGTGGGTTATAATCTGATGCTTTGATTTATGTATATATTATAGATTCCATCAAACTAATTAATATATCTATCATCTCAACAATTTTGTGGTGACAATGTGACAAATCCATTATGAAAATTTCAAAATGTTCACTACATTGCTTTTAACTGTGGCCAGCATTCAGAGAAGTAGATCACTAAAATTTATTTCTCAAGTCTAACTAAGACTGTGCATGCTTTGGTAAATATCTTCCCTTTCCTCTTCTATCCACCACCTCCAGAATCTCGTAATTACTTTTCTACTGGCTGTTTCTATGAGATCAAATGTTTTGGATTTCACATATATGCGAGCTCCTACAGTGTTTTTCTTCCTGCACCTGATTTTTTTCAGTTCTGTGCAAGTTGTCACAAATTAAAATTATTTCTTTCTTAAGGCCATATATTATTCCATGGTGTGTGTTCGTGTGTGTGTGTGTGTGTGTGTGTGTGTGTACCTTTTCTCTATTTGTTGGTGATCAGTTAGACTGCTTCTGTATCTTGGCTATTGTAAATAATGGTGAAATGAACATGGGACTACAGATATCTCTTCAACATACCATTTTCAATTCATTGTGATATATACCCAGAAATATTTTATATCATATGTTACACTGTTTTTAATTTTGTGAGAAACTGCCACTCTCTATTAGATCAATTAGGATAAAGCTCTCATAATATAATCACTTTATCTCTGAATATTCCTGCTTTAATAAGTTTTTGAGGGACACCTTGTATTCAAACTATAACATATATGGGAATCTATACAATTTATAAACAAATGAATTTCCATTGGACATGCTTCTATAGTTTCTATGTTTAAAAAAAAAGGAGAAATACCCTAAATGTATATCTTGAATCAACATGCATTGACTATCCTACACTTTTCTAGTTCAGAAGTCTGAAATGGGTCTCATAAGTCTAAAATCAAGGTGTCAATGGGGCTGAACTATTTTGTGGAATTTTAAGGGAGAAATAATAGGCTGGGGTTGTGGCTCTGTGGTAGAGTGCTCGCCTCGCATGCATGAGGCACTAGGTTCGATTCTCAGCACTACATAAAGGTAAAATAAGGATATTGTGTGCACCTAAAACTTAAGGGAGAAATAATTTTGTGTCCTTTATCACATTTGTTGGCTTATGGCTCACTTCCTCCATCTTCAAACTCAGCTAGAGTAGACAGTCTTCCCCAATCACATTCCTAGGACCTTCTCTTCTACCAACCTCTTTCTGATTAAAGGATCCTTATGATTACATTGAGCCTACCAAGATAGTCCATGGTAATCTCTATTTTTAAGGTTACTTGATTAGCAACCTCAATTACATCTATTACTTTAATTCCCCATTTTAAAGTCTGACAAAATTCTGGTTTTAACATTTTCTGAATATGCAACTGTGTTGGCTATCTGTAAGACCACTCTTAGCTAGTTTAGTCATGGGATTGAAAGGTTAATAATCTTGAGAACTGTTTGCTAATCTTGTTCCCAGAATGTGCTGTCCCCAACTGCCAGTTGCAGGCAAACCACCCACTCGCCCTGACCCCTCAATGAACTTCCCTCCCTGCCCTCTCCAAGGAAAGTATATAAGCTCTGCTTAAACTGTTCTCAGGGCTCTTTGCTCTATTCAAGTGAGCTCTGAGCCCCAGCATGCTGGACCCCAATAAACCCTTTGCTGTTGCATGAGACAGTCTCTTGGTGGTCTCTTCCTCCGACGCTCGCCTGACCTTTACATTTGGAGGTCCCACCGAGATCTGGCAGCGGCGGACGAAAGACCCCCAATGGACCCCTCTCGGGGTAAGTAAGGCGCCTCTTTCTGGTTTCTGCTTTCTGGTTTCTGCTTTCTGGTTCCAGGTTTCAGGTTTCTGGTTTCATGTTTCATGTTTCTGGTTTCAGGTTAGGGCTGGCAAAGTGGCTGTTGGTGAAGAGCGTGAGCTCTCTCCAACAGTGGCTGACAGATGTGTCACAGAGCCACAGGCCACGTCCCTGGGGGATGCCTCAGAGGACTCTGGAAATCGAGGAATAGTAGTTTCCTCGACTCAGTATTCTGCAGTATTCTGCTTCGGATTTGGTTTGCCAGCCCATCAGGTTTTGCCGGCTACTCAGCCCCGTCTCAGTGTTGAACGTTTACTGTCTGTCTTTATCGTCTGTGTCGTGTGTCCTTGCTTTCACCGTTTGTGTATCTTTCATTATGGGATAGAGCACTTCAACGCCTCTGTCCCTGACCCTTGATCACTGGACCAAAGTCCGCTTAAGGGCTCAGAATCTTTCTTTTTCAGTAAAATGCCGGACCTGGCAGACTCTCTATGCCTCAGAATGGCCCACCTTTGGAGTCGGATGGCCCCCAGGAGGATCTTTCTACTTCCCACTAATTTGAAAAATCAGAGATATTGTCTTTGTCTTTCATCCAGGACCACATAACCATCCAGATCAACAGCCGCATATCTTAACTTGGCAGGACCTCTGCGAATCTCCTCCTCCATAGGTGAAGCCTTTCCTTGTCCCTGCCCCCGTTCCTACTCCTTCCCCCACGATTCTGTCTCTCAAACCCTCTGCTCCTCCTCCTCCTCCACCCTCTGTTCTCCCTGAGTCTCAAGATTTGACTCTACTGGACTCTCCTCCCCCTCCTTATCCCCTGCCCTCGTCCCCCAACCCCCAACACCCTCTAAGTGATTCCCCTGCTGCTGACTCAGCCTCTCCACCATTGGAGGAAGCTAAGCCGGCCCAGCGCCCTCCAGATGACTCCCCCGCGGCACACACAGCCCCTCCTCCCCTGGAGGAAGCTGACCCGGCTAAAGGAACTCACCAGTGGTGAATGATTGAAAACCCTGGAGCTCCCGTGATTCTCCCCATCCGTCCCTACGGGCCAATGATTGACGATGGCCATGGGGGAGAAATGCAAGCCTACCAGTATTGGCCTTTCTCCTCTTCAGACCTATATAACTGGAAAAATAACAATCCCCCTTTTTCCGAGGACCCCACCCGGCTCACAGGTCTGGTTGAGTCATTGGTGTTTTCACACCAGCCTACTTGGGATGACTGCCAACAACTCCTAGGGACTCTCTTCATGACAGAGGAACAAAAGAGAATCCTCCTGGAAGCTAGGAAAAAAATATCCTCGGACCAGATGGGCGACCGACACAACTTCCCCTTGAACCAACCCAACTGGGACCCCAACACCTTTGAAGGTAGGGAGCATCTGTCCACTTATCGCCGGGCTCTAATAGTGGGTGTCCGAGTGGCCGCTAGGCGACCAACTAATTTGGCCAAGGTAAGAGAGATTATTCAAGGGCCTGATAAATCTCCCTCTATGTTTCTAGAGAGAATTATGGAGGCATATAGGAGATATACTCCTTTCGATCCTCAGGCAGAGGATCAAAAGGCATCTGTCACGATGGCCTTTATTGGGCAAGCTGCCCTGGATATTAAAAGAAAATTACAATGCTTAGATGGATTACAAGATATGACTTTGAGAGATTTAGTCAGAGAAGCCGAGAAGGTATACTATAAGAGAGAAACTGAGGAAGAGAAGGAACAAAGGAGGGAGAAAGAAAGGGAGCAAAGGGAGGATGAAAGAAGCAAAAGACAGACTAAGGCATTGACTAAGGTCCTGGTCACAACAACAAATAGGCCAGAAATTAAGAGACAGGGAGACAGAAAGGGATACCTGGGCCCACGCCAGAAGCCACCTCTGGCCTCAGATCAATGTGCCTACTGTAGAGAAAAAGGACACTGGGCCAAAGAGTGCCCTAGAAAGAAACAGCCACGCCAGCCAGCCATTCTAACTCTGGAGGATGACTAGGAAAGTCGGGGCTCGGATCCCCTCCCCGAGCTCAGGGTAACTTTTGAAGTGGAGGGGACCCCAGTAAACTTTGAAGTGGATACAGGGGCAGTATACTCAGCCCTTAAGGCCCCATTGGGCCCTCTATCAACTAAAAGGTCTCTAGTTCAAGGGGCTAACGGCAGTAAATATCGGGCTTGGACAACTAAGAGGACCATGGACCTGGGGAAAGGAAAAGTCCATCACTCCTTCCTAGTGATCCCAGAATGCCCGGCCCCATTGATGGGCAGAGATCTGCTCACCAAGCTCCGGGCCAGAATAACTTTTAACCCTGAAGGCCCCCAAATGGAATTTCTAAATCCTTCAGTAAAAACTCCTATAGTCATGGCTTTAACTATGTCAGTAGAAGATGAACATCAACTCTTCACACCCCCCAAGACTGATCAAACAGGCAAGCTATCCCAGAAATGGATAACAGATTACCCAGATGCCTGGGCAGAAACTGCTGGGTTAGGCCTAGCCGTAAAACAACCTCCAATAACAGTGGAGTTAAAAACCTCAGCCTCCCCAATTAATATTAAACAATATCCTCTGAGCAAAGAAGCTAAAGATGGGATAAGGCCCCATATTCAGAAATATCTGGCCTTAGGGGTCCTAAGGCCCTGTCAATCGGCCTGGAACACTCCCCTGCTACCAGTAAAAAAGCCAGGAACCGGGGACTATCGCCCCATTCAAGACCTAAGAGAGATCAACAACAGAGTGCAGGACATTCACCCCACAGTACCTAATCCGTACAATCTGCTTAGCACCCTGAACCCTGAGCGAAAATGGTATACTGTTCTGGACTTAAAAGATGCTTTCTTTTGCTTGCCTCTGCATAAAGATAGTCAGTTGCTGTTTGCTTTTGAATGGGTAAACCCAGAAACCGGAACGTCTGATCAACTAACTTGGACCAGACTCCCACAGGGGTTCAAAAACTCCCCCACTCTCTTTGATGAAGCCCTCCACAGAGATCTCAACAACTTCAGAACTACGCACCCCAAAGTCACCCTGCTTCAATATGTGGATGACCTGCTACTGGCAGCCGATACCAAGGAAAACTGTGAGTCTGGGACCCAAGCACTATTATCCGAGCTTGCTCAACTCGGGTATAGAGCTTCTGCCAAAAAGGCCCAAATTTGCCAGCAAGAAGTAATCTTCCTGGACTATTCCCTTAGGGGTGGTAAACGATGGCTCACTGAGCCCAGAAAACAAACCGTTGTGCAGATACCACCCCCATCTAACAAGAGGGCAAATGAAGAAGCTAAATTGGCAGCCCTAAACGGAGTAACCATGTTAACACTTTCCACACCGGGGGAACATAAGGACACTGACACTGAACTCCTCGACTTTACTGAGCCCAGCCTGCAATTTCAGAAAGCCCTACACTACATTAAAAATGTACATCAACTCACTCACCTTGGTTCAAAGAAACTGCAGGCATTCCTAAAGGATCAAGAACAGAGTTTTCCACTAACCGGCTCACAGCGAAAGGAAATAGCTGAACGGGTAAAAAAAGCCTGTCGGGTCTGTCAATTGGTTAATGCTTACCCTTCCAAGCTTCCTGCAGGAAGGCGCCTTCGAGGAACCAGACCAGGACAATTTTGGGAAGTGGACTTTACTGAAATTAAGCCAGCAAGGTATGGACTTAAATATCTCCTAATCTTTGTAGATACATTTTCAGGATGGATTGAAGCCTTCCCCACAAAAAAAAGAAAAGGCGCAAATGGTGGTCAAGAAGATCCTGGAAGATATTTTTCCAAGATACGGCCTGCCTAAGGTAATAGGGTCTGATAATGGACCGGCGTTCATGGCCCAGGTAAGTCAGGGGTTAACCAGGACCCTGGGGATTAATTGGAAGTTACATTGTGCTTATAGACCCCAGAGCTCAGGACAGGTAGAAAAAATGAATAGAACCATTAAAGAGACCTTAACGAAATTAAGCTTAGAGACCGGCATAAAAGATTGGACTATGTTCCTGCCTTATGCACTGTTTCATACAAGAAATACTCCCTCTGTTTCTTTGTGTAACCTCACCCCCTATGAAATTCTCTATGGTGCCCCTCCTCCAGTAAGGGACCTAACCCCAACTCTAAGACCTAACGATCCCTTCCACACCCCCTTGCTTGACAGACTTAAAGCTCTTGAAAAAACTCAGTGATACCTGTGGAAACAGCTGGCCACTGCCTACCAACCTGGGGACGAAGGAACTCCACACCGATATCAAGTGGGAAACTTCATCTACGTAAGACGACATCAGGTGTCATCCCTGGAACCCCGCTGGAAAGGACCATACCAGGTGCTACTTATAACACCTACAGTGGTAAAGGTAGATGGAATCACTTCCTGGATCCATGCCTCTCATCTCAAGCCTGCGCCCTGTCCAGACTCTGGCTGGAAATTGGAAAAGACTGGTAACCCTCTCAAATTGCGTATTCGCCGTGTGGATAAGGCTATGGACTCTCCCCTTGACCACCAGTAGTCCTAACCCTCATCAGCCCGTTCAGCAGCGATGGCTAATCACAAATCCTACTGGACAAGAAGTATGATCTATCTCACATACAGCCCCCTTAGGGACCTGATGGCAATCTCTCCACCCAGACATTTGTCAGCTGGCTATAGGTCTTTCCTATTGGGATATCCCTGATGAAGAGGATCCCACTAAAATTCCATTAAATCCCTTCCGTACCATAGATAATAGAAACAAACATTATGGATGTAGGGACACGTGAGCCAGATGCAGGTTGGCTAACCTAGATTACTATGTTTGCCCGGTGGACTATCAAAGCCACAAACAGTCACGGCTGTGTGGGGGAAAAACCGACTTCTTCTGTAAGTCATAAGGATGTGAACATACAGGGGCTACCTGATGGAACCCAAACCTCCGCCGGTTCTCAGACCATTGCCCCCTTGCTGAAGTAACAGGTACTGAGGTACCCCTCCACCCATTCACTCCTCTCTTCTCCTGTCAGTGCCCACACCGGGTCCCACCAGGTCCTCTTACCAGCTAACCCAAAGCTCAAACCAGCTGAGGAGAGCCCTCAGACCCCTATCCAAGATGTAATGAAAATGGCCTTTAAAGTTGCTTTGTCATCACTGAAAACAGGTTACTAAGAATTTAAAGTCCCTCACAGGCTTTTTGGGATACTCACTCCAGTCTTCCCCTCTGCTCTACCTGTTCTACTACTCAAGTTTTTGTTGCTAGGAAAATCCCAAACCCCTTTCCCATTATTCTTTTACATCTCTCCTTCCTCATTCTCAGATCCACGGAGCTGCTCTCAGCACCGCCTTCCCCGTCTTCCCCCTCTGTACCAGGCCCACAGAAAAGTCTTAACTGACCTTCTCCAGAAGTCTTCACCATGGCTGACTTTAGGACTTTCAGCAAAAGAGTCCCTATAAAAGAGTTCAGTATAGATAAACTTCCTCTTTTCATGTTGCCCTGTTCTACTTGGCCACTGGCTGGAAAAATCAGCACTCCTAAGCTAGACACCCCCTTACTAGTTTTTCACAAAATATGTGAACAAGGCCTCTGGCCTTGAGCTGGGGCTTCACAGAGATGGCTACATTTCTAAGATAAAAAAGTTATCAACTGGGCTCCATGGTAACAGCTAGCAGGGAAAAAAAAAGAAAGAAAAAGTTCTCCCCCTCCCAGGTGTCCTTGAAAAGTTAACTTGCCCAGAACAGAGGAAAAAACAGAAACAAAAACTGCTTTTTGTGAACTTCTGCAGACTGTGAACTTGTGAGCCCCTTCCCTTACATGTTGAGTATAAAATTCTGAAACTACCTAAACTTGGGGCTCAAAGGATTAATTGATTACAACAGAAGCAATGCCCTCTGAATCCGGTTGCAACCAAATAGGACTGTTTCCCTGTCTTCGGTGCTATCTTAGGTGCCTTGCCTTGTCCGTCCCTACAACAGTATAATTCTATATACTTAAACATTATTTATGTTTTCATGAAATGGTCAACAGATGTGATTAATTGTATAATGGTGCAGATGTTTCCCAGAGTGCTCTATCATGACGCAGGTTCATTTGAAGATCAAATAAGGGGACATACAACCCGGTTCCGCTGGGAACCTGTATCCCTCACTTTAGCCATCCTATTAGGAATAGGAGTTGCTGCAGGGGTGGACACAAAAACCACTGCCCTGGTCCGTGGGACACAACAAATGACCCAATTAGAAACAGCAATGGACCAAAACTTAAAGATATTAGAAACCTCCATCAAAGCTTTGCAGGAATCTTTAACCTCTCTCTCTGAAGTTGTTTTACAGAACAGGCGAGGGTTGGACCTCCTCTTCATGAGAGAAGAAAGCCTTTGTGCTGCATTGAGGGAAGAATGTTGTTTTTATGCCAACCATACTGGAGTTGTAAAAGAATCTATGAATAAATTAAGAAGACGCCTTTAAGAGCGTCAACGAGAGAGAGAAACCCAAAAAGGGTGGTATGAGTCTTGGTTCACACAGTCCCCCTGGTTAACTATGCTTTTATCAGCCCTGGCTGGTCCTTTAATAATCCTTATATTGTTGCTAACTCTAGGACCCTATTTGCTCAACCGTGTAGTTTCCTTTCTCCAAGCTCAAATTGGACAAATCAAACTTATGGTAATCAGACAACAATATACCCCACTAGCAGACATAGAATGTGACACCCCCCAATGATCACTTTTATGATTAAAAGTAACCAGAAGAAGAAGTGGAAAATGAAAGGTTAATAATCTTGAGAACTGTTTGCTAATCTTGTTCCCAGAATGTGCTGTCCCCAACTGCCAGTTGCAGGCAAACTGCCCACTCACCCTGACCCGTCAATGAACTTCCCTCCCTGCCCTCTCCAAGGAAAGTATATAAGCTCTGCTTAAGCTGTTCTCAGGGCTCTTTGCTCTATTCAAGTGAGCTCTGAGCCCCAGCATGCTGGACCCCAATAAACCCTTTGCTGTTGCATGAGACAGTTTCTTGGTGGTCTCTTCCTCCAATGCTTGCCTGACCTTTACAGGATGAGCTGACAGTAGCCACAAAACATGTTATACTCATGGGTAGGGTTTATTACAGTGAAGATGTGTAAGGGAAAATGTGCTTGAGGTGAAATCCAGAAAAATAATATCTGTGTCATTCTTGGAAAAATCCAAGAATAAGCCTCCAGTTATAACCATCAAGGGGAGTTGTATGAAGATACTCTTAATTCAGTAATGATGAATGACAACACATGTTAGTTTTATGAGCCAGAAAAACTAGCCCACACATTATGTCTGCTTTCCTGATGTCAACTAGCATAGGTAAATCACATTCTTAGAACAATCTTATCTGGTCAAATGATAAAATGTGGTTTAAAGTCTCAGACACACAAAACCAGTCTTAGACTATTCTAAGAGCTTAGGGGTTATGTCCAAGGACCTGGCCTAGACATTCATTAAATTAGAATCTATAGGTTTCAAAAAAGAATGTCTTGCTAAGTTAACCCATTTTTTTCCCAGCAACATAGGCAAACTATATTATTGTTACATAATGAGGATTCTTTTTTTTAATAAAAATTAGAATCTTTACCTATGCCTTTGATCTATGCCTAGAACTTAACTAAATTATGTTATGAATTGATTCAAGTAAAACAATTTGAACACACATTGAAAACACCAATAACAATATTGTTAGTATTATTATCACTATTATTGTTATTGTTTGTATTGCTACCCTTTTAATGAAATGAGCCATAAAAATCACTTAAAGACCCCAAAGAGTTCTTCTACATTAAGAATTCTTGGTAAACAATCTGAGTATAAGTATGAATATTTAGGAGAAAACTATGCTTATATATTTGAATGTCTTACTAAAATAGCTGATAAATATCTGTCTATACATATGGACATTTTCAACTTAAATTTGTAAAACTAAAATCCAAAGTATTTAGATTTACTAGTGTATGTATTCAGTCATTAACACTTTTTTAATGAGAATAGTCTTAAAAGGTATTTTCTTCTGAAAATGTCATTTTTACCTAGTGAATTTAAAATCAAGTAATAATGAGGCATATTTAACAAAAAAGTGTTATTTAAAAAAATGATTGAATTTACACAAAAACACTTGAACCCATAGATTGAAAAAAAGGGAAGAAGTATATTAGTTGTGGCACTATTATAATATTATAATCGATGAATGAATAAACAAAAAAATTATAAGTATTTGGCAATATAGACCCAAATAAAATAAATAGGATGCATTAGCACTCTAATAACTTATTATAATTTAATTATCTTATTATAATTCACTTTTTACTTTACCAATCAGTAGGGGAATATTCACTAAAGTGGCCCTCTTTTTTCTTCCTTTCATGATTAAGAAAAAAAAAATGTATGATTGGAATTGTATTCTGAGAGCCTATATGGATTTAAAGTAGTTGAACTATGATTTTTCAATTAATTAATGGACATCAAATATATTACTCAATCTGATTTTAAGAAGTTGATCAGTAAAACAAATATATTTAACTATTTTGTAGTTCCAACTGAATATTTTGTAGTTCCAACAGAATTTTTGTGCTGAAAAAGATTTTAGAACTACTCACAATCAAATAATTCAGATAGTTTTTCACTTAAGAATTCATGTAATCAGAAACAAGATGTTCACACACAATATGTAGCCTAAATTTTTTTAAGGATTTTTGATTATGAAAATTATAGTAAATTTTCTTTGATGTTATCTAAAATAACCTCATAAAATCCATCTATACATAAAGATGTCCAAAAAGTATCAAAGAAAAATAATTTATATTCTTGGCTACCTTTTTGAGGTACAGACAAAACATAATTATATTTAAAATATGAAGCAATTGGGAAATTGTTACAGATTCATTCACATTCACCTTGCACGGCAGTATACTCTCTAATGTTCCCTTTCACAGAGTCCTGTTTCATCATCATTATAACTGACAGACAGTATTAAACAAGGCAGTAGTAGCTTTTAGGAATACATTATATATTACTAATCTATTATTTACAATCCCAGAGAAAGCAAAACAAACCTTCTAAATGCATACAGATTTCATCAAAGCTTTAGATATTGAGGTTGCTAAAAGAAGTCAAGCAGAAGATAAGTTTTGTTCTCTCATAAGCCAAAATTAAACTTGCCTTTGTAAACTGGAGAATCATGACTTTTATGAGACATACTTTCTAAAATAAGTGTTATACTTTAAAATGTAGTTAACTAAGAGCAATGACAGGTGATAAAAACAATTTAAAAATCTGTGTTTTTTTAATATACTTAGAAGAGTCCTCACTATTTTTCAGATATTTTAACTAATCCCACAATCTAAGAAGATAATTGAAATTTACACTTTTAATTTTCAATCTTGAGTATAGCATCTATATTAGGTATAAAATAATATATAGTCATATAAAACAGTGATTTATAAATCTAGCCTACATGTTGATAATTTTTTTATTCTAATTTGTTATATATGACAGCAGAATGCATTGTAATTCATATTATACACACTTTTTATATCTCTGATTGTATATAAGGTTCATTCACACCATTCATGTCTTCATATATCTACTTAGAGAAATGATATCTATCTCATTCCACCAACTTTTTTACCCTCATTTCCCTTTCTTTTCCCTACCACTCCTTTGCACTCCCAACCCCACTATGACTCAGCCTTCTCATATCAGAGAAAACATCTGGCAGTTGGTTTTTTGGAATTAACTAAATTCACTTAGCATTATATTCTCTAACTCCATCCATTTACCTGCAAATGCCATGATTTCATTCTCTTCTATTGCTGAGTAATATTTCATTGTGTATATATAACACATTTTCTTTATCCATTCATCTACTGAAGGGCATCTAGGTTGGTTCCACAGTTTAGCTATTGTGAATTGTGCTGCTATAAACATTGATGTGCCTTTGTCTCTATATTATGCTGTTTTTAAGTCCTTTGGGACTGAGGAGTGGGAGAGCTGGGTCACATATCGTAGTTTCATTTTCAGCTTTCCAAAGAATCTCCATACTACAATCTTTATTGGCTGCACCAATTTGCAGTCCCACAAGCAATGCATGAGCGTGCCTTTTTCCCCACATTCTCACCAACACTTATTGTTTGTGATCTTAATATCTGCCATTTTGACTGGATTGAGATGAAATCTTAGTAGTTTTGATTTTCATTTCTCTAATTGATAGAGATGTTGAACAATTTTTCAAATATTTGATGACTGATTTATATCATCTTTTGAGAGGTGTCTATTCAGTTCCTTGGCCCATTTTATTTTTATTTATTGATTGGACTATTTGATTTTTGGTATTTAGCTCTTTGATTTCTTTGTATACCCTGGAGATTAGTGCTCTATCTGATGAGCAAGTAGTTAAAATTTTCCCCCAAGGTGTAGGCTCTCTGTTCACTTCACAGATTATTTCTTTTGCTGAGAAGAAGCTTTCTAGTTTGAATCCATCCTATTTATTGATTCTTGACTTTAATTCTTGTGCTATAGGAGTCATATTAAGGAAGTTGGGGTCTAATCCCACATGATGGAGATATTGGGCCTACCTTTTCTTCTAATAGATGCAGTGTCTCTGGCTTAATTCCTAGGTTTTTGTTCCACTTTGAGCTGAGTTTTATGCATGGTGAGAGACAGGAGTTTAATTTCATTTTTTTGCATATGGATTTCCAGTTTTCCCAGCACCATTGGTTGAAGAGGCTATGTTTTTTTTTTTTTTTTTTGGCACCTGCACTTAATATAAGATAACTGTAATTATGTGGGTTAGTCTCAGTGTCCTCTATTATGTACCATTGTTCTACCAGTCTATTTTGTTGCCAATACCATGCTTTTTTTGTTACTATTGCTCTGTAGTATAATTTAAGGTCTGGTATATGATGCCACCTGTTTCATTCTTCTTGCAAAGGATTGCTTTAGCTAATCTGGGTTTTTTATTTTTCCAGATAAATTTCATGGCTGTTTTTTCTATGTCTGTGAGGAATTTCATTGGAATTTTGATTGAAATTGCATTAAATATGTATAGTGCATTGGGTAGTATGGTCATTTTGACAATATTATTTCTGCCTATCCAAGAACAAGGGAAATCTTTCCATCTTCTAAGGTTTTCTTTAATTTCTTTCTTTAGCATTCTGTAGTTTTTCTTGTAGAGGTCTTTCACCTCTTTCATTAGGTTGATCCCCATGATTTTTTTTTTTTTGGTGGCTATAGTTTTCTCCATTTTCCTTTCAGAGGATTTGTCACTAATATTAAGAAATGCCTTTGATTTATGGGTGTTAACTTTGAATCCTGCTACTTTGCTGAATTCATTTATTAGTTCTAGAAATTTCCTTTAGAACTGGAAATTTTCGGGTCTTCTAGGTATAGAATCATATCATCAGCAAATAGTGCTAATTTGAGTTCTTCTTTCCTATCCATATCCCTTTAATTTCTATCATCTGTGTAATTGCTCTGGCCAGTGTTACAAGAACTATGTTAAATAGAAGTGGTGAAAGAGGGCATCCCTGTCTTGTTCCAGTTTTCAGAAAAAATGATTTCAATTTTTCTCCATTTAGAGTGATGTTGGCCTGAGGCTTAGCATAGATAGCTTTTATGATGTTGAGATATGTTCCTGTTATCATTAGATTTTCTAGTGTTTTGAACATGAACGGGTGCTTGCTGTATTTTGTGAAATGCTTTTTCTGCATCAATTGAGATGATCATATTGATGTCATGAATTATGTTTATTGATTTCCCTGGGTTGAACCAACCTTGCATCCCTGAAATGAATCCCACTTGATTGTGGTGCACTGTCTTTTTGACATGTTTTTTATTCAATTTTTGAGTATTTTACTGAGAATTTTTAGATCTATGTTCATTGGAGATATTGGTTTGAAGTTTTCTTTTTTTTTTCTTTTTTTTTTTTGATGTGTCTTTGCCTGGTTTTGGAATCAGGGTGATAGTGACCTCATAGAATGAGTTTGGAAGTGCTCCCTGTTTAATTACTTAAAATAAATTGAAGAGTATTGGTATTATTTCTTCTTGAAAGGTCTTGGAGAACTTGGCTATGTATGCATCTAGTCCTGGGATTTTCTTTGTTGGTAGGATTTTGATGGCATCTTCTATTTCCATGCTTGAAATTGATCTGTTTAAATTGTGTATGTCATCTTGATTCAATTTAGGCAATTCATATGCCTTTAGTAATTTGTTGATGGCTTCAATATTCTTTATTTTATTAGAGTACAAATTTTCAAAATAATTTCTGATTATCTTTGGTATTTCTGTACTGTCTGTCGTGATATTTCCTTTTTTATTACATGTTAGTTATTTGAGTTTCTCTCTCCATTTCTTTGTTATCATGGCTAAGGGTTTGTCTCGTTTATTTATTTATTCAAAGAACCAACTTTTTGTTTTGTCTTTTTTTTTTCAATTATTTCTTTTGTTTCAATTTCATTGATTTCAGCTCTGATTTTAATTATTTCCTATATTTCACTGCTTTTGGTTGATTTGTTCTTCTTTATCTCAGGCTTTGAGATGTAATTTTAGGTCATTTATTGTTGACTTTTCCTTCTTTTAAGGAATGAACTCCATACAATATACTTTCCTCTTAGTACTACATTTATAGTGTCCCAGAGATTTTCATATGTTGTATCAGTGTTCTTATTTACATGTAAAATTTTTAATCTCCTCCTTGATATCTTCTGCAAGCCATTGTTCATTCAGTAGCATATTGTTTAGTCTTCAGGTGTTGAGTACCTTCTAGTTTTTATTTTTTAATTTTTTTTACTTTTTCACTGATTTCTAATTTCATTCCAATGTGATTTGATAGAATGCAGGTAGTATCTCTACTTTTTTGTATTTGTTAAGAGTTACATTGTGGCATAATATATGGTCTATTTTAGAGAAGGATCCATGTGCTGCTGAGAAGAAAGTATATTTGCTTGTTGAAGGATGAAATATGCTGTAAGTCTAAGTTATTGACTGTATTATTGAGTTCTATAGTATCTTTGTTCAGGTATTGTTTGGAAGATCTATCCAGTGGTAAAAGACATGTCTTAAAGTCACCCAGAATTATTGTGTTGTGGTCAATTTGACTTTTTAACTTGAGAAGAGTTTATTTGGTGAACATAAGTGCTCCATTGTTTGGGGCATATATATTTATAATTGTTATGTCTTATTGGTGTATGGTACCATTAAGTAATATGAAATGTTCTTCTTTGTCCCTTTTGATTAACTTTATCGTAAAGTCTACTTTATTTGATACGAGGATGGAAACACATGCTTGCTTCTACAGTCCAAGTGAGTGGTCTGATTTTTTTCAACCTTTCACCTTTAGTCTGTAGATGTCTTTTCCTATGAGATGAGTCTCTTGGAGGCAACACATTGTTGGGCCTTTTTTTTTTTTAATCCAATCAGCTAGCCTATGTCTTTTGATTGGTATGTTTA
>NW_026000057.1:46171684-46176049 GCF_001458135.2 Marmota marmota marmota
GGAGGGTGGAGGATGGGAAAGACAGCGGAGCACAACAGACACTAGGATGGCAATTTGTAAATCAATGGATGTGTAACTGATGTGATTCTGCAATCTGTGTATGGGGTGAAGGTGGGAGTTCATAACCCACTTGAATCAAAGTGTGGAATATGATATGTCAAGAAATTTGTAATGTTTTGAACAACCCACAATAAAAAAATTTAAAAAAAAAAACACAAATAATTATTATCAAAATGTTTACAGTTTGGTCACAATGTACAGAAATGGTGAATTCAATTATTATCTACAATATAAATAGTAGGTTTGTAAATGGGTTTACAGTTTCTGATGGTGACAAAGAACTGGGAGTGAGGTATAGGAAAATATGCTGAGGAGGTATGAGATGAAGATATAGAGTTATTATACCATAGGAAGTGTGAAAGGGAAATCTAAAGAAGAAGGTTAATAGCAAGAGAATAGAGAGGTAGTAATTTTGGGTAGACAAATAAGAGGGAAAACAGTAGAGTGAATAAGACAAATAGACATATATATTGAGAAAAAATGTCAAAATAGTAAAACGTTGGAGAGAAAAAATATATACAACACAATTGTAATATAGTGTTCAGTCATCTCAGTCCTCAATATCCTAACTCATGCAAAGCACTTGGTTTCACACATGTTGGGAAAGTGAGGGCAGAATAAAAAAGAGGAAATAGAAAGAAAAAAATTTAAAGGTAGAAACAAGGATTGTTTTGGTGGAGATCAGTATCTTTTCTGTTTCCCTTCTCATCAAATAGGTGGGATTGTCTATTCTTTGTTGGTATTTCCACCCTCAGGATTGTAGGGGTTAACAGGGTATGAAAGTGTTCTTGGGTGCAGGGCACCTTGAAGTGAAGTATGACACCCCCTCATCCCACTGAGAGATTACACCTCAAGGATCCCCTTTGTGGTCTGCTCCTGTGATGTGGTTACTGGGTCTTATCTCCTCATTTCCCCCTGTAGACCTCACAGTTCCTGTCCTCTAAATTAGTCTCTAAAGTGTATCCCCCTCACCCTCTCCCTACTGTCAATTATAAATTTCATTCACTCCTTTACTTCCTAATCCGGAATGTTTCTCTCCAGAGGTCTTGTGTGTTGCACTCTGATTGTTGCACATCTATTGTGGAGGGCTGTTTTGAATTGTGCAGTCACTCTGCCGAGTTAGTGGCTGCTGGGGATTGGGGGGAATTAGAAAACTGTGGGTACCTGGCTATCCAGTGTTCCAAACTGGTAGTTGCCCCAACTAAAGATGGTGATAGAGGTGACCCAAGGTGGAGGCAACTGCTTTCAGCAATGGGGTGTCAGTTTGGGTGGGGGGAACCGGGAAATGGTGTTGTGCAATGTGTTCAGAGATGAGCTATTTGGCATGCAGTGTTGTGGTTATCAACTTTCTTCGAGCCTGTGATGTCCCCAGGTGTGAGTACAGGACTGTGGCAGTAGCTGCCAAGTCCCTAGATGGAGGTGACTGAGGAGCCCTACGTTAGTTGATGGGGATCCACAGAAAAGTGGGGCTGGAGTTCCTGTGCATGGGTAGCGGCTGACAGTCCTTTGGAGGAGCAGCATCTGGGAAATCTGTGCTTGTTCTGATGCTGGTGGTCCCGCTGAGGCACCAATGAGACCTTCATGGGTGAATAGTTGGGAGTCAGGAGTCCTTTTCTAATGCTGAGGTCTGGGGCCCTCTGCAGCATGGCAGCCATAATTCCTGTGCAGAATCAGCTGTGGAGGGGTAGTCTATCTCTCTCAGCAAAGCAGTATTCCCACTAGTTGAAACCCAGGTCATGGAGCAACATGGAATGCTGCCTCCCTCTGGCCTGCCATCTTGAATCCCCCTGTTGATGATTTTTTTAAAATGAGCTTTTATAACCATAATATTGCTTAATTGAAATATTTTTTTATAATTAATATTTTAAAATTTTTATCAGGCTCTCATAATTTTGAATTAAACATTACAAATACATATATATGTGTATATTTATACTTATAAAAGTATAAAAACATTACATGGAACTCATAAATATAGACAACTTTTATGTGTCAATTAAAAAAAATAAAATGGAACACTTTTAATTTTTTTTTTTTAGTTCTAGATGGACACAACACCTTTATTTTATTTTTATGTGGTGCTGAGGATCAGCACCTTCCACATGCAAGGTGAGCACTCTACCACTTAGCTACAACTCTAGCCCAAAGGGAAAACTTTTGAAATAACAGTATTTCCAGTACTGTTTCTGTACATGAGAATGTCAATTATAAATTTCATTTATATACTTATAGATAAGGTTTTAACATCTAATTGGGTCATTATCCATTTTACTAAACAGAAATTATTTGCACCTCTACCAAACAAAAATATACCTATTCACCACCTCTGTTCATGCATTGTTGTAAACATCTCAGAAAATAAATCAAACACAACATTGGATTAAAAGAACATAAATATTTGCTTTTTCTTCTTTGAAAGTTTTGTTTGCTTCTCAGAGTTTCTCCCTGTCACATAAGCAATTTTCAAAAACAATTCTCATCCCAGAAAGGCTAACATAAATTTGGGTTGATTTTTTGCATTTGGGTACTATGGGCACTAATACCTTGTGGACATTATAGTTCATTTTGCACATTCTGTCTCATAATATTAAGCATTTTTATTCCTTATAACTATCTCTGTAAATTTTCATAAAGAATTTTATAATTCTGAAAACTCATGTAGTTTATGTTTATCTTATACATCTTGGAAAGCATACACAAGACCCACTCTTCATCAGATTGCAAAATTAGTACCTACTAAATCAAGTGAATTTCTTTCTTCTTGAGTTTCAATATTCCTGTAATATCAGACCTTCCAGTGAGAAATATTTATTATAATTTTTGAAAGTAAATTCCCAGTTCTTGGGAGGGAAGTTTCAGATAAAAAATTCCTATAAAAATGTAATTTTTTTCCTCACAACCTAGTTAAATAAAATAATATAAAAATATATTATACTTATAGCATTAGTTATGCAACACATCTTAAAAAAATAATAACAATATTAACCCATGAATAACTGCACTGGAGTAAAAGTGGAGAAATTGAATTAAAGTATTATTTCTAAATTTCAAATTTCCATAAGAAAATGATACCTTTAAAAGTGTTTAATAAAAAGACATCCCATGTTCATGGACTGGCTGACCTAATATTGTCAAGATGACTCTAAAACCTAAATTGATCTACACATTTCATTATAATCCATATGAAATATGACTATATTTTTAGCAGAAAAAGAGCAATGCATAATAAATCTAAAGCAATTAAATATACTCAAATAACTTTTAAAAAATAGAGGACTCATATTTCTTAAGTTCAAAATTTATTTCAGATATATGGTATTTACATTAATGTAATGGCATAAATGACTGTAGACTACTGTATTAAAATAGAAAGCCTAGAGGTAAACCCTCTGAATTTTTAAGTGACCCCAAAGGATTTATATATGCATTAAATGCACTTTAGAATTGGTCAAGGAATAGATAAAATGAGATTTATAAAGGAAAATAAAATTCTGTGTAAATAAATTTTTAAAAGTAGAAAAATAGAATCTGGCATACAGAAGAGTGAGTAATGCACTGTAGGGCATGATGTAACATGTGGGGCATGCTGCATCAGAAAAGAGGAAACCTAACTTGCTGGCTGCTACCCACTTCCCGGTCCTGGGGCCACATGTGGCTAAGAAAGTGTAGCGCCCCCTTGCCCGCAAGGAAGACGCAACACTCAGGAATCTTCTTTCAGCAGTTTATTCAGGCCCCTGACAGTTCTTCTCCTCAGTTCTCTTTCTCTTCAGTTCTCTCTCTCGGATGCCCCTCCCAGCCTTAATAAAGCATCTCAAGCCCCAATGCAAAGCAGCCACGTGGAGCTTTCTCATAGAGTGATGAAAAGTCATGTGCCAACTCTCCCAAACAAGGAGTTGTTTATCACAGACCACAGCAGAGCCAGCGCCATCTTGTAATGGCGACCATAATTTGCATAAACGGCAGAAACGGCTCACCACAGTTCCCCCTTTTTGTTTTCTTAAAACAATACAGGCGAGAGTAGAGGTCCTATCCCACTGTGCAGAAGTGGCTGCAATGTATGGTTCAGTCCTAAGGAGGGCCCTTCCCTAGACCTGGTCCCATATCAGCCGACGCCTTTTTTCGTGGGGCGGGGAGTGAACGCGTCTAACCCGCATGCAATAGGACATGCTCTCCTTGAGGTCCACGTCAAGGATCACTCAAGTGCAGTGCTTTGCCTCGCATCCTGTATCGTGGCGATGGTGGACGAAGGGGGATAACTGAGGTTGAACTGTGGCTGTTTATAACGACAAACAAGTTGACAGCACC
>NW_026000057.1:46180991-46185607 GCF_001458135.2 Marmota marmota marmota
ATATCCACCTTCTGTAAAAATCTCTGTAAAGTACTATGTTTCACTTCCAGACCTTTAGAATGTAACAGGCCATCTAGGGCCAGAAGAAGCGGACTGGAAGGCACAGCACCCATGACACAACAACAAAAGAAGCACAAGAAACAAAAACAAAATGACACAACAAGAGACACACAGAAAACAAAAGCGAAAGTAAAAACGAAAGTACACAATGCAGCTGCTGCCCCGCTTTGGTCGCGGGTCCCACTTACTTGGGACGATTCTCCGCTTTGATCGCGGATCCCACTTACCTGGGACTACGGTGCACCCCCCTGACTGCTGAAAGTTCTGGTTCCCGGGTCTCGGCACCACTTGTAGCGCCCCCTTGCCCGCAAGGAAGACGCAACACTCAGGAATCTTCTTTCAGCAGTTTATTCAGGCCCCTGACAGTTCTTCTCCTCAGTTCTCTTTCTCTTCAGTTCTCTCTCTCGGATGCCCCTCCCAGCCTTAATAAAGCATCTCAAGCCCCAATGCAAAGCAGCCACGTGGAGCTTTCTCATAGAGTGATGAAAAGTCATGTGCCAACTCTCCCAAACAAGGAGTTGTTTATCACAGACCACAGCAGAGCCAGCGCCATCTTGTAATGGCGACCATAATTTGCATAAACGGCAGAAACGGCTCACCACAAGAAAGCGCCTGGCCATCAGCCAGAAGGCGTTGCCTGGTTTGTGACGAAAAATTGGACCACCTCTAGGATAGGCTCAGAACCCTTCTGCCCTCGTGGACAGCTCGTGACTGTAGGATGGGTATACACGTGAACTCTTCCCACCCTGCTGACCTTTATCCTGATTGGTTCCTGTACATTATATTAGCTGTGTGTGTTTTCTTAATAAACTGAGATCTTGCTTTGACTGGTCTCCCTGAAGTGTGTGATTGTCCTCCAGGAGGAAGGGCTGGGTGCAGGCCGTCAGTGGGCCCTCTCCTCTCTTGGCTGGTCCTGGTCAGGGCGTGCTCTCCCCATCTCTCCCGCAGGTCAGGAGGGAAAGGGGGGGTGCTAAAAACCCCAACATGCACAATTATATTCACTAACTTTTTGTGAATATCACCAGTTAACCATATATATATTTTTTTAATTCTCATCCTCTGGCATATGTCTACTTCTAGTATGTATGAAGGAAAATATGATATTTTATCATGTTATATACATATTCAAAATATTTTCATTCTCAATGTCTTTAAATTTTTCTTTCTTTTTTCCTTTTTTTTTTTTGCAGTTATTTGCAGAAATGGGGATTGAGTCAACCCAGGGGAACTCTACCACTAAGCTACATCTCCAGCCTTTTTTAAAATTTAATTTGATTTTTTAAATTTTGAGACAGGGTCTCCTTAAATTATTGAGGTTGAAATTGAAATTGTGATCATTCTGCCTCAGCCTCCTTAGTTGCTGGGAATGCAGCTTTGCACAACTGTCACCAGATGGGCACTAACGATTTTATTTAAATCTCTGAATATTCACATTTATAATCTTTGTTACTATTGCAACAAAGGTTTGGAAGTATCATAATTGTCATTTATTTATGTTTTGTCTATTTCCTTCAAAGACAGCAAATTCTCTAAGAACATAAAAACATTCCTTTGTTGTTAATGTAAAATGATGGAAATATAGCTCTTCCAAACAGAGGATTCTGATATTCACTTCTCTGACATCTCATTATCTTCAGACTGTTAAGTCAATTTCGGATCCAGGTTATCTAAGAAATAGTTTTTCCTTCCTTCTTTTTCTTGCAACTTTAAAAATCAAAGACATTTTACTTCTAATTTTTCTGAGATATTTCAATTATTTTATTGAATACAGGCTTTTGAATTTTTACTTATCTAGTAAGTAACTCTATTTCTGTTTTGGAAGAAAGGATATTAGCAAATACTAAAAAAAAACCTTTCTTTTTTGGTAAAATGCTCCAAATTCTCCAATAATAGCAATGTTTAGAACTATTATTTTACTATATTATTGTGCCAGCAGGGAATCCTAAAATGCTTTTAGAAGACAAAAGTTAAGGATGACCCAGATCCCAACAACAAAACTATTTTCTAGTTTCCCTGTTATTTTCTGAAATAGTTTATGACTGATTTGTGCTTTATGCAGTTCATTTTACAGAAAGTAAATTAATATCTAATTTTTTAAAACTCCACTAATTTAACTTACTGATTTCTGCTATAATTTTTCATTAATCTGATTAAGTGACCATTTATTTTTCTGCTACCTAACTCAAGCACTCCATGTGATCAGTTTGAAGCCTGTTTGATGTTGAAGAAAAATCACTGTGGTTGTTCAAAAGAAGTTCATTCATCTGGCCTTGGAAAATACAGTGGGCTTTGTGTGAGAAACTCATGGTCTAGAATTTAACTTCTGATGTTGTTGTCTACTAAACTTGTGACTTTGAAAAATATTTCTTAGCACTTCAGTTTTCTTACCTACCAAGAAAAGTTAACATAGGAAACAAAGATGATTTGTGTACAAATTGAAATCACATTGCTTTCTTCTTAATTATTCAAAGGCTTAATATTTAGTATTTTAATCTATTACTCAAACATAAGAAAATAATTTATGTATGATGATTACAACTGCTAGTTGGCAGTCAAAATTGCATTTCTCCTGTCCTGAAAATTGCTGATATTCTTTATATATATCAGTGTTGTCATTAATACTTATTCTTGTTAATGTTTTATGTGTATCATATATCACTGAATTTAAGGTTGAATATCTTTTTATTCCCTAAGAAAATTCCTAAAGGAGTTTAGGAATTTTATAAAATATGTAATTAATATTAGTCAATAAAAATATAATATCAATTGATTGTGAATTGTGAAGGGTATATAGTAACATGCTAAATAATAATAATCATGACTAATTATGCAATATATGCAGCTCATGTTAATTTTTTTCATGTTGGTAGTCCCATTTACAAAATAATTTTCTTTATTCACTTTAGTTCCTTCTTGTCAATATATTTTTTTTCATATCAAATTATAATCACTGATATAGCGAAGACTACTGATTTTGGCTTAAAGTTCTCTAAAGCCAGAATTAGTTCAGATATTTTAGTTTAAATAAATTTAAATATATTTAAAATTGAACTTTGTTACATGACTCCGTTTTGTAAAAAGTTTCATTTTTCCTTTCCCTTTGCTACTAGAAAATTACTGTAATTTAAAAAACAATTACACAGTATTAAAACTAATTGAAATATTTGTTTATAATATTCTATACACTTTTGATCTTCTAAAAAATGCCATTCAGTTTAATTACTAAAAAGACAAAGCTGATTTTTAAGATAGATCATTTGGTTTTCCTACCTAGTATAGGCTAAAAACGTCAAAGTATATATAATGAACACTGATTAACTGACCAATACATTATATTTAACACAAAAATTTTCATATTTCCATATATTTATTCATATTTCTATAGATTCATCTTATTTTGTTACAGTCCTCAATAAGCTGCACATAATAGTATATTTCAAATCTAAACACTGTAGCATACATAGGATTAATTTAATTTTACTATGTTTTTATGCTTTTGATTAAGGCTAAATTTTATGTACACTCTAGTATACAAATTTTATGTGTTTCATTCAATTTGTTTTAATAAATGCCTTTACCTGTGTATCCAGGCACCTTTTAAGAAAAAGAACATAACTAAAAAAATCTTTTGAAACTCCATGTCAGTCCATCCTGTTACCAGCACTAACTGGCTGAAGGTCTTATTTTTTCACCATAGGTTTATTTTGACTGTCCTAGAACTTCATGAAATGAATTACTATGGCATAATTTTTTAACACTTTTAGGATTCATCTCTGATGTAATTTTACATTTATTTTCCTTTTTCTCAAATTGTATTCTGTAGAATATATTCTATGCAAGATGGTGTATAAAACCTAGTTTATGTTTGCTTCAAAATGTTATTATTTATATTTTGCTAATATATTTTCATGGAAATTGCCAGTCTAAGCTAACAATATGTATAGGATTTTTAACCTATAGATTGATGACATTCACCTTTCTAGATAATTTTACATATTATTAATTAAATTATTTTATCTCATTCACTTTTTGGTGCTGAAAAATAAATGCAAGGCCTCATGCATGCTAAGCATGTCCTCTTATCACTGAGATATACACAAGCTTATTATTTTTTTCATATTCCATTATGCTTTATCTGGAATCAAGAATTAAAAAAAGTTAGAACATTGTTTCTATATTTGACTTAATTTCTTTTCATCTCTCTTTCATGGTTGTTATCTCTTTGACTCTATGAAATATGTTCCAGGTAATTTCTACAAATTTAACTTTATATAAAATCTTTCAGCTAGACAGAATTAGCTGTAAATATTATATATTAAATATAATAATTTTTATTTATTTATTTATTTATTTTTAAATTTTTTATTGTTGGTTGTTCAAAACATTACATGTTTCTTGATATATCATATTTCACACTTAGATTCAAGTGGGTTATGAACTCCCATTTTTACCCCATATACAGATTGCAGAATCACATCAGTTACACATCCATTGATTTACATATTGCCATACTAGTGTCTGTTGTGTTCTGCTGCCTTTCCTATCCTCTACTATCC
>NW_026000057.1:46189633-46299654 GCF_001458135.2 Marmota marmota marmota
CCCTCCTACCACGCCCGTGTACCACTGGGACGCAGGTCTGCCCACCTTGCGGGCGCGGGTGGCGGTTCTGCTCCGCCCCCCAATCCAATTGGGGTCACAGGACCACCACGCCGGCGAGCCGCTGGGCCTGCTCCGTGCGCGGGCGGCGGCCCGGCTCCTCTCCTCTGGCTCGAAGACAAAGCGAGAGAGACTCGGGTGTCTGTGACTCACCCTCCCTACCAGGAGACCAACTGTTTCTGTCGCCGCTGGTATTGATGAAGTTCTCTCCTCCGCCGCTTTCTGATGACATCAGATCTCTGCCATGTTGGTATCCTATGCGAATGGCTGCATTTCGTTCCCTTGCTGGGTGACCAAAGCAACGGGTGAGTCCTGACCGGCCCTCACAGGCCCCGTCTCAGTCCTGTTGCCCCTGCCCAGGAAGGCTCAGTTGGTATTTACCTCCACAGTACTCAGCAGGACCCGGACCGAGAAGGAGTTTCCGCGGGCTCCTTAGCCCTGGGCCAGAGCAGTTCCGGGAGCCGGAACTCGGCCGCTCTGTGCTTGGTGTATGCTCTGATAAGAGCAGGCTCCAAGAAGCCATTTCCACGGGTTATTTAGCACTGAGACTGAGTAATCTGTCTGCAAGCCACAGGCGAATGGCGACCTGAAATTACCTGTTCTATGGCTGAATGAGCTGCGGTCAGTCGAAAACAGGGATGGTGACGTCAGCTCTCCAAGATGGTGGCCGCTGGCCTCCTCTGTGGTCTGACCGGTGTGGAGAACCGAATTGGACCACTTCCTTTCCCCATCTCGAACCCAGAATTCAGCACTGAGTACGGTGCTTGCACGGCTGGCAGAAACTGCAGCGCTGTATCCCTGCTTCACTATCTCCTCGTTTCCCAGCACGCGCTGCAGACTCTAGCCGCGGGGCGATTTGCTGAATAAGCAGTGTTACCCTCTGTGCGACAAATCTCTTGTGTTTGAGTCCCCGTAGCCGATCCTCGTGCGATGGAAATCCTTCCTCCAGGTTCCGGAGCACCCCACTATTGCTGGAAATTCCTAACAAGATAGCCTTTAGCTGTCCTGACTCGTCATTCTCCCACACCGTGACGCGGCACACGGGGGCAATGCACTCCCCTCGCCGCCAATCTCCCTTCTCCTATATGTAACAATTTTTAACACAGATGTTTTTGTCTAGTTTCTGAATGCTTTCTTTAAGTGTTTTCAAAATTGTCTGGTCCATTTTGACAATCTCATGTTGATTAATTACACATTCAATCATCTATTAACTTTTAATAAATGAAATTTTAAGTGTTATGTTTTTTTTTAAATTTTTATTATTAGTTGTTCAAACCATTACATAGCTCTTGACATATCATATTTCATACATTTGATTCAAGTGGGTTATGAACTCCCATTTTTACCCCGTATACAGATTGCAGAATCACATGTAATTTTGTAGTGTCTGTTGTGTTCTGCTGCCTTTCCTATCCTCTACTATCCCCCCTCCCCTCCCCTCCCATCTTCTCTCTCTACCCCATCTACTGAAATTCATTTCTCCCCCTTGTTTTTTTTTCTCTTTCCCCTCACTTCTGCTTATATGTAATTTTGTATAACAATGAGGGTCTCCTTCCATTTTCATGCAATTTCCCTTCTCTCTCCCTTTCCCTCCCACCTATCATCCCTGTTTAATGTTAATCTTCTTCTCATGCTCTTCCTCCCTGCTCTGTTCTTAGTTGTTCTCCTTATATCAAAGAAGACATTTGGCATTTGTTTTTTAGGGATTGGCTAGCTTCACTTAGCATAACCTGCTTTAATGCCATCCATTTCCCTGCAAATTCCATGATTCTGTCATTTTTTAGTTAAGTGTTATATGTATCATGCATTAAAATTATAATATCACCACATTTGGGGGGCCTGATTTTTTTTAACTGCTGTTATTTGATCATTGTGTAATGTTTCTCTTGTGCTTTGCTGTAAAATTTATAATAATTCTCTGAGGTCTATGTTTAAAGCACATTCATCCTGGAACTATTGTTTTGGGCTTGTTTTTGCTAGGTGCCTGAGGGTACAAATTTGTACACCTTCTTTGGCCTTTATGTACACCTTTATGTGGACAGCTGTAATTTTACTTTCCACTTACATGCAGAGATGTTGCATTAATACAGATTTTTTTTTGTTTCCCATGAGCAACATAAACAAGCACAGGCATTTCCAATAAATAAAAAATTCTACCCACTAGAATTAGAACATGACCCCATGTTTAATGGTGACTTTAGCAGTATCTACATCTCTAAATTTATGTTGTCAGTAATTTATATTCTGTGATGATTTCATTTATTTCCCATTCCCCCAAATATTTGTAGCTATTAGTTGTTCTGAACCAGTAGTATGTTTCTGAACAAGTAGTATGTTTCTAGCTTACTGTTGTGGATATATTTCAAGGTCATTACTGCTTGAATAAAGGAAGATCTTTATTTGAAAGGAGAAATTGAAATAAGAAGATCATGGGAGACAAATGCATACTTTCTTATTCTGTTAGCTATATTTCAAACACACACACACATGCACACACAAAACACACCTTTCATCATTTTGTTTTTGGATTAATTTTTTCTCTATATCTGTATATGTGTTAAATGTTACCTGCTAAGAAGCATTCAGTTTTTAAAGAATACCTCACTCTTTTTTTCTGCTTCATTTTCCTCAAGTACATTTTCTTTTATGATTTCTCCATAAATGTTGTGATAACATTGGATTAATATAATCCTTTGCATGTACATGATGTATTAAATTCATTGCCTCCAGAAATATGCTTTTGAATGTTAATCTTTTCAGCTTCCTATTTCACTTCCCATATATAAAATTATATGTGTGTTTGTATGTATTTGTGTGTGTGTGTGTATTTAAATAAATATAAAGTTGTGGGCAATTCAAATCAATTTGTATAAGGAAATTCAATTAAACTTAAAAAGCAATTTATTTTAATTTGCATACTATAAGCAGTAATGAGTGTATATGCCTATGTGTGCAGTTTTGTATAAATGTATCATGCAAATTTTCCCACTCTATTCCCTTCATTATCATGTGAAATAATCTTAACCATTCAGGGTAGATTTTTTAAAATGTATACATTCCACATTTTGCACTGTTTATTACCAGATGTTTCTCAAAATTCTAACTATTTTAAGTAAAAAGAACATTACTGTATTTATTTCAAATTAACTTCAGATTTTTAAAAATGTTTTCACACACCAAAATACTATAAGCACGAAGAAACTTAGAAGGTGGCTAACTTTACTCCAAAAAGAATAATTCTTTAAAAGTAATATAATAAAATATTGTGTGGCCCATATGGCTTTTCATGAAAATTAAATGCCTAGGGCAAAACATGACCCTTTCGTCTTCAGTAAGTGAGACATCAAAGAAAGATGCTATTTGCATATAAATGCATGACAGCTTTCATACATGAAATATTTATGAATTCAGCTAAAATAAAAATGCATCTTGAAAAGTGTCTTTTCTGTAGCTGTCTATAAAGTCAGAGTGAAGTTGATGTAGTTTTAGAGAATACAGGTAGGAACCTGTTGACATTTCTGGCATGTGGCCTTCCTGTTCTCAAATCTCTATGACATTTGTTTGGCATATAGAGAAAAAAAGGGAGCAATTTCTGAAAATATCATATTCTACTGTTCATGTTTTATATATTATTTAAGGGATAACTTATTTTAATCTTTAAATTCAAATAAGATAGATAATTTTATGAGGATATAAAGAATTTTACTGAAAATATATTAAGATGAAAAGAAAGATTAAAATTTAAGGTGGAATAGCATCTCAATGATTAATAGTAGAAAACACTAAGTCAACTGCCTCTGTATAATAGCATAGATGTTCTGAGTGTCTCATATTCATTTTATTAATATATCAATGTTTATGTCCACCTTAAATTTTGAATCCATGGAAAATCTATGAGTTCTCAGATAAGTTCCATTTATTTATTTAATAATATTGAAGATTGAAATTTTAAAGTTACAATTAATAGGCAAAAAATTTAAGGTTAAGCAAATTTAGTAAAGTATGCAGCAAGTTGTTCTGACAGGATTTCAGATTTTATAAGCATACTTTAGTTGATGAAGAGGTTTATACAGTAACCCTTGTTATTGCCATTGCAGAGTATCCACTAAATTCTATCTAAATATTATCCATTGAAAATGTTTGTCTGAGTCAATTACTTCAAATAGTTGCATAAGAGTTCTGTTTTATTTCTATAATTTCTTCAACATTTACTCAATAGAAAAGAAATACAAAGAAGAAATTTCCTTCATTATAGTTGAAATTATTTACAAGAAACAATGGAATAGAAAGAATTACATTAATTTTCACTTTTAAATGAATAATTCTTTTTAATTTTTATTTCTTTTTTTATTTTAAATTTATTTTAACAAATAAAGAAAAACATAAAAATTGCACATAATAATGTGTTACCATGTGCTGGTGAAACATAGAATTCATTGTGTAATGTTTAAATCATGTTAAACATGTCTGTCTCTTCATTTATTATTTCTGTATGGTGAAAACTTTCAAAATATTTCTTTCATCTTTTTGAAATGGAAATTACACCATTGTTCTCTACAGTGACCTTAGTGTACAGCAACAAACCAAAACTTCTTACAACTATCTAACTGCAACTTAGTATTCAGACTGTCACTTTTAGAATAAAGTATTCATGTTGTAGTTAAATGACTTTTATTGTTATAGTATACTTTTGTAAATCTACCACTGTAAGCTCACAGATATTTGCTTATGTATCCTATGTATTACATTTATAATTGTTTTGATGATCACTTGGTTCAATTTTGCCACTGGGCTTTCTTGCTTCTTTTGGTGCAATTGAGTTCATCTTTGTTTCCTTTATTGAATTCTGGCACAGAAGAGTTCCAAGCCCTTCTTGTGTGTTTTTCTTTCTTATATCATAATTCAAGTAATTGGGTAGGAACTACATCTAGAAATTTCAGTGGAAAAAGCCAACAAAACAAAACAAACACAGAAAAAAATTCCATATTAAAATAAAAGCAAAGAATATGAAGTGAGTTTGAAGCAGATCAGGTACCTCTACCCAAAAGACTCTGACCATAATTACACTTCTTGTCACCAAAGTTTCACAAGAGTGTCAAAAGGGTTTTACAGGAGTTTGGCAGACAGCTGAGTGAGTGCAGTGTGCCAGATTTGCACACAAAATGTGTGACAGACTTGGTCTCAATAACCAACCACTCCATTGAGTATAAATCTAAAAGAATTTCCAGATTTTAAGTTCCAGAGATTTTTAGGCATTAGCACTTCTGAATTTCTGTAGCTAAAATATACCTGCTTCCTGAAAATCCTTGGGTGTCCAGCTTCATCTGTCTTATATCAAGGTATTATAGAACTGAGTTTTGGTGAAGAAATCTAATCTGAAATTTGCACAGAGATGAACCTGCACCAGCCCTGAGCATTTGCTTGTGAGGACAGATACCACAGAAAGCCATATAAGCTGGTAGAAATATTACAGTAGAAAAATATAATGAACTGCTAACACCAACTGTGGGTTAGAGAGTAAGAATCACTTAGGTGCCTCAGACACAAAAGGATTCTCTTCCTAGTGCAAGCCTTTCTTCCATAGACCTTCTAGGCTCTCAGAGAGGTTTTCTGCATGCTCATTGCTGGGAGAAAGGATCAGTAGGCATTTTCCAAACCCAGCTAGACAGGGCCCATGACTCACCTTGTCTTCACTAGAGAACACTAGACTTGATGTCCCTGTGGGGAAGGCTCTTCTAATTATTGTGCAGGCATTATATGTAAAGTTCTGTCTTTGCTTATAGAAAGGAGCAGTAAAAAGAAAGAAAAAAAGAAATGAGAAGAAAAGAAAAACTTGTCAACAAATGTCTTTTTAATTAAAAAAAATTGAATGTAGATCAAAAATTATTTCCTCACTGAATTTCTATTCTAGAATAAGTTATACTCCATGTATGCATAATATATCAAAATATACTCTGCTCTCATGTATATCTACAAAGAACAAGTAAAAACTCATTTCCTCACAAATAATTAAGTAGATTTACATAAAACAGTTTTACATGAAATGCTTTATATTTGACTCTATGGCAAAAGCTTTTACTCACAAAAAATGCTACATTTAAAAAATGTATTATTTGAACCACTGGCCCACTTCTGTTTTAGAAGGGAAATTGTTTTCTATTATAAAGGAACCCCATAGCCTCAGCAGCACCAAACTAATATGTATAGTATTTTGTTTCTAATATAAACATCTTCAATGAAGTCTGAACACTTCTTTCTTTTGCTCTCCCAAATGTGAAGATTAGAATAATTTCTTATATTTGAAGTTTTATTAAATGTTACATTCTATGTAACTTATTTTGATGGTCAAATAAACTTAAGTATTTTATATACTCTCATAGGTATTATTTCTGTTCACTTAAATGTATTTTATACAAAGATCTTGACTGAATTAATATTAAGATATAATTTAAATGACTAAAACCTTTTCAATAAAATCAGTTGCAGTTCTTTTTTATAAAATTATTCAATATTAATTTCACCATTTTAAAAATATTATGTTCATTCAAGTTTAGTCATATTTTGAGGTAACTTTAAAAAGAGAATATCTTTGTTCATTTTGTGAAAACTGAATAGTTAGATTCCAAGACTATTATTATACCATATTAAGTAATTAATATACTTATTTTATAAGTAACTGAGCAAAATGATCTGGTGTCTTGAAACTTCTTCTGTTTTATTCTTGTCCTGTGTTAGAGAGAAGCATCAGGAAATCAGAAGTGTCAAGATTTCAATTGTAGCCCTTCATACAGCAAAATGGTTAAAAACAATCTGATTGAAACACACCAATATGGTATGACTTTCCCTGTTTGTGCATAAAAATTTTTCATGAAATAAAAATGGCAAATATTTTGAAATTAAAGAAATCAAAGATTATTTATAGATATATTAATATATAATTTACTTTAGAAATAAAAAGCAGATATGTGACATTTATAATATCACTGTGCATTCTAACCATTTCAAACAAATGTATGACTAAGAAAAATGATTATCTTAAAAGTTAAGTTTTTGTTATTTGTTTTTGTTTTCTTATAAAACCACAACCTGTCCACAAACTCTCAGTGACTTGCTCAAATCCAGATAAATGGATGAAGGTTAGAGGAATGGATAAAGTCATAATTGAAAGATATTGTTAGTTATATAGTTAAGACTACTGAGCTCACAGGTTGGAGTTTAAAATAATTTCTTGCCATAGCAGACATATTGACACTAGTAATGAAAGAAATTTTGTTTAGTCTTAGAAACATTCTTGCCTAAATTTCTCAAAATCAGAAAGAAGCACAAGAATTTTTTTAACTAAGTCCCTGCTATTAAAAGTTTTTCATATCATTAGTGATAATACTGACAGATATTTTACTATGAATCATGGATTAGAAATAATAAAAAATGACTAAGGAAATGAAAACCTTACTTTTATTTCACATTTTCCAATATTTTCTACATTTATACAAATAGATATAATGGGTTTAATAGATATAATTGGGTTTTTCTTGCTAATATTTATTAATATATTATTGATATACCAACTCCATTGCTCTAGGCCTGAGATGAGGCAGAATATTATGGCAGAGGGACATAGCAGAGGAGCACTTTTCTCACTTATAGTTGCCAGGAAGCAGAGAGAGAGGGAAGGGAAGGTGGTACAGAGAAGATGAAAGGCAGCCTCTAGTAACCAACTCCCTCCAGTTACCTCTCAATTAGCCCACTCAAACCATGATGGACTGATTAGGTCACAACTCTCATAATCGAATCATTTTATCTCTGAATATTCCTGCATTAACACAGGAGCTTTGGAGAGGGGGCACCTAATATCAAAATCATGACAGTTTTTCAAACTTTCAATATAATTTCTGGAACTCTGACTTTGCTAACCATGACTTTATCAGTCATGTAAATAAATACTTTCTCTGAAAGAAAATAATCAAAAAAAATAAAAAATAATAATGTGTGCTCCATTTTATTTTGATCCAAATTGTTTTTATTAATTGGAAATTTCTTTTGTGTTTATTATTTAAATTATAGTTTGTTAATTATTAAATTATCATTTAGATTATTCAAACATTCAAATGCCAGTCACCCCTAAGCTTAGGACATTATACCCATGATTTACCTTAAAGAGGAATCAAAGAAAAAATTCATTCTACAGAAGGAATATCGAATCAGAAGCTAGTAGAGTTTCAAATTTTTAATTTGGGTGTACAAGGATTTTAATGAACAAATAATTTATTAAGTAGCCATAGGGAAGTAGGCTTCAAATTCAAAAATTTCCTTTTTGTACCATTCAGTATCAGGTTGAAGGTTAACCAAAGGTTAAACACTACCTCCTTTTTTTTTTTTTTTTTTTTCCTATGAGAAAGTTCGGAATCTGGCTTGGATTTCCTTCCTTAGATGTCTTTTTTTGATAAACATTGCTTTTCATATTACTTTCTATCCTCAGTTTGTCAGAATTTATTACAAATATCAAAAATTCCTATGGCCAATTATGGATGAACCCATTTTATAAAAATTGTGAAATTTACTTGTGAGTGATTAAGTAATGGTGTTTTAAGTTATGCATTAGAGTGGTGTCATAATCAATTATATATGCATTTTGTGTGTGTGTGTGTGTGTGTGTGTGTGTGTGTGTCTGTGGTGCTGAGGATTAAACCCAGGGTCTTGTGCATTCAAGGCAAGCACTCTACCAAGTGAGCTATATCCCCAGGCCCCTATATAAATGCATCTTGGAGGGACAGCATTACACAGTGACCAAGAGCATTGAATCTAGGACAAGTTTACCTGGATTTATATTTCAGCTCGGCAACTTAATTACTTAGCAGAGAACCTTGGGCATGCTCCTTAATTTCTGCCTTTTCATTTTCTTGAAATATAAATGACACGATAATGTTAATTTCCCCACAATATTTTGAAGTGAGTTGAAGGACAAATATATTAAGAGCTTCACTAGCAATTAGAGAAATGCAAATCAAAACCACTCTAAGATTTCACCTCACTCCAGTAAGAATGGCAGCTATTATGAAGACAAACAACAGTAAGTGTTGGCCAGGATGTGGGGGGAAAAGTTACACTCATACGCTGCTGGTGGGACTGCAAATTGGTGCCGGCAACATGGAAAACAGTATGGAGATTTCTTGGAAAATTATCTTATACCAAATATTATAACAGGTTATTGACCTATTATTGACCATTTGACCCAGCTACTATCCCTCTCATTGGTCTATATCCAAAGGACTTAAAAACAGCATACTATAGGGACAAAGCCACATCAATGTTTATAGCAGCACAATTCACAGTAGCTAAACTGTGGAACCAACTTAGATGCCCTTCAATAGATGAATGGATTAAAAATAATGTGGCATATATACACAATAAAATATTACTCAACAATAAAAGAGAATAAAATCATGGTATTTGCAGGTAAATGGATGAAGTTAGAGAAGATAAAACTCAGTGAAGTTATCCAATCCCAAAAACCAAATGCCAAATATTTTCTTTGATATAAGGAGGCTGATTCATAATGGGATAGGAAGAGGGAGCATGGGAGGAATAGATGAATTCTAGATAGGGCAGAGGGGATATAATATATTGATATAATAGATGAATGGATAATTGAATGGATAATATATTATCCATTCATCTATTGAAGTACATCTAAGTTGGTTCCAAAGTTTAGCTATTGTGAATTGTGTTGCCATAAACATTGATGTGGCTGTGTCCCTATAGTATGTTGTTTTAAGTCCTTTGAGTATAGACCAAGGAGAGGGATAGCTGGGTCAAATGGTCGTTCTATTACATGTATAAAGATACTAATTGATGTGAATATACTTTGTATACAATCAGAAAAAAAATCAATGGATTTTTTGCCTTTTCTTCACAATTCTAGTGCATTTGTTACAAATAGATGTTTCCCTAACAAGCTTCATCCTACTAGCCATCTCTGCTTTTCTTTAGTAATCCATAAGAAATGTTGTAATTTTTAACACAAGCAACATAGGTTTGATATGAAAATAAAATTCATTAATTAAAAAAAATAAGATTAAAAATATGTATGCAACCAGGTAAAACTGTAGCATCACCTTTCTTGAGCATTTTAATTAAAATGGGTAAGGAAGAAAAAAATCATTTATGGTTCTTTGGTATTAAATATTTATTAAGAAAAATAGATCATAATACTAATGAAATAGCATTAATAATTATAATACACTACCAAAAAATAACAGACAAGATTTAAAACAATATAGAAACAGAAATGATAAAGATTATAGCAGATTATCACCTTATTAATTTAATATTTATGAAAACATCTTTATAAAATACTTTTAAATAGAACTGTTTGCAAAATACTTAGTAAAAAAAGTGTAGCATTTATTTTTAAAAGGTCATAGCAGTCTCCATAGAGAAGGATGTAAGTGGATCAATCAGATTAGGTGCATTTGGAATGGTTTCTCCATTATTAGTATGTGAAGGTTGATTTTCTGAGTGTTTAACCATTACATCACCTATGCATGTGATATGTTTTCATGGCTTTAGAAGACAGGAAAACAAAACTTTAGTTTTCCAGTGCCAGTGAATTCCATTTTTGTAGTTGTTTAGACTTAACTGGAAAAGGTGGAGGCCAGGAAAGGCAGGAGGAGGAGACATTTATTTCATCCTTTCAAAACAGGACCACCACCAATTGATGGATTCCTAAAAAATGCTAGAGGAACCCTCTTTGCCTAAAGCAAATATTTACCACTTGTTTGTTTGTTATGAATAAATAATTTATTGTCATCCTTTCAGGCAAAGAAGCTAAATTTGCTAGAAAATAGATGAAATTAGAGGTTGAAAACCATAAATTTCCCATAACAACAACAAAAAAATGTACTTCTTGTCAACAGAAACCAATGTGCAATAAAGATTCACTCAAGCAAAGATACAGCAGTTGAATTTATAGATCCATTTGGGTGTCACTTGCTGTATTCTTTTTTAAGCTTACCTTCCAGTCAAGTACCAGAGCATATATTAGAAACAATTTTGTCTCCAATATTTCCAAACATTATTGTATAGATAATCTCTTATGAGTCTTTACCATAGTAATCTGTATGTCAAATCCATGAGAAAACCCTAGCAAGTATGTTTTATTGTTTCTGAGTGAATTAAAATATAATAAATACATTGTTGTGGACAGTTAAGTTTTTATTTTTTAATTGACTATCAAAACATCCTATTTTTTAAGTTGTAAAGTAAGGATCTAATAGGTACTTACAACTGTAATAATAAGTGCATGTTCTTACAACTGTAATAATAAAACATACTGAAAATAAATCCTAGACATCACTAGTTAAAGAAATCTATATTTATTGCCTGGAAAGTGGCAAAATCAAATGCCATTGATTATGGTATAATTCAGCATAGCCCTCATCCATCTTTTTGGGACCTGATGCAGAGATCAATATATTTTTGTAGAGAGAAACCCAACACAGTCTTGGATTCAGACACAGGACCTCTAGCTTGTTGATATGACTAAGGAATAATCAAGGACTTTTGCAGAAATCTTATTTTCAAACCTAGTATGGAAAGAAAGTTTTACTTCACAAAGGTTTTTTTGGATTAAACTTTGGTCACCAAATTTGTTTCAGTCCTTGCAATTCTATTATAGGAAAGTTTTACAAATTATATCTTTTGAGACTTCAAGCTGAATTTAAGTAAAGGGCTTTTGAATAGATTAGCTTAAAACCTAGTACTAGTATGATGAAACTTTTCCTAAATTATCAATAAATATGTATGATGTAACATTAAAATGCATTTTGAAAATCATTTTATGACCTCTGCTTTGCAGAGCAGGAGGTATTATATGTTTTACATGATTGTCAACAATTTTGTAGATTTAGGTATTGTTTCAAAAGCATTTAAATTTGTTGATAGAAGATTCTTTTTCTTGACAAAAGATAAAACTATTGAATTTATGTTGCAATACCAAGACAGTTTTCAAACATTAAAAATTGCTCTTCTTTAATAATTTTGTGTGTATTATTTTAGTATGATAGAAAATGAAGTATGGATTGTTTTTCAATTTAAATAAATTTCCATGAAACAGATAAAACTGCATTTTTTGAGTCAAAGAAAGCTTTTAGAAACAGTTCACATTCCATCATATGACATGATAAATCCTTAAAATTCTTGATAAATTTTATTTCCCTTTGTTCTAAATCATTGCTAATGAATTTTAGAATAATAAAGACAACAATTCACCCAAACTCTTTCCTAATTATATATACTTGATAAATAATTTTGTTCCTGACATACATCTTATAATTTTTTATCATGATTCCTAGGTTAAGTTATTATGCAAAAATAAATATCTACTGTGAAGTTATAGTATTTTGATAACAGAAAAAATAAAAATCCTGGACAATCTTTTCTTAATAGAATATAACAATGTATTATGTGAACTGCCAATTTATATAGTAATAAGATAGCAAAATTAAGAATTTTGACCATTATACAGATACTTGCATTATAAATAAATGTGTGTGTGTGACTTATTTGATTTTTCATTCATTATACCTTCAGTGCTTACATTGGCATGTGCTTTGCATGTGCTTACAACTGTGAATTGATGTTGTTAAAAAAAGGTTATAATTATAAGATGGCTGCAGTTGCAAGCAGGAGCTTATAGCTTATAGCTAAGGAGTAGAATGGGATTGAGTAAATGAAAAATTATTTAAAAGAAGCATCAGTGCTAAGTAGGATTCTGTGTATAGTGGCTTAGCAGGGTTCTTGCTGAAGACAGATCAGGCTAATCAATCATCACTGGGGCAAGGTGCAGGATGAGATATCAAGGGTAATCAGATATTGAGGATAGGTCTTAGGTCTTATTTCAAGTAAATTAAAAAAAATAAATGTAACCAAAAAAAAGGGGTTTTGAAGGAAAATCAAAACCAAAGAATAATGAACATTTTCAATTCACTTCATATTCAATGATTCCAATTGATTATACTTGAGGAAAACTGATATAAAGTAGTGATATTTTCTTATAGTTATTTGTACAATTTTGTCACTGTTTTAGATACCTTTTCACATATTTTAGTTTTATGTCAGTGGGCAGCCTATCAATATCAATCAACAACTTCAATAAAATTGAGATCTTAATTTTGAGATCTTAAGATTATATATACTTGAGAAATAATTTTGTTCCTGACACATATCTTATTCTTTTTTAGGGACTTCTATTCAAAAGTGATCCATGGTTATACTGAAGTACAAGTAATGAAATACAGAGCCTGTTTTTCAAAGTTAATATGTTATTCTAAATATGTTGAGCTTGATAATGACTAGTAGATGCTATTCTCTGAAGAATTATTTAATAATTTGTAAGAAGTCTGTTTGTGATGTCTATTCTGTTCCCAGTAATATGTGAAAAGTTTTTTAAAGGAAATTTGTGAGAAAGACATGAAGAACAAAATACATGTATAAAGGAATTTTTAAAAGAAATTTGTGAGAAAGACAAGAAGAACAAAGTACATGTATAAAGCCATGAATTGGCGTAAACATACTTTATATACAAAGATATGAAAAATTGTGCTCTATATGTGTAATAAGAATTGTAATGCATTCTGCTGTTGTGTATTTAAAAAATCAAATTAAAAAAAAGAATTTCAAGATAGAAAACATGACAATTGACTTTAGACTCTTAAAATTAATTTGGGATAACATAAATGTTAACTATTATCAAGAAAATAATAAGCCTATGGGATTGTGAATTATTTCATATTTTCCAATATGTATAGAGAACTTTAACCAAATAAGTTATTTAATGAAATCAGCTCATTGTAGCACTCACCAGGAAGAAACACATGGGCCTTTGAGGGTAACTCTAAATCCAAATTATAGTAATGTTATAAAAGTACAAAATATCATCTGCTGGATTTTTTACTGTGTTTATCATACTGATATAATTGATTTCTAATAAGCCTAAGATGGTTTATATGTCAGTTATGAACATATATTATATTTAGGATGTAGAATTTTCTGTTTACTACAGAGATTTTAACAATGTAAGATGTAAACTTCATATGAACAATCCTATTTCAAAATTTGAACAGCTCAAATTATAAAATTATTGATGCAACTTAATAACAATGAGACCAAAATGTTATTCATCAGTCACTTTGGGAATTTTTTATGGTATTTCAAGTTACAAGGCTTAATTATCATTAGTACACCTTAGTATTTTTAAGAAATCTCTGATATTCAGAATGATAAAGTGTAGGAATTTCAACTCCCCAATCAATTTGTTTTTTTAAATGTGAATGGATTTGAAAAATATATTTTGTATTTCAGGAAAATTAAAACTTATCAGCATGGATTAGTTCAAATGTTTAATGTATAATGTTGTGAAGAGATAATCCAGTTATTTATGGTGTTATAAACTGAAAATGAAACAGAAAATCTTATATTATTTAAAGGTATCTAAAACTTGTAAATTTTTTTTTTTTATAAAACAGACAAAAGTGAAACTATAAAGAAAAAGATATTTGCCTTTTTCTTCTTTAAAGGAATTATTTTGGCTGTGGTAGTCAGTGTCTCTGTCAAACCTGCTTTTTGTCTAAACTGATGAATTCAAGAATTACTTTTCTTAAATAGGTTCTTTATTACCTGAATTCAGAGGGACTTCTCTGCTTGGGGAACTTCAATTTTAAAACACAATAAGTACTTACTTTCAGATCATATGACTTGCCCAAATTTAGGATTATCTCACTAACTTCCTAATCTAAAAGAAATGTTAAAGGAAAAGCAGGATTTATACATCAAAATCGAAGAATTAAACATTTTTTAGTATATCAAGGATGATCATATGTCAAGATCTGAAGAATGACTTTGAAGATTCTTTGCAAAGACTGATATGAGCAACCGCAAGACAGAACCAGTACTAAAATTAAGGACTAGTTTGTAATAGTTCACTGAAAAGCCTGACTTAAGTTAGCCCCAAGAAACAGTCTTAGTCATCCCTATTCTTTTAGAATTATAGTGTATTATAGTATGTTTATGTATCCCCAAAATAAAATCATATGGCTGCAAGAAACCTTTCATATACATTTGGGCAATGTTTTTATTTTATAGATTTTCATTAGCACATAATCTTACTAACAACTTAGTAACAGATTCCAGAGTAAAATTAATTTTCTTTACTATATTCACATTTGTTTGTTATTTGCATTTTTATATTACAAATATTCACTTATTTTAATAGGATAAAATTGTCTTTTAAACAGGGAATATATTATAATGCCATTTATTCTCTCAAGCAATCATTAAATATACTGCTTTTTTTAACATCAAAACGAAATTGTACTGTGAAGAAAGTTCTTTTGAAGTTGATATTAAATGAGCTATTGAGAGCTCTTAGAAATTAAGATCCAAATCCTATAATTAGAATTTTGCTCTCTATGTTATTATGCTGTTAGAATATGAAGTCTATTAAAATGCAAGATAAAAACGTGGGGTTAATGAAAAAGAGGGTAGAAGGACAAAAATTCCTAGGCAAGTGACAGAGAAGTGGAAGGGAAAGAAAACGAGATGATAAAATTGAAGAAAAGAAAATTTTCTTCTTTGGTTGATTATATAAAAATTCCCCTTAGCTTCAAAGTATTCATATCAGAATAATAGTATTTATAAAATGTATTAAAGGATTTCTTTGTATTCTATACATTTGAATTTATTACCCAATATAATCCTTTACAAGTGTCACAATACATTATGCTTTTCATGATATAGTACACAAATAATTACCAGCAGTTAATACAAACCTTGTGGGGTTGCTTTTAAAAATCTATCATTAAAGATCAAAGAAGAACATGTTTTAAAATAAAAGAATATTTCATTGAAAGTATGTTTAATTATTTCCTCAGTTGATCTGGAAAAATGAATTATTAGATTATCCTATTTATCCCTGATTAAAATAAATTAAACTTTTCCTAATTATGGCATATGTATTTTACACAAAATGTTAAATGTATTTATGTAAATTATTCCTTCCCACATTCTCATGCTAAATTTTTTATGTTGAATTATTTCTGCTCAGTTTTTTTATTAAAACTTAATGCCCTTTCAGAATAAGTTTGTTGTTTTTGTTGGCAATGAGAGTATAAATTATGAGGTAAATACTATTAATAATCAACAATTATTTTTTTCTTTCAAAAAGAATTTTAACTGAGCCTTTGCAGATTTTTATTCTTTAGAAAACATTTTTAGTGCCCTGATTCCTCACTAGCAAAAGATGAATTTAAAAAGAAAAACATTTTGATACTTTTTTACGAAAACACTACAAAAATGCTTACCTTTTTTAAAAAAAGCAATCCGATTGCTGTTAAGATATTTTAGAAATAGACTCTTAATCCTGGGAAAATTCTGATACTATAATTTGGATCTTAAATGTTCCCAAAGACCCAGTCCGTACACTAGTTGGACATAGTTTAACCCTTAAAAGTTGGAGCCTTATTGAAGAAACCAAGGACACCAGAGGCATGCCTTGGGACCCTACATAATCCCCACTGTTTGCTTCCTGGATGACATAAATGAGCACCTTTCTTGGCCACATGCTCCTAACATTTTGTACTGCCTCACTACAGGCTCCAAAAGATATGGGGCTAACCAACCATGAAGCAAAGCCTCAAAATATATAAGCCAAAATAAACTATTACTTTTTAAAAGTTAATTGTCTCTGATATTTTGTTGTAGAAATAGAAAACAGTAGCATAATACTCAAGATAATATGTCTTGCATTCTAAATAATAAAGCCCAAAAGGAGGCACTAGTATGAAATTAGTACAATATGAACATAATACATCATTCATGGAGAATATGTTCCAGGACTCCCACTGGATGACTAAAACTGTGGTTGTACTGGATTACACAATTTCCTGCCTATAACTTTTGCAGGGTGACATGCAACAGCAAAACTAGAAATTTTTTTTCCTTCTTCATAATTTCCTGAGTAGAAAACCTGGTCTTATCACAGATCTTAATAACTGCAGCATATAATTTTTTTTTCTTAAGTCCACAATTCTCACCTTTTCACTTAAAGAAGCACTTTATGGCCCCTGGCATAACTGAATTGCCAACATCATTTCTCTTGTGGTTTTGGATCTTTGTCTTAATAAAGTAAGGATTTCATGAACACAAGCACTGCTACAATACTACAGTCTATCCAATACCTTAGATGTTAAATGATTAACAGGTGGGTAGGGCAGATAGCATGGATACACTGGACAAAAGAATAAGTCATAGCACAAGTATGGTGAAGTTGGATGGCTTGAAATGTCATTGTGTTATTCAGAATGCCAAACAATTTAAAACTTATAAATTATTTACTTCTGGAATAGGAGATTTAATATTTAAGGACTACAGCTAAACTTTAGTAACTCAAACTACAGAAACTACTGTAAATCTTGTGTTTTATTTGAAATACTTCTGGATATAAGAAAAAGTAAATCACATTCATAAATGCCTGTCAGCATGCTGCCAATTAGCATTTTACCTTACTTCTTCCTTCGTATTAAAGAAAATGTCCTCATTTTGTCCCTAAGCCACTTGGTCTTATCTGAGACTTAGCACCTATGTGTTTTTAATCTTTTGCTTAATTTTGAATCTTATTGTGTGATGGTCAAAATATTTGCAACTAAATATAGCACTTCAGAAAAAAAAAAAACTCTACCTTCTTAGAAAATCAAATGGCCATCTCTAAACTTTCCCTTTTATCAAAATATTGTTCATCTAAATTTTCAACTTACAGAGGCCTTAAGAACAATAACATAAAAGTATTACTCAGAAACAGAAAAAAATTTAAAATGACAGAGGAATGACTTAAGGAAATCTCACATACTTCATCCCCTGCTGAACACAGAGACACACACTGAAACATTTTCAAATCAAGACATGGAAGTGTTAAACAGGTGTATGAAAAAAAGATGGTCAGGGAAATGAAAACCAAAACTACAATTAAGTATCAATTCATCCCAAGAACAGCTTTTATCAGAAAGACTAAGGATAACAAGTGTAGGGATGATGTGAACAGGAAGATTTTCTGCATTATTGGTAGAAATGTAAATTGTACATCCAGTAAAAAACAAACAAACAAATAAAAGCAGTATGGAGAACCTTGTAAATATTTTAAAAAGAAATATCTTATAAAGGACTAAGAAAAATATTAAAGACGTTCCCTGACCACATGCCTGCTGTGAGTTTCACACATTCCTGATGGAACATCTAAAGAAAGCTACCTTCTCCCTTGATGGGCTCACTCAGGAGAACTGAGTCATTTACTTATTTCAAGGCTATCACTCCCTCCCTTCAGGTGTCTGGCCAGTCTGTGGGGAGAATGAAGTGTCCTTGAGGGGATAACTAACTCATGCAGGTTGTTAGAATGGATATTTCTTTGTTCTAACTTGTATTTAAGGAATACCACTGGGAATAAGACTTTGGACTCTTATCTGTGGAGAGGATGCTCTGCCTGGAACATCCTAGTTTGGGACCCTGAAAAGCTGTCATGAGACTCCTCAGGTACATGACTTCAGGTGTCAGTGTTTCCCCCATATGATGACATATTTTCTTCTCTCTTTCACCTATTACTTTAGCTTTTGCTCTTGCTTCTGTATTTTTATTAAAGTAAAAGATATCTTATATAGAGAGAATTTTTGTTGTCTGTGGGTTGTGACTTGCCAATTTTAGTAGCTGCACATGTACATAATGCTTTAACACTATACCTTATGATCCAGCAATCCCAATATCGGGTATATATCCAAAGAAACTGAAATCAGTATGTCGAAGAGACATCTGTGCTTCCACATTTATTGCAGCATTATTCCCAACAGCCAAGAATTGGAGACAAATGAAGTGTCCATCAACTGATAAACCAATAAGGAAAATGTGGTCCATAAACACAATGGAAAATCTTCAGTTCTTAAAAGAATAAACCTCTGTCATTTGCACCAACATGAATGGAACCACATCACCTTAAGAAATGAGTTTAGGAAAATAACTCTGGTGCAGAATAAAAATACCACATAATTCTGCAACACATGGAATCTGAAAAAGTTGATTTCACTGAACAGAAGGGTGGTTACCAGAGGCTGGGAGAGTAGGACAGAGGGAAAGATGGGGTAAAGTTGATTAATGGATACAATAGGTTACAGTTAGAGAAGAGCATGGTATTTTATAATATAGTCACTACAGATAACAATATTGTACTGTGTATCTAGATAAACTAGAAGAAATGAATTTGAATGTTTTCACAATAAATCAATGATATTTGAGGATATAGATATGTTCAAATAGATTTCTCCATTACACAATATTTACAGGTATTCTCTTGTATCACATAGTACACCATTAATATGAACAATTTTTATAAAAAATTATATTATAAATTATAAATTATATTTATTTCATGTATCAACTTAAATTAAATTTAATTTAAATTAAAAAAGAGGTCAGTGACATAAAAAAGGGAAGATAAAAAGTGAATAATACATCAAAATAAAATTGACAAAATATCTCTCTATCATTTCGATTTTTTTCAACTTTCACTGAAAATCAATATTTAAATTTTAATTAAAAATTTTCATACAGTTCTCAATTCAGAATGATGGCAAAACATGTTGACAAAATTCATATCAAATATTACGAATTAGTAGTTAAATAAAATTTTTTCTATTGTTATACTTTGTGTATTTAGTGGGATTACAGATAAATATTCTTTTATTTGCTGTTTAATATTTCTTTAAAAATATTTTGATATCAAAAGCTTTTGTTTACAGTTTCTCTGAAAAGTATAACTAAAAAATAGTAAGAATATACTTTTTTATTTATTCTATGAATTTATTATTTTTGAATATTTCTAAAAATAGAGTAACTTACAATAAAATCCTAGCTCCAGGGAGATAAAAATATACTTGAACATGATAACAGGCAAGAGAAATAGAAATACTAGGGCTGAAGAATACTATACAATTACATATACAACTTAATTTTAATGATTTATATCTCCGAATAATTTCAGTAAGTTTTAATGAGGTCGATATTTATAGGCCTTTTTTCCCCTTTTTTCTGGTACTTGTTCAGAAAAATTGTTCAATTTTCTCTAATTGAGCTCAGTGTTGCTTTTGGTATTGAGTCATTTTTATTTGAGACAGGGTATTGCTAAGTTGTTGAGGCTGGCCAAGAACTTGTGATTCTCTTGCCTCAGGATCCTGGGTTGCTTGGGTTATAGTTGTGTGCCACAATAGCCACCTATATAGCAGAATATTTAATTGCAAAGTGTATTTTCAGATCAAGAGTAAACTTTGCTCATTATAGTACAATGTTCTCCGCACAGACAATCCCATCTGCCAGAGTTTTGGACATGCAGTGTATGACCTTGAACTGAGCATGCTTAGAAATGTGCCCAACTCTAAATATGATGATGTATCCTTCCTGTATGCATATTATAAGTTTTCCCAATAAAAGATCCTTTCTTTTCGTTTGGGGAGATAGCCATTTTTAGAATATATCTAGTGCATTTCTTACTTGTTGCAAGGAATAAGCCTTTCTCCACTCTTATTTCCAGGTTGTGTTTATCAGTTTTGCACTTACCAAAAGACAAGCCCAGTAGCATGCTCTTTTTAGGTCTTTAGGGAATAGACCAAGAAGGGGAATGGCTGGGTCAAATGGTGGCTCCATTCCCAGCTTTCCAAGAAATCTCCATACTGTTTTCCAAATTGGCTGCACCAATCTGCAGTCCCACCAGCAATGTACAAGTGTACCCTTTTCCCCACATCCTCGCCAGCACTTGTTGTTGTTTGACTTCCTAATGGCTGCCAATCTTACTGGAGTGAGATGGTATCTTAGGGTGGTTTTGATTTGCATTTCTCTGACAGCTAGAGATCGATGTTCATAGCAGCACAGTTCACAATAGCAAGACTGTGGAACCAACCTAGATGCCCTTCAATAGACGAATGGATAAAAAAAATGTGGCATTTATACACAATGGAGTATTACTCCGCATTAAAAAATGACAAAATCATAGAATTTACAGGGAAATGGATGGCATTAGAGCAGATTATGCTAAGTGAAGCCAGCCAATCCCTAAAAAACAAATGCCAAATGTCTTCTTTGATATAAGGAGAGTAACTAAGAACAGAGTAGGGACGAAGAGCAGGAGAAGAAGATTAACATTAAACAGGGACGAAAGGTGGGAGGGAAAGGGAGAGAGAAGGGAAATTGCATGGTAATAGAAGGAGACCCTCAGGGTTATACAGTGGAGGAGGTAGAGAGAGAGGAGGGGAGGGGAGGAGGGAGGTGGGGAGGGGGGAGGGTGGAGGATGGGAAAGGCAGCGGAGCACAACAGACACTAGGATGGCAATTTGTAAATCAATGGATGTGAAACTGATGTGATTCTGCTATCTGTGTATGGGGTGAGGGGGGGAGTTCATAACCCACTTGAATCAAAGTGTGGAATATGATATGTCAAGAAATTTGTAATGTTTTGAACAACCCACAATAAAAAAAATTAAAAAAAAAAAAAAAAACAAAAGACAAGCCCATTGTATTGGGTTACAAAGTTGGCTATCTTTTATGACATTCCTCAAGAACTTATTAATTCTGAAGTCTTTTGGTCATTTGTTGTTTTGTGTCTTCTGAATATATGCTTCTTTCTTCTTTGTCTGACTTCCCCTGCACACCATCTTGAAAACGTGAAGGGAATCATATGAATCATGCAGATATTACTGAAACCTCTTTCCATCTCCCTGAGTCAATATCCAAATCATTCCAATGCACATGTGCTGAACTCTTGCTCTTCTCTCCTTCCTTCAGGCCAATTCTCTAGCACTGTGGTCCTAAGACCCTCTTTTTCCTAGTCAAGCAGAAACAGGTGCTATCGTATAGAGTTCTTTCTACTTTTAGTGTCTATATTCAGACACCAAAATGTAGATCCTGATAATCAAGGGCTTTCTCATTCAACACAAACATTCAAAATTATTGTAACAAAATTATTTCTATATTTCTATATTTAACTATTTAATCCACTGAAAATCTACTTTCTGTATGTTTTCATATGATGGTCTCTTTTATAGAATTATATACAAAATACCAGTTTTTCAGCTCAGACTCTACCTTCTGATTGGACTTTTCAAAAAAAAATTTTTTTTAGTTGTAGTTGGACACAATACCTTTATTTTATTTTTATGTGGTGCTGAGGATGGAACCCAGGGCCTTGCACATGCTAGACAAGTGCTCCACCACTGAGCCACAACTTCAGCCCCTCCCGATTGGACTTTTAAGAGCTGTGGAATTTATTATCTCCATAAAAAGCCCCAAACCATCCTAAAAAGTGCACATTTGAATACCAAATTGTTGCCTTACTCTGAAGCTATGTAGTCCTTATTCTGGTTCCTGATATTGTTCTGTAGAAACTTGTTCAAACCCAACAGTAAGACTGGCCAATCTGATGACTAATTACACATACCATTCACTTGTAAATTACAAATGTAAGAAATACTTGAAAATTTTAAGCAAAATAAACAAAATAAAATGAAAACAATTGTTCCCACCTACCGTCCCCTTTTTCTTCTGAATATCATTTCCTCAGGTTTGTTACTGTTGGGTATATAAGCACTGATTCTTGTTTGAATGTATAAATATAGCAATTTATTCCATAATTTGAATGTATTCACCCAATAATAATTATTTATAATTCTAAAATCAGTACTTATGGTACTTTCATGATAATTTGCAAATATACAGGGATGAAAATTGTAATTTCTAGTGTTTATTTTCTAGCTGAGGTCAATCAAAGTTATGCTCTGCCTTCTTGTTTAAATTCTCAAATGTAAAAATGTATCCTTATCATTGACTATTAGATGCTACATATTGCATTTTCTTATTCTTTTTAAATATGTCATTCTCCATTTAAAAGTGCTCTCAATTTAGTAATTGAAGTGTTATCTAATGATCTTTTGCAAAATAAGTTCATGATGTGACATATGGTGAAAATATGTGGTAAACTTTACTGAGGCATGAATTATCGAGTTTCTTGTTTGAGTTCACTGTTGAAACATCAGAAATAAATATTTTGTAAGGGATTCTTAAGCAGAAATATGCATAAAACAAGATTATATATTTGTCAGTCAACATAACTGTGACCAGGGTCTTGAAGGAAACTATGTATTTTTCCTATGAGAAATAACTCAGCATTCACTACTTCAGTGTTTCTGGTTACTTTGTGGAGCACATGAATAACAAAAATCAACTGCATATAAATTTTTCACATATTTTCCTGTGGAAAGGTAATATCATACTGTCATGGTTTTTTTTTTTTTTTTTTTCATACTGTCATGGTTTGAGCATCTTTGTCCCTCTAAAACATCTGTGTTGGAAACTTAATACTGAGTGCAAGTATTGGGAGGTGGGGCTTAATGGGAGATTTTAGGTTGAGAGAACTCTTTCATGAATGGATTAATATTGCTATAAAGACTGCTTGTAGGAATAAATTTGCTCTCTTATGCTCCTCTGCAGAAGAGCCATATTATCTGTTGACTGCAGTCATGTGAGACCACAGTGTTTCTCTCCTCCACAGATGCATCATTTGAGATACCATACAGGAAGCAGAACACATTGATTTTGGACTCCCAGCATTAAGAATGATGAGGAACAAATTTATGCTCCACATAAATTACCAGTCTCAAGTACTCTGTTATAGCAACACAAAATGGACCAAGACACACAATAAACATATTTACCTGCAAAAGTACTGTTTCTACTCAGCAATATACATGGGATGTATTTCACTTCTGAAGTCCACTTGACTTAGGAATTCTTAGATATTATGCCTGAGTGAATGAAGAAGAAGAGAATAATTCATTTGGAAAAAAAAATTATGAGTGATCCCCATGAACAGATTCTTCTAGTCTACTGGCTTTCAAATTCTAGGTCTGATACCAACAAACATAGAGCTATTATATTCATGTAAAGTCTAAAGAATTGTCTGAACAATTAATCATAAGTAGACTTTGCTTAGCACAACGTGTTGTTCAGCAGTGATTATTTTTAGATATTTATTTTCAATAATTAGTAATTTGTGTGCAGTAGTGGTGTTTGTACTTTTATTAATCTTTAAGCATTTTTCTTTCTTTTACCTGTATTAGGGTAAATTTTTACAAATTTTGAGATTTTCTCAAACTGCATATAATTTTTACCATTTTATTTGTTTCCTGTGTCTAAATATGTCACTTCATACATTTGAAATCACACAGTATTCCTTCTAAATTCTCATTCAGAATGACAGAGATTGTTTCACATTCTAGTACTATGACTACATACAGTGGTAGAAATCATACTTAAAATTCTTCTGAAAAATCTTCTTTCTACAATATCAAAAATGCAGTGGAAAATGGGGAAAATATAATTAAAAAGAAAAGTTAAATGTTTATGGTTAAACATAAATCATCTATTTCAAAATAAAAATATTTAAGAAAATGTAAACATTTTCTCAAATGGTTTTAAAAAGTTTAATCATCCCACCTTCATTGAGTAAATACTTGAACTGTTTAGGAATGATCATTAGCATGTTTTTTGCTTCCAGACAATTCACTAAGAAGCAGGACAAAGTTATAGTGCATGAAACAACTAGCAAAAAAAAAAATAACTAAAACCTGAATATTCAAAAAAGAAAACCTAGAAAGTTATAAAATCATCTTGAGTATGCACAAAGTCAAACATTTAACAGTAACTGAAAATACATTTTTAATTTCCACCAAATTTGTCTTCATTCTTCAATAACTGAATACAAATTCCTGTGTTTATTTGTATTTATATTCTTACCATATAAATAAAAATTACAGTCCATATATTCGCAGGATATTCACATCACAACCTTTGATGTATAAAAATAAAGCACAGACAAAAATTAATCTTTGTTAATGGCATATGATTTGTATCCTACCTGTAAAGAAATATTACTCATACAATATTAAAACTTTGAAAATGTATTATGCCTACGACTTCAAAAAGCTAGGCTTATTGTACAGGTATTCTTTCTTTCTATTGTTAGGAATCTTGCTGCTATAATAGAAGCTCCCATTGTATATCTTCTTCTTTTGTTTTTCTTGGCTTCTGTTTCCTGACAGTACACAACAGGACACATACAAGAAAACAAATGGAACTATTCTGATTTGAATTATCATGGATACAAACTGAGATTTGTAGGTTGTTCCTTTATAAAAGTTTAAACAATTCAATCTTAGACAAAATATAATGTTTCTTTAAATATTTAGATAGCTTTAGAAAAGAATGGCTTTATATTAAATATTAATGTTATTATGAATAAATTCTTATTAATATTTCTGATCTTTTAAATAACATGCAAATATTAGAATTCATTAGTAATGAATATAATCTATTCAAAAATATTACCCTGAATATTTTTTATGTAAAATATAAAATTTTGCATATTCTGCTTTACTTTTGATTAAATCATAGAACTCATTCAAGCTGGTCTGTTGAAGATGGTTAACATTTAGTAAGGTAGTATACCTTTTTAATGGTTGCTTTAATCAAGCAAAGCAACTGACATCCTGCAATAATCTACAACCAAACTATGGAAAGCTTAAAGAAATTTAATGTACTTCTCTAATAAATCTTGGAATAGTGCTCTCATTATTAATAAAAGCATGATTGTTTACTTTCTAAATTTCATCTTGTTCTCTTATTCATCTGACTACTATTATATTCAACTCTCCAGTGGTTATAAATCCTCAAGTTATCATGAAAATATCTTCTAAAAGACAATTTAGCACTGTGACTTCATTATTGTATCAGAGAAAAGACATTTTCTTTTGATAAAAAGAAGCAAATTTTGAAAGAATGCAAAAAATGATAGTATCATAGGGCAAGTCTCAGGGGTCTACAGCAGGTTTGATCTCAAATACATTTTCCTGAGAGTTTATATATTTTCCGATTTATATCAGCTTGAAAATGTATTCTTCCAACTACAAAAAGGAGAAAAATCATTTTAGATTCAAATTTATTACTAGTATATTCTTAATATAGCTTCTGAATTTCACAGCTCATGACTAAACTTCATTATATAAAACATGCAAATATTTGGGTAAAACTGTCCGACAGCTTTTGTTAGCCTTTCAATTAAACATATGTCAATTCCACTTGACAGGTATCAGGCATTATCACACTAAGTGAGTCCAACAAATAAACCCAGGTCTATCTTTTGTGTAATCATTTGACAAGAATGTATAAGAACAAATATAGTCGCCATGTTTAATTGTGACTATATTTGATGTTTTTATTCAGCAATATACATTGGATGTATTTCACTTCTGAAATCCACTAGACTTGGGAATTCTTAGAGTCTACTTTTAGTTAGAATTAGACTTTCCCAGAGCTTTGGCAATTCTTTGAGGAAAGCCACTAATCTTTCAATAGTTTCAAGGAGTTAGTGTGCCTTCTTTTAAAACAACTAGCTTTCTTGAGGTTCATTGAGATGCATTAACTCTGACAAAATAAAATAAGTCCTATTTCCTTTGTTAGGACAGAGGTGTTCAGCATTGCCATTATTAACATTTTCTCATCTAATTCTTTGATATGGAGTTGTCATGTGCACTTTGGAATATGTAGAACAAAATCGTTCCTAGTTGAGAATCAGTCTTCTAGATCCTTTTAAACTTGTAATCCAATTTTAAGATGGGATGAGAATCGTAATTTGAAAATAAATAATGTTTTAAAATAAGTATGAGAATGGTACAAGAGCTTAAACATATGTCTTTACAATACAAACTGTCAAGTTTCAAGCTGCAGTCTGTTTTTCACTAAGCAATATACAATTATAGTAATGATGGAAGCACCAAACCTCTTTCTTGCTGAAAAAGTTACTAGATTGCTCACAGAACAGGTACAAGAAAATTACCAAGGACATCATTAAGTGTGACACTCAGCATGATTACTGATGCAATTCCGAAGAAGTGTTTTCCTAGGGAGAAGATAGGTCAGTTCTTAAATTTATCATGTAAGTTTATATCGGTTTTTAGAAATAGTTGGTCTAAGGTGATCCTGAGAAAAGGAGTTGTTTTGTTGTTGTTGATGTCATTATTGGTTTTGTTCTTGCTGTTTTTCAGTTTTGTTGACATTGATGGGCTATTTGATTTTATCCAGATGAGTAGGAAATAAAACAGCTATAGGAAGACAAGATCATTTGTTTTCAGAGTGAACGCTTTTCATTCCTTCATGGTCTTTTTCACATTCAACTCTAAAGTCTGTGGGTACTTTTGATTAAGAAGGATAACCAGGAAATCATGTTCTTTGCCTAAGCAATTTTTACCCTTTTCTTTAATTCTGTCAAAGCAAAAACACACCAGATTAAGTTAAATGGGTGAAGAATCATTTATTCAAGGCTACTACAATGTGGAAGGCAGATTGAATTTTACTCCAGTAACACCAAAGAGAGGGTGAGCTGTAGGAATTGTAATGCAAGATGTTAGGGGAGAAGTTGATGCATGAACCATGAGCACCCTGAGTTATTCCTGAATTTACAAACCATTTTTCTCTTTGATGAAACCACTGGCTCATAGTTTCACAGACTGGGAGATAGATAGGCTTTTTCCTCCCACATTTATATTTCAAAGAGATGAAAGCCAGGTATTTAAGAAAGATAGTCCTGGGTTGTAAAACTGAGGAAACAAAAACTGATACATATTTCAAAAAGGCAGATAAAAAAATTTATAATTGTAATGCTCTAAGGAAAGGGCAGTCAGAGACCTAATGTCATTGAGAAACTTGCCTAACGTTCAGGCAAGTTGAGGGAACAGGACTGCCAACTTGGTCCATGCTCCATAATTGTAATAGATTTACACTTGAAAGTGTTTTGTTGTTGCTGTTGTTTGTTTCGTAGAACTCTCTATTAGATACATTAAACTCTTTGTAGGAATAGCAGAATTCAGTAAATAAAATTAAACATTGTGACTATATTCGTTCTTGTACATTCTTATCAAATGATTAGGCAAAAAACATGGCTTTACATTGCAAAAGCCACCCACCTAAAAGCAGAATTTTTTCCCCCTGAATTCCAAGATTTTCTGAAGTTCCATAAAATAGGGAAATGCTTACTATGCCTTAAGGATTTTTTAATTTATGTGTAGTATATAAATTTTTTTCTCTCTTTGTGGGGTAGAATTTACCTAAAACAAGAGAAGATCCGCCATGTGAATGAGTTCCTAGTAAACACTCATTACGATAACCTTCAAGAGCATCTCAGGGAAAATGAATTTACTTTCTGTTTGGAAACTTGAAAAATACCCAATGCCAATACTGTAGGAGAGTAAGAAATGGTAGACTGTCATGGTTAAACAGAGAGAAAAGGCCCAATATAATGCTTTCTGTTTTTCATGACCTAATTATGGTTTATAGAAATTAAGATGTCCTTGTACTCCACAGTGCGAGAAAAAGATTTGGAAAACTTGCATAGCACAGTGGATCTATAAAAAGGTCCTGGCCACTGAACAAGATCAAACCTGAACATTTGGATCTCAAAACTAAGGGCATTGCACATAGCATACACAGAAGGAGTAAAGACCCACACACTTCCAGAGAACAGTTTGTACTTGTTACATCCCTGGTGGATTTCAACAAGGATTCGAGGGAGAATATAAATCCAGAGTTACCCTCAAATGACCCTTTGTAGGCTTCCCCTAAAGGCAAGGGCTATACAGGAAGAAGGAAAGAAATTAAAGTGATAGGGAAAACAACATAGTTTAGTGTTTTTATTATCAAAAATCATAAGTTGCATTAATTTCAAAACAGATTTAATTCTGAATTATGTTGGGTAAGTACAGTATTTAGGAATGGATTCAAGAGCAGTTGACCTGTACAAGTACATATAGGTCCTTACACTGAGAAAATGCCATGGCTGGTTTAATGTTCTGTTGTTGCTGTCATAAAAATCCTAATAATTGCAGCTCAGAACTTCTTAATGCAAGTGAAGTCTCATGAGACAATGGAGCCAGCATGAGAACAGAGATGTGTTCAATATATGTGCAAGGCATTCTTTGTCATGTCATTTGTATGTGTGCTTAGGGGCCTCATGAACAGAATGCTGGTGAGCCTATAATTCATAGATATTCAGTAAGAAAGCCAGTACAAGGAAGCTTATGACTAAATGTGACTGACAGCAACGAAAAGCCATGCTTTCCATTCAAAACAGAACTTTGAATGATAAATGAGACAATGATATTCTAAAGAAAACCAGCTACCAAGTAACCCTCTAGTATTTTTTCTCACTTTTACTACTTCCCTATGTTAAACAAGCATTTATACTAAATATTGTGGCATAGAAGGAAAGGGAAAGACAGGCCAAACTCTAATTTCTTTTCCCTTCATTTTTCCTTACTCATCAGTAATTCAAAGGTAATGGATGATGTTGAGTGTGCATGCATAAAGAAATAAAATAAACACATTGAAATTGATTCTGCAGTAGTTTCACTATTCTTGTAAAAATGAAGTACCTACACATGCATAAGCTATGAAATAAAAATTGTGCAACTTTTGCATATGAATTAAAATGTTATTACATTTGCATTTAAATTGGAATTGCATAATATAATAACACAAATGTCAAAATTCCTGTTAGTTACTTAAAATATTAATTTACTCTGCCTAGACTGATATTAAATAAGAAAAAAGACTTTATAAGAGGAGATGTGAAACTGCAGAAAACTAAAGAAAACCCATATGCATTATTACATTTTTACAAAATGATTCTATTTATTCTTGAGATTAAAAGTTTGGGCAGTATTTTACATACTGAATACATCCTTTTTTATTTACGGGAAATAAATATTTGGTGGATTTAAAATTATGAATAAATATAGAAGTCAGAAATAAATATTTCATAATATGAACTATTCAGTCTAATAAGGTGATATTTCACCAGGAAAATCATGCTCTTGAACACAGCAAAACACTTTCTTACACACTAAGAAACATGACTTATTACCTGTGTTTAATGATTTCCATTTGTTTTAGTTTGTTTTGTTTCTGGTTGAAAAAGTTGACCTCCTGAAAAATTGAGAGCAGAATAGTGGTCATTAAAGACTACATATTAGGACCTTTAATAGGAGGCTTTCTTCGGAATTTTGATGTCTCTAATTTTCATTTCACAGAGCTTTACAAGTTATGTAGCCGACTACAGCAGCATTCTTTTTTTGAATTCTGCTGGTCCATTGACTATTTTCTGATACTAATACTGTGCTTTGTCGGTGAGTTTAGAATTCTAATAAAAGTTGACTTGGACATTAGTAAATAGAAGAAGATTCTCAGTAGCTATTTTTGAATAAACTTGTGCTAAGCTTTGGAAACAAAGATTGCTAAAAATGGGTCCTTTAAGGACTATTGATGAGTTTTATATGTCAGTTGCAATTCTTCCTGGAATCCATATATTCTAAAATATTCAATCTAACCTAAAGAGGAAAAATAGAGAGTAATATGGAGTGGGGCAGAAAGTGTGCCACCTTCTGACCCTTGTGTAAAACCCAAGTACATACAATGTCTTTTCTCATTAACAATAAAATTGTGAAAATCTGGTCTATATGTTTCTCAGAAATACCATAAACAAATCTCATGAACATGTATTTTTGCATTGACAATACCATTATTTAATTTATAAAATTTCATTCATGTTAAAAGAATAATATTTAAGAATCCCTAAATGATATTCTGTGACATTAATTTTTGAATGAGGTCCATAAAAAAAGCTTCTTCACTCTTAACATTTCTTGGAAACAAATTTGATCTTGGTCCCAAAGAAGTAAATTCAAATTTATATTACAAAACAAATAAAATTTATATCCCAAAAGGATTATAAAATTTTACATAGTTGTGTTGGTGATCATGGCTGGGGGAAGAGATTTTAATGAAATTCAATGACTGAGTGGAGTATATAAATTAAATAGGTTTTCTTTTGTTCATTTATGAATATCTTTAGTTAATCATTTCAGATAAAGAAAGATGGTATAGGCCAAAAATAAAATCAAAGTGTACTTACAATCAATGATATTGAATATTATACTCAAACAAGGTCCTAGAAGAACAGGCAAGCTGCTCAAATGAATAATTTATACTCTCTTGTGTTTCTTCTACATAGTCAATTTTTCCTTAGTCCATATGAGGCTCTCAGAAATTTCAATATAAAAGGTTATATGGTTTATTCATGATAAATAAAGTAGCATAGGCCCAAATAGGACTTGGAATATTCCAAGTCCTATTTGGGACTATGCTACTTTATTTATCATGAATAAACCATATAACCTTTTNAAGGAAGGAAGGAAGGAAGGAAGGAAGGAAGGAAGGAAGGAAGGAAGGAAGGAAGGAAGGGATCAGAGTGTTCATCATCTGGTAAATGGGTGATGAATTGTTAAAGAAAATGTGGTTGTGTGTACACAATTGAATAATATTTATCAATACAAAAGAATAACTTCCTGTCATTTGTTACAAGATGATGAAACTAGAGATTATTATGTTAAGTAAAATAAGACAGATACAGAAAGATGAGTAGAATACCACCTGATCTCACCAGCAAGTAGAATCTAAAAAAGTTGATCTCATAAATGTTCAGGGTAGAATGGTGGTTACTAGAGTCTGGAAGCCCTAGGGGTGAGGGGAAAAGGTTAATCAATGTGTTTTAAGTTACATTTAAACAGGAATAGGAATTTTGCTTGCTGATGCACGGTAGGTTGATTATAGTGAAAAACAATGTACTGCATATTTCTAAAAGCTAAACTAAATTTTGAATACTTTCATCATAAAGAGATGATAAATATTTTAAAAAACAGATATTTTAACCTGATTAACTGTTGTACAATGTTTACAAATATTGAAATTTTTCTCTCATTAAGTTCAAGATGGTTTTCATCTTAGGCCTCTGACTGAAACAGTGAGAATCATAAGGTCAAGGTCTTTGTTACTTTTGAATCCACAGCACCTTGGAAAATTCCTGACTCTTTTCTAACTACTTAAAAGTGAGGGTACATTTTTTATAATATGTGATGATAGTGGTACCATTATTCAGCTGTTAATTCTATTTTTTTTTTTTTAGAAAAGAAAACTACCTCCATCCAACCAGTAAGCATTCAAACTAAACATTAAATAAACATTCATCAAACTAGACATTCATTGATACTTTGGAATAAGAGGAAAGCTAAGTAGGATCTTCTATGGATACCATTGCTTGTTCTATATTTATCACCTTCATCAAGGGATATTTCAGACAGGTTAAGATATGGAACAGCTGAATTTGCTGATGTCCCTAATATTTCAATTATGTGTGAACTGTAACTTAACAATATGGGAAAATGCAATATTTATAAAATCATTGTCTGCAGATACAACTTATATTTTGTTTCTGAACTTTTGGCAGAAAACTACTCAGAAAAGCATTTTACTCTTCACCAGGCCAATGGATTTACTGGGAATATAGTTTTATACAGTTTAGTTTCATGTGTTCTCCTCCAAAACAAAGTGTGGTTTAAATTTACCACAATTTTTGATGTGTCTGTTCATTGTACACATGACTACTGGCATTTTTCTGACAGTTTCTTCATTCTATTTGGGAGATGAAATCACAATTTCTCTTATGCTTCACTCTTAGCATATGTGTTGAGAACAAACAAGGCTGTTTACCAAGACATGAGAATAATCAGAGCTCCCCTGTAATTAGTATCAACTGGTATTTGCTTATTATTTCTCTATTTATGATACTTCTATCAATACTGATCCCAATATTCAATATGTATGTCTTTAAAATTTGCAGCAACAATATCCTGATGATCTTACTGTCTCATTAGCTTTTAATTTCAATAACAACTAGCCCCAGATAAATTTTCTTATTGAATAATTTATAGTTTTATATTCTCCTGCTAATTTTTTGTTTGTGTTTCATCTTTTCATATTATAATTGCCTAATAATTTTAACTTTCATTTAAAGCCTTGCACTTGTGATTAATCTAAATTTCAGCAGATATATTTTACTTTTCAGCAGTTTCTTCAAACTCTAACAAATTTCTTTATGCTCTCTGATCATGATCTCAACAGTGACTTTGATACTGAGCTGATGCTCTTTACCCAAAATGGAAGTTCTTTTGATTACACAAATTACAAAACAATTACACAAATTACAAACCAATTTTCCTTTGACTTTCTACAAAAGTAATTGTATGTACCACTAATTTGACACTTATTATTTACCATCTAAAACAATTTATTTTTTAAGTGTATATCATTTGTACTTATACATTATGTACATAATTATTTTTAAGGTGAAATTTAAACAAATCAGAGCGAGTAATTTTTTTTTTAATTTTTCCTTTTAGATATAGATCACATTAGAGTATATTTTGATATATTATATATTCATGGAATATAATTTATTCTAATTAGGATCTCCCATTCTTACAGTTGTACATGAGGAGTTGTTTCACTAGTTGTATGTTCTTAATGAGCATAGGAAAGTTATATCTGATACATTCTACTCTTTCCTATTCCCATTTCCTCTTCCCTTCATTCCCCTTTGTCTAATCCAATGAACTTCTATTCTTTACCCCCCACTCCTTATTGTGTTTGAGTATCCATATATCAGAGAAAACATTCAGCCTTTGGTTTGGGGGATTTTCTTATTTCAATTAGCATGATACAGTTTCATCCATTTACCAGCAAATGATATAATTTCATCCTTTTTACAGTTACATAATATTCCATTGTATATACAGACCACATTTTCTTCATCCCTTCATCTGTTGAAGGGCACCTAGGTTGGTTCCATAGTTTAGCTATTGTGATCTGAATTGCTTTAAACATTGATGTGGTGGCATCACTGTAGTATACTGATTTTAAGTCATTTGGGTATATGACAAGGAGTGGGATAACTGGGTCAAATGGTAGTTCCATTCCATATTTTCTGAGGAATCTCCATACTCCTCTCCAGAGTGGTTGCACCAATTTATAGTCTCAACAGCAATGTATGAGTGAACATTTTTCCCCACATCCTCACCAACACTTATTGTTATTTTTATTCTTGATAACTGCCATTGTAATTGAAGTGAGATGGAATCTAGTGTGATTTATTTTCCACTTCTCTAACTGCTAGTGATGCTGAACATTTTTTCATATATTTGTTGACGATTCATAAATTTTCTTCTACAAAGTGCCTGTTCAGTTCTTTCACCCATTTATTGATTAGGTTATTTGATTTTTTTTTGATGTTAAGTTTTTTGAATTTTTTGCATATTTGAAGATTAATATTCTATCTGAGGAATGGGTGGTAAAAATTTTTTCACACTTTTTAGCCTATCTCTTCATATTCTTAATTGTTTCCTTTGCTATAATTTTTATGCATGTCAAGTCTGCCATACATTTTGTATATATCAGTACTGGCAATATCAGGTTATTTTATAAAACTCTTCTTTAATTTACCTTTATTACATATCTCTAAATTCTTTCTTTATACTAAAGTTTATGTTTTAAGAAACTATTGATTTCTGAAAATATTTGTTATGAGATATGTCAATATGAATTAAATTATATTTACTTTCACCACTTCAAATCAATAACTGTTGAAATTAAAATTTGAACATGAGTCCCCAAATAATTTATTTCAGTTTTTATTTATTTACTTATTTGTTCATTTTGTGGTACTAGGGATCAAAGCCACAGCCTTGCACATGCCAGGCAAGTGCTATACAACCAGTCCTCAAAACAAATAAATTTTAAGCTTATGGCAAAGTATATGTTACTCACTGTTATAGTAATTTAAAAATACTTTTTGTGACATTAACAATTGTGAAAACCATAAATTTTCCATCCATCCCTGTTATTATTTGGTTTACTATGTCACCTAATAATTTTTCTGTTTGAATCTGGGTTGGCTTGGTAATTGACTCTAACCTTTGAAGTGTACCAGTAGTGATAACATATTCATTTGCATTCCAGGTTACAAAAAGCATTATTGCTGACATGTGAACAAGCATGGGCTAGACTACTGGATAGTGAAAGTCCCTATGAAGCCCAGCTACATTATGCCAACCAAGGCCAACCTACCCAAGGCAATGAATAGTAACCAAGCCTTGCAGATATCAGTTGACCATGCGAAAATCAGCAAGAACTATCAAGGGAATGGATTGGGGAACTCCTCTGGAAAGCAGAAGTGGGTCCAAATGAAGAGAAATCAGGTACCTGGTAACATCTAGCCATCAAACTTTCAAATTCAATAGGACCTAGAAATTTTTATGAGCTTCTATCCATATCCTTTCAAATTGAGTGTTTATTTCTTCACTGGGTATTGGCAGTATGGAAGTCATGTCACCAGTCTTATAAGTTCCTAGATTTGTATATCAACAGGATCAATATCTGAGAAGACACATCCATATTGGTTATGAATAATGAGACTGGACAGGAATTTAGAATTAGATGAGCATTTTTTTTTAAGTGTGAGGAAGACACGAAAATATTGTTGCCAGTAGTAGGATGATGATAAAAAAATGGTCCTCCCTTTCATTCCTCTACTTATCTGCCCTTTTTATGGTATGATTTGCAATTTTTCTCACAAATAGATGTACTGATTCCCACCTTTTGAATCTGCATTGACCTTGAGATTATTTGGTTAATACTTTGAGCTGGAAGTTAAATTGTACAGTTTGTGATAGGAGATTTTGAGAGACCTTGGATATTTCTACTCCTTCTCAAACTCTAAGATGATCTGTAGCCTTCTAGAAAATGCGAGATCATATGGAGCCAAATTTTATTGTTCTGCCATAGGACTTTTCTTGACCAGCCAGCCTCAAGTCAACTGGCAAATAGAGAGTAGATACGAATAGGTACAACTAGCATCAGATACAACTGGGTCAGGGTAGCAGAACCTTCACATCCATTAGACTCGTTACTCAATAAATTTTATTCAAAGGCAAAAAACATTGTGGTAATTTGTAAAACACTCATAAATAATTAACAGATATCTGATATACTACCTTTTAGTATTTTAAATGATTAAATTCTTATTGAATACCTAAAATGCTAATTTTCATATCATATGAAAAGTTTTTTTTATAGCTTTCTTTCCAAGGTTTCACAATTTTATTAATATATGTATTATCGAGTAAATATTGATATATATTCGTACAAGATCAATTAAATTTTTTTTCTAGGCAGGCTCTCTTGCTGAGCCACAGGCACAGACCTTGGGGCATACTGTATATCCAAACTATAATAGGCCTGCATCGGTGGGTAAGCTTTCATTGCACACACGTAGCTTATTGAACAAAAAGCAACTGCTGGCAGGTTGAGCCAAGCCATACCTAAGCAAAGGCCTATGAGGACAAGAAGTGCTCTCCATGATGAAAAGTGTCCAGCGTAACTGGCCTGGTCGGGTGCCTTTGTTTTTGTTTGCCCTCTTTGGCCTCAGCCTTGGTTTCTGCTGCTTGGAGACTGAGACTCACCACTGACAGCCTCTTTTTTCTTAACTGAGTTAGCTATCCATAGCTGAGCAAAAGGATGAGCAAATATCTGAAAGGCAGGTGATGGTGACAGGCCACTTTTTCCCCCTTATTGGAAGTATCTATAGAATATCTTTAGTAATTTTTTCAATAACAAAAAATCTTGGCAGTTGGCCTGAGTGAATCTTAAATAAAGTCAGGCTATTCTATGAATGAAAAAAAGGTAAAAATAGAGTTTAAAATTAAAATGAACTTTCAAAACAGTATTTATTATTTTTAATAAATAAATAGCCAAAAAGGAGAGAGGCGAATAAGGCAACTGTAGTTCAGTAATTTGTGAAAAATATTGAGGAAAGGGTCATAAAATCCATATTATATATTGTTTCAGCAAACTGCATATTTATTAGCTATGTGCTTTTCCTTGAATGCAGAGAAAAATCTGTGACATATATATCTCCTGTGCTACATACACTATCACTGCAAGGTGCTTATTAGATTTGTCTGAATAGAAATAATGCTGCTATATTTAGTGAAATTTCAGCTGAAAAAACAAATGATCCTTGAATCGTCACAATATTACTTTCTGATCTCTGCTAACTCTAGTTATTTTTACGGTGTTTTTGATAATTTAATCACCAGGAACAGATTGCCATGGTTCTTAGGATAAAGCATCAAGCAATTATATCAACTTTGAGAGCACTTGTTCTCACTTGCCAAATTATTGATTCCATTTTTTGTAGGGCCTGCTGCCCGTGTAACTGAAGAAGGAAACTCAAAGATAATGAATACTGTGCATTATAGAAATAGAAAACTAAAACAAAGCAAAACTGTGAAATGGCAATGATGATCGTTTATTCTGGTATATCAACAAATGCATTTGTTTCTCAAACATCATTCTGCAGTCGGATATGTATTTTATTTGTGGCTAGAAATGGCCTGTGGATTTATTAGGGACTCCCTAATAGGATTTCCCACCTATTAGGGAGTCCTATTAGGGAGTTCCTAATAAATCCACAGGGCAATTAATTTATGGTTTGGGTAGATTCTTTCCATTCATTAAAATGATGGTAGTGAACAGTGTAGATAAGGGCAATGGTTCTGTAGTTGATCGTCCCAAACAGTGAGTTTCAGTTTAGGTTCTTGTTAGTTCCATATTCTGTGTATCTTGTACCTTCTTGCATTTCAAGTTGTTCCATGTATAAAATGAGAATACAATAATGCTTCCCTTCAAAGATTGGTACAAAGAATTATTATATCATTTGTAACTTAGTACATTCTTTCTCTTGAAATTTTTTTTCTTCTTCATTTCTGGATGTTCACCCTGTTCTATTTTCTCTTATTCTTATTTCATTTCTTCTTCTTAACTTTTCTTCTCCAATTGTCACATTTTGTGTTCTCAAGTACCTGCATTTGCCATTCTGTTCCTGTTATAATACATTTCTTAGTCACCTCTAAATGACAGTATGGCTTTATGTACCCTATAAATGCTGTTGAGCCTCATAGCAAAGTCTCAAACCAAATTATCTCCATTGAGTGTCAACCGTAAAGCTCAAATCATGAACAATCATCTCCTCATAGTTATTGCAAAGTAGCATATTTATAGTACGCTTTGTTCTGTTTTCTCTGTCCAGTGAAAGGAGTCACATAGTTCATGCCACTTTTAGACGCTGTTCTCATCATTTTACTTTTTATTACCCACAAAGAGCCAAAGTCTACTTAATACCTTCTCTATCTACTTTCCAACTTTTTCCTGCAATTTCCATAGTTCAGGATTTTACATCTTTCACCTGAGTAATTGGAAAACCTTTCTAATAAATTTCCCCCCATACTTGTTTTTCTCAAATTTACTGCCAATGCAATGGCCAGGGTGACCTTCTAATAATGTTTACTGGTAAAACAATTTTATCTTTTCATTTCTTCATTTAATAATAACAACTACTTAACATGGGGATAAACCTACTTCATGACCTAGCGAGTACCAACATCTATAGTTTTGTCTCCTGCCAGTTCCTCAGATGTTCCCTCATCCTCATCAACACAAATATCAATATATTTCTCTGGAGAGTACTGGTACAAGGGAAGAATTTCATTCTGCATTTCTTTTTTTTTTATCTCTCTCCCTACTTCCTGTCCTAAAACATAAATATACAATTGTAGAATCAAACAAGCTCTGTGATTTGTGTGTGTGTGTGTGTGTGTTAGCCAACCAAGTCACATGTCTCTTATTCTATTCAGATTTATGTGCATATTTTTATGTGTAAACTACTTTTATTTGTGGCACTGACCTGCATATCAAATATTGTACAGAAATAAAAAAAATAAAATTTATTAAAGTTTGATGGGTAAACATTTGCTGAAAATAATTTTAATAAGCATAATTTTATTTTCTTACCATGAAAATACATACATTACATAACTGTGGATGATGCTAGATGGAAGTTCTATAAGCATTGATATAAGAAACACTTAATGACAACAATGTAAACAAACAATGTATTTTGTTGACGTTGCATTTGGAATTCTTGGCATGATATTTCCTGGACAGTCCTTTTTCATTTCAATATCATGACATGATGCCTATGGGGAAAATCCATCCTTCATACATTTTTTTCCAAATTCCTATAGCCTTTCTACTCCTTCTGAGTGGCCTCAAGCACATAATACTAGCCCCCATTTTTGATATTTTGACCTGTCAGATCCAAATATACCCTCATTAATTTTATAGATTGTGTCCTATATTGTTTCCCACAGGAGAATCCTTAGAAAGATGCTAATTTTCTCACATAGTGCTTGTCCGGGAACAAGCTGAATTTTTTCCCCTATAAATAGAGCTATATCCTTCCAGACTTTTTTTTTTTTTTTTTGTGTGTGTGTGTGTCTTTCATTGTAAAGTCATATTCTCTGAAATTCATACCACATGACAATGTTTTCATTATCACCTGTGATGGAAAATAATACTGCTGTTTACCAATATCCATATTTTTCCTCTTCTAAGTATATAAGTAACTATATCCACCTGGTTTCTTATAATTGTGTAGAGTTGAATTCCAGCTAGTAGAAAATATGCAAACCTGAATTATACCAATTCCAGTGTATGGGTTTTTAAAATCCCCTCTCTTGATTCTTTAACTCTGGTTTCAGTACTTCTCCCAAGGGAAAAAGGCAGCCAGATGCAGCAAAACTTTCGAAGGGCCTAAAACCTTGAACATTAGCAGGACCTGCAGCATAGATATTGGAAATGTGTTTTGCATAAATAAGAGAGTTTTCTTATTTTGATGAATGAGATATGAATAATTTAAGAACAGAAATTATTATTTGCCTTAATTAATATGTCTTCTGAATATCCTATTGTAGTATTAAATTCCAAGGAGAATACGATAACTGACATATAATTCCATAAACTGAACTATATTATAATTCTCATTCTCTGAAAACAAAAGCTTAGGTTTGTAAATCATATATATAGTGAAGTCATGTCATGCTTCTTGACTTCACTTTTTTAAAGAAATCCTGAAATCCATCATCATGTTTGGGCATTTCTTATCACTTTCATCTTTAATTTCCTTGTTCTCCTGGCTTCTTCTGCATCCATCTATACAAACTTCTAACCTGGGTCTGTCCAATTACAAACATTTTCCATCTATGGGCTGCTGAACTTTCTTAGAGAAAATTACATAACTCTGACAAGTAGGGCAGATTTATAGTTTCCAATTTCACTTGGACCTTTAAAATTGCTTGTCATTCCTTTCACTCAGATGGCTTTTCTGTTGATGGCACTGACCTATATAATGATGTGAAGAACAGATCTTCCTTCCATGACATCTTGTATTTATCTCTTGGTGTCTAGAGGAGCCTTTTGCACTCACCCATTTGTGTTACCCAGGCCTTCCTCTCCTACTTCACCTTCCACTTGCCCTTACATGCTTGTGCACAGTTGCTTGTGGAAGTTCTTCTTTGACAACTCCCATATGAAATATCAGCATTTCTGCTAGGAACGCTGTTGAACAGGACTCTGAATACTTCTGAGAAGATTCACCTTCCCCATTTAGTTTTCCAAAAAGGTGTTAACTTGGGGGGAAAAATGTTTTTAAATACTGAGTTAACCAAAAAAAAATGAAAGTCATTTTCTACTTGGAGAGAGTAGTTGAAACCAGATAAAAGTAAAAATTTATAAACATATCAAAAAGGCATGATTGTGGTAGAGAATATAGCCATAGGTCTGTTATTCATAGTAACACATATATTATAGCTTCCAGTTAGAGCAATAGCCCCTCGTGTTTTCCCATGTAAGGTAAAATAAAACTTATTAAGAACGGCTACTGCCAGGTGAGGCATTGCGCATCAATAACCCCAGCAGCTTGGGAAGCTGAGGCAGGAGGGTCACAAGTTCAAAGCCCAACTCAGCAATGGGGAGACACTAAGCAACTCAGTGAGACCCTGTCTCTGAATAAAATACAAAATAGGGCTGGGGATGTGGCTCAGTGGCTGAGTGCCCCTGAATTAAATCCCTGGTACCAAAAAAATAATAATGAAAAGAATGGCTATTAAGGAACAAAATTTAGGTCATTAGAAAAGAGAGTTTTGAGTTTTCTTTTTTAACTTGATTTTAAATTATTTTTATTTATTTAGATAGTGTGTCAGCCCTGCCTTGAGACTACAAGTATTTAGAAGGTATAACATAGCTGATTTATTCACGTAAAAGAAATCCTCTGTATTAATATCTAAACTTACGTATTTCAGTGAGGTTATCCTTAAAGACATTTTCAGGTACACACAGCCACAGAGAGTATTGTGAGACAGAATATTTTATAATGAAATTAGATCTTAAACATGTGGAAAGAGTAGGGTCCATGGAGATCATGATGGCTGTTTCTACAAGGCCATGGTACAGTAATAGAACACATTGGCAGGAACTATGGAAGGGAATTGTTTTCAAAAATTTCATTGGAAAAGGACATAATTCGCAGTTATATGGAATGTCATAGTATGCAGTATTTCATTTGCAGTAGGAAAGTGGAATTGCAAAGAATCTGAATAACTGTTGTGTTTGGTCACCAGAATTGTACAAGTATAGAGTGATTCTTGTTGTTTTTTGTACAAGTATATGAGTATCACTCATTGTTACTGTTTGTCATATCAAATGTAGGGCCACTTATTGCAAATAGGGATCTGGGATCAGTGAAGGATTAGGATTCTAAGAAAAAGTGTAGCACCAGACATAGTAATAATGCAAAGTTTGCTGATAATCTAGCACAGGAAAGATTAAGTACTTTCTGTTTGCTACCTTAAGACATTATCTCATAAAGTTTTTTTGTGGAAACAAATAAAATAATTTAAGCATATGCTTAACATAATATATTACCTTATAATGTAAATTGTAATTTAAGGAATAAGGAAGTATATTATACTCCCTTAATTTCTTAATACCATGTAATATACTGAAAACAGTATGTTGAAATCTGTAATGCTTCTACCCAAACTTGTCTTTCATTAGCTTATCACAATTAAATGTTAAAACATTTCTATTAGGTTGATAATATGGTGGGAAAATATTAATTATTTCACTGTTCACAGTATGTTAAAGAAGTACTTGTTTCCTATAAAATCAAAATATATTGCTATTTCTATTTCCTAAATATTTTATGAGCAGATAACACCCTTATTTTGAATAAAAATGATCTACAAGATACACGGTACCAATGCTATCATGATATATTCATGGTCTATGCATGTACAAGTGCAAACATAAGTGAACCCCCACAAACACAGAGTAAAAATATTTCATCTACATTGATAACTGATCCTATCAATAGAAATTCTATATTTACAGAAATTTAATTTTCTTATTAAATACCATTACACATTGAACTCCTGAAAATTTTTTTTTTTTTTTTTTTTTTTTTTTTTTTTTTTGGTATAGTCAGTATTCACAGAGGTGGAACAGTGATGCTTTCTTAAAATAATTCTGTCTTCTGGGCAACAGATTTTTTTTCAGTATTAAATAAGACCAAATCAGTTTCATAGTAGCTACTTGTTTTATTGTATGTAACTCCATATTAAAATACTTTCAAAATGAAGTGTCAAATCTAGATTGATATTAGAAATACAGTATTGCTTGATATGTGATGAGACACTGTCAACTTTTCTGTTTTTATAAAATTGTCAGGCACTTCTTCTTGACTAGTATAGGCTAAGGGATTTCTGGTAGGCAGAGATTCTTATATAAAGGCTTCAAAACCATGATACTCATGGGTGAGGGGTTAGGGGAGGAAGTAGTATTGGGGGGAAGTGAGACAAGTTATTTGTAGTAAAAAAATTGAATTTCACACTCTTAATTATTCAAAGCACTTTAGAAACTTTTCTTGTAGATGAATCAATAATTCAAATATCCCATTCAGAGTTAGGCATGAAAATGAAAGTTAAACTCCTTTTGAGAAATAATTTCCATGAAAAATTGAATCTTTGAACCCTAAGCTGTAGCTGTGAGGAAAATTTTTATTCTGTTTTTTGCTAGGGCAATTTTTTATCCTAGTAGTCCTTTGCTGATAATTTAATTTATGCTTTACTGCATACCCAACTACATAAATGTGTGTGTGTGTGTGTGTGTGTCTTTAGCCAGAACACAGAAAGGTATTGGTAGCCAAGATGCTTTGGATTTATTTTTAGTTATTAAAAAAAATAAAAATGAATTAATATCCTAAATTATGTAGCCATACCTAAATAGCTTCCTAATAAGGAAGCTATATATTGCTGACTTAAATATCATCTTAATGTTTAGATTTCTCCACTGTACTGCTAATCAAATAAAGCTAAACACAAACGCCTCCATTTATTTTATGATAGTTTGTTAGTCCAAATAAGGACGTCTGTGGGGTTACATATTTGAACCATTATCTCTAAAAGCTGACACTGCTCTGGACATCAAATATAGAACAAGTAGCACAAAAATGCATGAGGAGTTTATAAACTGATTCACCAGTGAAGATCCAGTGAAAGTGTTGAAGGCATCTGTTGGTATGAGCAAACTGTCCAGCAGCAGGTAGGTGCTCAGAAATGCCAGCTGTACCTACTGTTCTGGAACTTTGCATTTAGGTTTTAAGGTCTAAAATTCCTATTTTCTAATTATCTAGCTTCCCTAGCAACAATGTGAGCTAATTAATTAAAAGTGTATCAAATTTTTCTCTTCCTTTTAAGTTAGATTCTTTCAATTGTGATGAAAGAAAATTGACACAAAGATAAATTGTAAAGCTCTATTCATAGGAATATGATAGTTTAAAATTATAATATCTTTCAAGCAATCATGAAGTTTTCATGTAGATTTCCTGGATTACTTTTTATTCCTTAATGTCTCTTCCATCTAATATTAATAAAGTCATATCCATTTCTGTTATTAGAATCCGTTTTTTTTAATTTCATCATTTTGATTCTTTATTTTTTATGTGAGTTTTTTGAAAACAAAATAAAGCAGTATATATTTTTCAATCTAATTCAATAATCTTTATCTTTTGCTGAAGAATTTAGACCATTTAATTGGTTACTGATAATCTTATTTTTTTAATTATAAAGCCCCACTTGATGCATTCTAGTCATTCAGCTTTACTTTCATTTTTGAATCATTTCTTTCACTTGAATATTTGAGTGTTTTAATTCCATTTTTACTTTTCTTTTGAATGAAGTATTGCTTTTAGAATTGTTTAACAAACACTTGTTGATTAATTCTCTGAAAATCTATTATGCCCACAATATAATTTGTAGCCCAAGTGTAAGAGTATACCTGGAAGTGAACTGAGCTTGATTCAGAAAAGATAAGGCTATTGCTGCACGAAATTTTTTGGTTCTAAGATTTATGGAGAAGATTTAGAAGAAAGCAGAAAATGGGCTCTATGGGTATATGTCAAAGGTTCTGTGGATCCCAATTATGTTAATAAGGGTGATATTAAAGAAGGGGAAGAGAGGAGATCCTCAAGACAAGGAATCAGTACAGGAATAATCTTGCCTCAAAGTGATCTAAAAGTAATTCTATTTCTCCATTAAAATTTTTATATTTCATATAGACTGACATTGACAATTTCTTTATGCATACAGATTTATATTAGCCTTCTTATCTCTAGTATCTCTGCTGAAATTCAACTATTCTCAGTCTTTTTTCTGTTCTTAATTTCTCCATTTGCTCGAGCAATTTTTTTTCAAATTGTAGATGGACACAATACCTTTATTTTATTTATTTATTTATATGTGGTGCTGAGGATCAAACACAGTGCCCTCACATGTGCTAGGCAATTGCTGTACTGCTGTGCTATAGCCTGAGCCCTGCTCTAGCAATTTTAAGACCTTCTTTTTGATTTTAATTTTACTTCATAAATATGATATCACTAGGTATCTGTATGTGTTTTTGTGTGTGTATGTGTTTCAATCATTTAGATGTATTAGATTGGTTGAATTGGTTAAGATTGGTGGTGGTAGACATTTCTGGAAATTTTCAGCTCTGATATTTTTAAATATGCTTTTCATACAACATCCTCTCACCTTTTTTTTTCCTGCTCATCTAATTAAACACAAGTAGAGCTTCCCATTATAGTTTTTATATTTTCTACTGTTGTGCTATTATGGCATATTTTTTTTTCCTGGCCTATCTACTGTGTTGAATCTCTTCAAACATTTCAAAATTTTTATGTGTGAAATATGTCACAGAGCTTTCTACCTTATTATGTAATTTTTTTCTTTGAATTTCTAATTTTGATTCAAGTCAGCCTGGTAATATTTTACTTTCCTGAGATATGTACAAGATTGTGTCTTTCTTTTAATATGCTAATCATAGTTTAAATTTCAGTGTTAAGTTTAGGATAAAACATCCCCCTGTCTCCCCAGTATTGTGAATTAAACCCAGGGCCTCCTACACACTATACAATCAACATATCATAGCAGGCTGTTCAAATGTATTTATTTTTTGAGACAGTGTCTTCTAAAATTACCACCTTGACCTCAAACTTGCAATCCTCCTTCCTTAGCCTCAACAGTAGCTGGGATTATGTGCTTGGGCCAGGACCTGCAGCAATAAAAAAAAATCTTTCAATATTGTCATTTTAAAGTATTTTTCTAACACCTGCCATGTGTCCATGTGTATTGTTTAATTATTATTTGATTTATTGCAAGATGCTTAATTTTTAAAAATCATTTTGGAAATGATTTAAACAATTATCTGAAAATTCAATGAATGAAGTTGTTGAAATAAAGTCAAAGTAACATAATGTCTCAAATGCCTACTTCAGAAGATATATTTTGTTGCATCACAGAAGAGAGTTCCCATAATTAGAACAAGATGATTTTATTGTTTTACTTCAGCATTTGTCTTTATAAAGCCAATGGCAACTAATAGGAATGCTGCTCAGTAAATTTAAGGGTTCTTTCCTAGGCCTTTAAATAAGTTCCTTCATATTTCCATTCTTAGCAATGAACATCCTTTTATTTTCCTTCTACATATTCGTTCTTAAAAATTTTGCCTAAATTCTCACCTCACCAACAATCTATATAATGACTTTCCAAAATATATCTATCTCTGAGCTCTTATCATCTCAAGATCTAGACATCTTATTGTCATTATTAAACTCTATTTTGATGATCGTTGTTTTAATATCATTAAAATGTTAAAATATCCAAAACCTCAATTGGTTTTAGTTCACAAACCTATTTCTTCTAATGTATTTTTTATATTTTAAAAGTTTTTTATTTGTTCTTTTTTAGTTATATATGACAGGGAATACGTTTGGACATATTATATGTACATGGAGTACAACTTGAAATTCTTGTGGTTGTACGTGATATTGAGATTCACTGTGATGTATTCTTTTTTTATTGGTTTTATTTTTTAAATACATGACAGCAGAATACATCATGATTTTTTTCACTCCTAAAAGTTTGATTTTTTTAAAATTTTATTTATGTTATTTTTAAAAAATTTCTTACATACATGACAATAGTGAAATGCATTACAATCATAATTATCCATTCACAGCACAATTTTTCATAACTCTGTATATAATACAAAGTATATTCACACCAAATTATGCCATTATACATGAGTTCTCTTATTATTTTTTTGCATTACAAATTTTAATACACTTTTATACCACAATTTATCATATCTCTGTTTGTATATAAGGTATGTTGACACCAAATTCACATCTTCATACATGTATTTTGTATAATGATAAGGGTCTCCTTCCACCATCAAAGAATGCATCACAATTCTTATTATACATATAGAACAATATTTCACACCTCTGTTTGTATATAAAGTATGTTCACATCAATTCATGTCCTCATATATGTACTTTGGATAATGATGTCTATCACATTCCACCATCCTTGCTAATCCCCTGAACCCTCCCTTTCTCTCCCACCCCTCTTCCCTATCAAGAATTCATCTATTCCTCCCATACTCTCCCTTCCTATTGCACTATGAGTCAGCCTCCTTATATTAGAGAAAACATTCTGCATTTGTTTTCTTGGGATTGGTTAACTTCACTTAGCATTATCTTCAATGCCATCCATTTACCTGCAAATGCCATGATTTTGTTCTCTTTTACTGCAGAGTAAAATTTCATTGTGTTTATCCATTAATATACTAAAGGGGCACTGTGACGTATTCTTAAATGTATATAGGAAAATTCCATCAGATTCATTGCTTTGTCATTCTTTATTCTATTCCTCCTCCCTTCCCTTCATTCCTCTTTATCTAATCCAAAGAACTTGTATTCCTCCTCCCACCTCATGGTATGTCAGCATCCATATATCGAAGAGAATATTTGGCCTTTGTTTTTTTGGAATTGGCTTATTTCACTTAATATGATAGCCTCAAATTCCATCCATTTACCAGCAGATGCCATAATTTCATTTTTCTTTGTGGCTGAATAATATCCATTATGTATATATATACCGCATTTTCTTTATCCACTCATCTGTTAAAGGACATCTAGATTGGTTCCACACTTTAGCTATTGAATTGAGCTGCTATAAACATTGATGTGGCTGCATCACCATGGTATGCTAATTTTAAGTCCTCTGGGTATATCCCGAGGAGTGGGATCACTGAGTCAAATGGTGTTTTCATTTCAAGTTTTCTGAGAAATCTCCATAGATTTTTACAGAGTGGTTGTACCAATTTGCAGTCCCACCAGCAATGCATAAGTAAACATTTTCCCCCACATTCTCACCAAGATCTATTGGTACTTGTATTCCTAATAATTTCATCTGATTGGAGATGAAATCTCAGTATAGTTTAAATTTGCATTTCTCTAATTGCTAGAAATGTTGAACATTAGTTCACATATTTTTTCAACTGATCATATTTCTTCTTCCCTGTGATGTCTGTTCAGTTCCTTTGCCCATTTATTGATTGGGTTATTTGATTTTGCAGTGTTAAGTTTTTTGAATTCTTTATATATTCTGGAGATCATATCCTGCTCTGAGTTGCAGGTGGCAAAGATTGTCTTCCATTCTGTAAGCTCTCTGTTCACAGTCTCTATTAATAGATCCTTTGCTATGAAGAAGATTTTTGGTTTGATATCATCCCATTTATTGATTCTTGATTTTACTTCTTTTGTTTTATAAGTCTTATTGAGGATTTTTGTTCCTAAGCCGGCATGGAGATTTGGGCCTACATTTTCTTCTAGTACATATAGTGTCCCATGCCTAGATACGTGGTTCACTTTGAATTGAGTTTTGTGCAGGGTGAGAGATAGGGATTTAATTTCATTTTGCTATGTTTGGATGGATTTTTAGTTTTCCCAGCACCATTTGTTAAGAGGCTATCTTTTCTCCAATATATGTTTATAGAGGCTTTATCTAGTATGAGATAATGAATTATCATTACCCTGATACTAAAACCAGACAAAGACAGATCAACAAAAGAAACTCAAACCAATATCCCTGATGAACATAGATGCAAAAATTTTCAATAAAATTCTGGTAAATCCATACAAAAATATATTAAAATGACAGTGCACCATGATCAAGTGGGGTTCCTCCCAGGGTGCAAGGTTAGTTCAACATATAAAAAATCAGTACATGTAATTCATCACATCAATGAACTTAAAGACAAGAATCACATGATTCTCTCAATAGATGCAGAAAAGGCATTTGACAAAAAAGAGTATCCATTCATGTTCAAATCACTAGAAAAACTAGCAATAGTAGGAATCTATGTCAAAATTGTAAAAGCTATATAGTTAAACCCAAGGCCAACATCATTCTAAATGGAGAAAAATTGAAAGAATTCCCTCTAAGGTATTTTTAACTGCTAATTTGTCCAAGCTTGAGTTAAAAGCCATGTGTCTGAAATTTAGTTTCTTTGTTATACTATTTTGAAGCTCCACATTTCTTTGAGGCTTACTGTTGGCCACATTTGAACCTGTACTATTCATTCTTCTTATTAATACCTTAGGATTAAAATAATTAATTTTCCATAATTCCATGAGTAGACTTTGAATTATGTTTTACCCCCTCAAATTCATTCCCCAATTTCTATATTAAATAAAACTTCATGTCATTATTCTTGTAAAATATCTCAATGAATACTTACTGATCTTAGATTAAATATAAACATTTTAGTATAATATTCAAATTCTTCCTTTTCTTCCACATTTGTGATCTGTATTTTTTTTAAGTTTCTTTGTAGTTGTTTATGGAAAGAATGCCTTTATTTATTAATTTTTATTAATTAAGGTTCTGAGGATTGAACCCAGTACCTCACACATGCTAGGCAAGCTCTATGTCCCTGAGCTAAACCCCATCCTGTGATCTATATTTAAATAATATTTTAGTATCCAAGACTATGTCCTTACTCAACTTGTGTCCTATATTTGTGCTCTTCTCTGTATGAAGCAAGTATAGGCATTCATTTTTTTAAACTAATACCTATTTCTCCTATAGTTCTCATGATAGTATTTAGGTTTTTATTTTATTTTGTTTTGTTTTTTGAAGTGTGTATGGCACCCGGTATCTTGCTCATACTACGCAAGCCCTCTACCACTAAGCAACACCCCAGCTCAATTTCTTTGAAAATAATAACATTAGTGTACTTTCTCTCATAGCATGAATAACAATCCCAAACACATTTCTTATCATAGTATATTCTATATGCTGGAAAACTAGTCTCTCCTTCTTCAAGACTGTCAGTACAGTGAGAAGGGGGCTACCTTCCCTTTGGGGGGAGTACTAGAGATTGAAGTCAGGGTACTTGACCACTAAGCCACATCCCCAGCCCTATTTTGTATTTTATTTAGAGACAAAGTCTCACTGAGTTGCTTAGCACCTCGATTTTACTGAAGCTGGCTTTGAACTCATAATCCTCCTTTCTCTGCCTCCCAAGCTGCTGGGATTACAGGTGTGCACAACCATGCCTGATTCTACCTTCCCTTTTAAGTAGAGCTTTAAAGAGTGTGGGACTCAGGCAACATTCAAGTAACATTTGCTGAATCAAGAGTTGAATTCCCTGTTAATTTCAAACATAATCAATAAAATATATGATTTAAGTATGGGTTTTAGCAGGTTATCATACTATATGCCATGGAATTTAAAGCATATAATGAACTATAAGACTTTTGTTCTCAAGTAGTTTGTAGTCTAATTGGCCATAAAGGAGCCAAGCCCGTTAAAAAATAATGAACAATAGCTGTTTACTATTGCTCATATTTCTTATACAGAATAATTTCCAAAAGAGATCATTGGAGCATTTATTCTAATAATTCTTAAACCTTTTACAATACCTTTCTCTTGTTAACTATAATGATATCCTATTCATTGCCGGAAAATAGTACCATTTCCATGATAAAAACAGGCTTATTCAAGTTAAAAATTAAACAAATATTTTACAAGTAGACACATTCAGTTTCACAGATTTTTAGATTATGTCCCTCATATGCTTACAGTTTAATGAGGGAGACAGTGTTTCAAATATATAGTTTAAAACACCATAACAATTGAAACAATGGACATAATCATAGTGTGACAATATACATCAGCACTAGGTTGAATAAATATGAAGTTTTGGAAAATTGATATTTAAATAATTTGTGGCATCTCATGGTTAATATAAATGAAAACATAATTTTTCCACTAATTTCACTTAAATTTAGTGCAGTTTTCTGATGTCTTTATGCACATAAAATGTCTTAACCTCTCATATATGTACATATATAAATTATTAATGACAGTGAATAATCTCATTCCATGAATCTTTTTTTTTAATTTTTTATTGTTGGTTGTTCAAAACATTACAAACTTCTTGACATATCATATTCCACACTTTGATTCAAGTGGGTTATGAACTCCCACCTTCACCCCATACACAGATTGCAGCTAAGTGAAGCTAGCCAATTCCTAAAAAACAAATGCCATGAATCTTAATATATGAATTAATTTGAAAAGAGAAGGAAGACCACTGGAGCAGAGAAAGGGAATTCAGGGGGAAGGAGGAAATATGGGAAAAGGGAAGAACTGCAGAATGGAATTGACCAAATTATGCTACATACATATATGAATATACCACAATGAATTTAACCTTTATGTGTATATTTATAGCACCAATTACAAATAATTAAATAAATAGAAGGAAGACAAGTAGAGTTGAGGAAAGGAAACAGGGTCAGGAGAAGGGATTGTAAAGAGGAAAACGTGCGTCTAAAATGGAGCAAATTACATTCAATGAGTCTATCGTTATGACAAAATATACCTTGCTATTATGTATAACTATAATGCACTAATAAAAACATTAAAAATATTTACTCAAACCGTATATAACAGTCAGGATTTGTTATTTTTCTCTGATTCAATATTTTTGAACAATATAACGAGGGGAAAAAACAGTAATTTAAAAGGAGGTGTTCATCATTCTCTATACCTGCCTGGAGGCATTGAGAAGGTTAGTATTTTCTTCTTCTTCACAACCTTGTAAGCAAATATGAATAAGCAGTATTTCCCTCAGGAAGAAAATCAGTCTCTGAGAATTTCACAATTGTTGGCCAGAAATACTGCATGCTTGAAATACTACTGAAGGAGCTGGAGGTCATCCTGGTAACACTGCCCCAGTGGAGAAAGTGTTGGCAATTGGCTATTGATTTCCATGCCAGAACCTGTTCCTTCTTGAACCCAGAATGGTTTCTTTTCTCCAACTTTCAGAACTAGAATCAAACATTTCTTTAATAATGTCACATTTAAAATAATGACTCCCATATGGGGATTATTAGAGGGCTTGGTTACTCATGGAAAATAAACACTATGAAAATGCTTCCAAGTTAAAAACGGAGTCACAGAAATGCATTTCATCTCAAGTATGATGTCAACAATTCTCAAACAATCATACATTAAAGTTAGCATGTACTCTGGTAAATTAAAATTTTGGTAATCTTCATAATTGTTTCCCTGTGATATATCACATTTAATTGTCTTTTTTAATGATGTAGTTACCAGGTTAAACATACTCAGGTCCCATCAAGCATATCATCGTCTTTATTCTGAGTAACTAACCATAGCTCTGTTGAAGTAAGGAAATGTTACTTGCATCCCAGCCCTGCTATTGAATTCCTTGTAGAAGCTAATGCATGCTCCAAAGTAACACATGAGACTTTTTTCAATGCTGTTTAACAGGGATAAAAGAGTAGAATTTTAGGCTTGAAGAGGTTATTAGGACGGAGTCTTGTTATCACCAAGCTGTAACAAGTACATGAAAGAGCATGTTATTTTACCTATATCAACTCTCTTCCTGTGGACCCTAATGAACTCTTTACTGATTAACTAAAAAAGTCTTCCCAAAGGTGCTTTAAGGTCTTCACTTACCATTTTTTTTTTAAATCATCTTTCACAACCCTTTCTCCCTTCTCCTGGTGAGCATTGAATTTTATCAAACTGTGTACTTCTGAAACCCAACTGTTTATAAATTTTGTATGGTTTTCTTTATTTTATTTTATTATTCATATAATAGGCATTAATATTAAGAATTCAATCTTTCAATGTAAAAAAATCAAACATTGTAAGGAGCATGAATGAATCTCAAATCCTTTTTAAAATTTTACTATTGATTAGTATTGATAATGTGAACAATTAAATTGGTTACAAACATCAGCAAGGTTTTTTCCTTTTTCTCTTTTTATTATCATTAATTTACTTGGTTCCCACATTAAAGATACTAATCCCACATACTAGACAAAGGCTCTATAAATATACATTGGAGAAAAAGATAGCCTGTACAACAAATGGTGCTGGGAAAACTGGAAATCCACAGGTAGCAAAATAAAATTCAACCCCTATCTCTCACCAAGCACAAAACTCAACTCAAAGTGGATCCAGGACCTAGGAATTAGACCAGAGACCCTAAGTCTAATAGAAGAAAAATTAGGCCAAAATATGCATCATGTTGGATTAGGCCCTGATTTCCTTAACAAGACTCCTAAAGCACAAGAAATAAAATAAAAAATAAATAAATGGGATGGATTCAAACTAAAAAGCTTCTCAACAAAACATATAATCAATGAAGTGAAGAGAAAACCTACATTTTGGAAGCAAATTTTTACCACATGAACACCAGATAGAGCATTAATTTCCAGGAAATATAAGGAACTCAAAAAGAACAAACAACCCAACCAATAAATGGGCTAAGGAACTTAATAGACACTTCTCAGAATAAGATATGCAATTGATCAACAAATACATGAAAAAAAATGTTCAACATCTCTAGTAATTAGAGAAATGCAAATCAAAACTACTCTAAGATTTCATCTCACTCCTGTCAGAATGGCAGTTATCAAGAATACAGGCAACAATTAATGTTGGCGAGTATGTGGGGGGTAGAAAGCATACTCAAATCCTGCTGGGTGGGACTGCAAAATGGTGTAACCAATCTGACAGATAGTATGAAGATTCCTTTAAAAACTTGGAATGGAAAACCAGCTATCCCACTCTCAGTCTATACCCAAAGGACTTAAAAAACAGCATACTACAGTGATACAGTCACATCAATGTTTATAGCAGCACAATTCACAATAGCCAAACTGTGGAACCAAACTAGATACCCTTCTATAGACAAATGGATAAAGAAACTGGTGTATATATACACAATGGAATATTACTCAGCATTAAAAGAGATTAAGATTATGGCATTTGCAGGTAAATGAAAGGAAATGGAGAATATCATGCTAAGCAAAGTATGTCAATTCCCAAAAAACAAAGGTGAAATGTTTTCCCTGTTAAGTGAATGCTAATCCATAATGGCATTGGGGGAGGAGGGTTCATGGGATAAGTACAGGAACTTTGGATTGGGCAAAGGGAAGGGAGGTGAAAGGAGGGGGTATAAGGGTAGGAAAGATGGTGGAATTCTATTGACATCATTACCCTAGGTAAATGTATGATTGCACAAATGGTATGGCCCTACTTTGTGTACAACCAGAGAAGTGAAAAATTGTATTCCATTTGTGTACAATGAATCAAAGAACATTCTGTTATCGTGTATAACTGATTAGAATAAATAAAAATGAAGATAGTGGAAAAATAGAAATGTTAATTAAAAAGAAAAGCTCAGAGCTATTTTCTCAGAAACTACTGAACACCTGTTGTCTTTGAAATTGATTGTATCATAGGAATGCTTTGGAAAGTTGGAAAAGATGAAAACAATTAAAACCAAAAGGCAAAACAAAGCAAGATATCTGTGTATTATAACTAGAGAGATCACTTTCAAATATAATTTCAAATATCTACTAGAATTTAACTTTATAATTAGGTATCTGGTTTCCCTCTCTAACAGTAGTAGATTTTAGTTACAGTTTTTGGCTTTACTCTCTACAGGTTAGATATAACATTGTAAAATTTACCCTAGGTATTATAATGATATGAAGAGCCAAACAAAGACATATTTTTTTCTTATAGAGTTGTGTGCTTTGTACTGTAATATAGATTTTTTTATTGGTAGTATTAAATTTCACTTAGTTTCCTCTATAGTATATTTTAATTTCTACTTAGGATTTGATGATAAAATATAAACTCCTAGCAGTAATTTTGTGATTAAAGGCTATGTAGGAGTTCTGAGTATAACTGCTTGAGCTAAAATAGTTTTCAGTTTTGTTTACAGATTTTTAGGTGATTTGATTAGTTGCCAGAATTTTTCTGGGTAAATGGCCTAACTGCACAAACAGCAATGTAAAATAATTACATTTAGGTAATCCTACAACTAAGTTAAAAACTTGACTCTGATATCTTACAACATTACACGTTTACTGTTAGAAGAATGGTAGGTCACACATTTTATAAGAAAATATCTAAGAGAACTAGTAAACATTTAAAGTACTAGAGAAGTGTGGAATATGAATTTTACCTAATTGGATAGATTATACATTCACATATTTTTGAAAGGTTTTTAACAGGAGTATGTTGTTCTTTGAGGATAATTACTCTCTCTGGGCACGAGTAGGGTCTTTAATTGACTGACACAGAAAGACTTTCTTACCAACAATGCAGACAGTCAAATATTTGTTAATTTGTTAGCCAAAGAGAGAAAGAAGACTATTGCAAATCCTTAGTATAATGTCTTTCTTGTTTGAATAGATTTTATCTTTGCTTTTCTGGAAAAATAATCCTCTGCCAAAAGGGGCAACTAATACCATTATTTCAAAACCTTTCTATTATTAATTCTGCTTGGATTTTAATGGTAATTATGTTGACTAGAAATAAAACATAATAAAATAGTAAAAAATGTAACACAAAAAAATATAAATACAATCTGTTGTGTGTAAATGTTTCATAATCTAAAGGAAATTGTGCAACAAGATTTATTTCAAATAATTAAAAAATGCTCTTCTCCAATTAGGAATTCATATTATGTATACATTTCTTGAGTGGTTTTAGGCAACATAATCTTGCCCTGCAGTTTTCTTTTATCTCCTCTGTCACCTCATCTCTTCTTAGACTGTAAATATACAAATATTTTCTTCTCTCATCTATTCTAAAATTAATTACAATAAAAATAAAACAGACTCTCTTGACTACACCCTCCTCTTTGTTTATTGCACAAGGGATAGTATGCATACTTCTTGTATTTCTTTGTCCCACTTTTATGCAGATAAGTAGAGACCATATTTGTAATATGACATATCCTAACACTGTATTTTTCCCTCAACCCATTTCAGTAGGATTCTCATCCCCAACATTTTACTAAATCTGATCTCACAAAATGCCAATACCATACCTGTTGCCAAAAGTGAAATTTTAGTATTCCTAATCTTAAGAAACTTTATCTTTCAATACTATTGAACAGAATTTATACTATAATTCTATTAATACTTTGTTTTGACTGCTGTGATATTGTTCACCTTTTTTTTTAACCTACTTTACCAGACATCACTAAGGATTGCATCTGTGATGCCATATACTTTTAGTCTTTGCATCTTTCTCCTTCCCTATCAGTCATTATTGTTTCTCTTGTTGGCTTTTATTCTTATGTGATTTCTATATGGATGTTCCAAAGGTAAGCATTGGACTTTCTTCTCCTCCATGTACATACCTGTTGTTTAGATGGCCTTATTCAATTCTGGGATTTATAATATTATTTTATTATGATAACAGTATTTTCTGTAATTTATGTGAGGATATTTAGTATATAATTACTATGGATTGACTCAGAAGAGAATTTCTACACATTTTAATTATAAGCACATATATTGTAATAGACACTATTTATTTAGTCTACAGAAAGTCAAAATTTTGGGAAATGGACTCACTACACTGGAATTTTTTATTGTGTTTTACCTGGACATGGAGAAAAAAAATAATGCCATACAGTTTTACAGTGCTTAAAAATCTACAGGGTAAGTATGGATAAACAGATTGAACATGGATTTTTAGGGCAGTGAGACAACTGTATGTTATGGATACAGGTAATAATGGATATAATAATATGTATCCATTATTTGTTTTAATGGATACATGTCATTATATATTTGCCAAAACCCATAGACTATGTAACAGGTGATAATGATGCATCAATGTAGATTTACTGATTGATCAAAAAGTGTATCATGTGATATGCACATGATACATTTTTATTTCAACATTCCTGTTAAAAGCCCAGGAAGTTGTGGGGGGCTTCAAGGGTTCTGTGGAAACACCCCACTGCCCCCTAATTTGTACTGTGATTATAAACTTCCCTAAAATCAAGTTTCACTAAAAATAAATAAGAAAAAAATCTATAAATGTGTGTACATATGTGATCAAGTATATATACATATATAAACACAGAGACTCATGTATGTAATACATATTAATGTTATGTTAAATGAGACAATGCATATATATGAAGTACATGTAAATACATAAAGAACATCATACACACATGTTCACAATAAACTGTGACACTGTAAATGTATATATGATTAAGCCTCATGGCATTTTTTTCAGAAAGATAAATATCTGTATTGTTTTAGTGGTTCATAATTTATTTCTTAGAATTTTTAAGTCTCTTCCTAAGTTCACAGGGCTCTGGGACCACAGTGGGGATTGACCCTGACTTCTTTTGTCATGATTATTTATAATCATATACTTAGTTTTCTCTGCTGAGTATATATCAGTATAACAGGAAATATCTTTAAAAGATTTAAATCTTACAAACTATATTTCAATATTTGCATTGATAACCATTCAGTTTGGAATTTATTGGTTTTGAAGGCTGAGGTAAGGAAGCAGTTTTGTTTTTTGTTTTTTTGTTTTTGTTTTTTTTTGTAGTTAAGTAAGTAATAAAGGCTGTAAGAGAGTGAAATATTAAATTTATATTGGAATAAAAATTCTTTCAATGTATGATAGTTTAGGAGAAATTTTGGTTGGGCAGTAGTAAATGCTCTTAAAATTTCCTGAACCATGAGACTCTGGTACACTGACATGATTTAATTTGGTGTTCAAACTGAGTACTTTTTTTTTTTTTTGTATAATAAATTGAACCTAGGAGTGTTCAAATAGTCAGCCACATCTCCAGCCCTTTTTGTTTTTAAGACAAGGTTTTTCTAAGTTGCTTGGGGCCTAATTAAGTTGCTGAGGCTGGTTTTAAACCTTCAATCCTTCTGCCTCAGCTTTCCAAACTGCTACTGTTAACAGTGGTGCACTACCTGCCCAACAAATTGAACACTTTTTATTTTATTTTTTAAATTTAGGGACTTGTCTTTTTTAAAAAATGGCATTTTGCCTGAATCATTGAGTAGATACATCCCTCACTAGTGACATTAGTCACTTCTAAACTGGCTAAAAGATATAAATAGCATCACTGTGAAGGTAATTTAACCCTTTTCACTTTTAAATTCAAGTGAACCTTTAACCATTTATCACATTTTACTACCATATGTCTAACTATGTAAATATCCCTTCCAGTAGTCAATTTATACATCGATACATTTCTGAGATTTAAAATGAAAAAGATTAGCTGGCATAATGCTTTAGCACAAAACACAAATGATATCACCCACCAGAATAGAAGAAAATACATGTAATAAAGGTAATAACATCAGGAAGAGATTTCTTTATTTTTTGGGGGGAAGGTGGATTTCCAGAGATTGAACTCAGGTGCACTCTGCCACTGAGCCACATCCCCAGCCCTACTTTACATTTTAGAGACAGGGTCTTACAGAGTTGCTTAATGCTTTGCTTTTGCTGAGGCTGGTTTATGAATTCATGATCCTTCTGTCTCAGCCTCCCCAGTTGATGGCATTACAGGCCTGCTCTCCTTCGCCAGGCCAGAATTCTTAATGGTTGAATTTTTCCACATTTATTGAATCTTAAAAGTGCCAAAGATGATACTGAGATTAAAATGAACTTCCTTATAGGGATTTAAATTGCAAAATATAGGCAGCCTATTGACTATATAATTACAAGAAAATTCCAATTTAAGATTTAAAAAATGTATTATTTTTTATATGAAGAACTTATAATTTTTCTACATAATTGAGGGTCCCTGACAAGTACTACTCCATTCCATAAAGTGTGGGTAGTTTCTCACAGGATGTAGATTTGATTGAAAGATGGTAATGTGAAAAAATATTCTCTATTTCCAGAGAAGTTCAGGAGGTGAAAGTATGAAATCTCCAGTTATCTTGTCAGATGTTACTAAGAATCTATTACTCCATCTACTCACCAATACTGTCTATCCTCTTCAGCCAGGCAAGTCACTTCTTTGTCTCCAAGTTACAAAAATCTGCTCCCCAAACTGGAAGGTGTTCTCTGCCACAATGTAAGGACCCAAGTCCCTGACCACTCCACATGCAACATTCTCAAGCATCCCCCAAGAACTTTTAAGAAATTTACATTGTGACATTTACTGTTTAAAGCCCTGGTAAGAAATCTTTTGTTACTCTGTGTAAATTACTATCAATTCAGTTGCATGAGATGTTAAAACTACTATTGATTTTACCAAATTAAAAGGCTATTAATGTGGTAACTAATTTTCTTGAGTCTATTCCAACAATAGCTTGTAATGACTATAAATGGTTCTTCTACAGATAAATAAATACTGATAAAAAATAAACAAAGGAATATGTTGCAAAATTAGCTTCCTTACTGAAATGAAACAGGTTATGCTGATCAGTAAGGAATAGCAAGACCTAAAATGTTTGTCCTTTACAAGATTGTAGGCTGAGACACATCCATAGTATTTGTAAGGAAAATGAAATACACATTTATTTAAATGCTAGTAGAATTTTGTTTTGAAAAGAAATAATACTTTAAATCCATCCTAGGACATCTATGCCTGCAACCTTAAGTAAGGAGAAAGTCACTGAAGCTAGTAAATCAAGTGCAAAACTTTTAAGTATCAGACATATCTTTATGACTATTGTAGTCTTTGGTGATTAATCAGCTATTTGAGATTTCAAGAGGTTAACTAATGCTGGTTTAAATAATGTCTTAAATCATAATGGGAATGTATGTTTCCATTTGGTTCACTATAACAATAAACCAATTATAAAAAAAGATTTATTATGACTTTTTGGTATTTTTTTTAAAAGAGAGACTTAACTTGTATTGGGCTGAATGCCATTTGTAATGTGAATTTTATAATTTGAAAGATATTTATATTTTGACCATATTTAATGAACTCAGGAGTAGCTGAGATGTGCCTAGCATATTCTTATTTATTTTTCCTCCTGAATAATTGCTACTTGAGATCTAAAACAACAGCAAAATTTTGCCTTTTTCTACTGATGAAGCATAAACCCTTTTATCAAATGGATCACTAAAAATTAAGTCTTAAATCATTGTTCTGGGAATTTAAGAAATCTGGTTTTCTTATTTCCTCTTTGTCAGAATGTTGTAGATATAAAACCTAGAATAACTATAGTTGTTTTCTGCCATACAGAAAGTTAATCTGAGAGGGACTGAACCAGGAAAACCTAAAGACTCTAATTATATTTACTGCCAAGCAAAAATAAACTCTTGACATTTTCAGTCATATAAGACAATAACTGTCCTGAAGTCTTTGGCCAGTTTGAGTCAGGGCTGTACTTTCTTGAAGGTGAAGTATCTAACAAATAGCAGGAATGGGGCTGCAAGTAACATGCTAGAATTATTTTATAGTAAGGGATGTGAGAAAGAATTTTCTAGTTCTCTATTACATGAGAAGCTGGAAATCTTTGATTTATAAATTGTGCAACAGTTGGTCCAAATGTGAATTACATCACTTTAAACTTTAGAGCATATGCTAATAATAAATTGTGAACATAGTGTTAGGCAATGGACAAAAAAAATGTAGATCGATGAATTCTATAGTTAACAAAGAAGAAAATTTATTTTGTTACTTACCTGTAAAAGCAGATAGAATAGAAAAATACTCCAAGAATGGCTCTTCCATCTGTGGTCTGTGATATTAGTATATCAAGTTTAATTTTCACAAACTCTATCGGTTGAAAAAGTTGAATTACTTAAATAGGTCTAAGTGAGGGCTATCAAAAGCAGAGATGAGAAACATAGTAAAAGAAATTGGAAATGTAAATATTCACAATATGGACATGAAACCAAATTGAGAATTAAAGGAAGGCCAGTATAAACATTTATCCCCCTAAAGTCCATCATTTAAATTGGCTTCTGTTAATATATGATATATATAGTCTCCAAAACATGCCTTAACATATATAAATGTTTCACAATAAAAGATGGAATTAAACTATAATTAAAAGACTATTAAATTTTACGTACTTATTTTTGGAATATTGGGAATTGAAACCAGTGGTGGGTGCTATACAGCTGAGCTATAGTCCCATTTAGCTCTTTTTTTTTTTTTTTTTTTTTTTTTTTTTTTTTTTTGTGTGTGTGTGTGACAGGGTCATGCTAAGTAGCCAAGTCAACTTGAAGTCCTTAAAACTTCTGATCCTATTGCAGAAGTCCTCAAATATTTTGATCTTCCTGACTCAGCCTCTCTAGTAACATATAAAATTATTTAAAAAAAAACTTTCATTAATTTATCCTGATTTTCAAATTATTTAAAATTTAAGCATTAAAGGGTTTCCAAATGTATTTAGCTGACATTCTTTTATTCATTTAAATCAAGTATTATTATTCAAAATGGTTTATGAATTTTGAATTCATGAATGAAGTTTATGAATCCTCATTAAATCATTTTATAAACATAAAAAATGACTAAGTCTTATGTCTTTTCTTCAGTCATTTTTAATTTTATGAGTTCCCATTTACAAGTGTTAAAAATGGACAGGAATGACTTTACCTCTTAAGTAATACTTTATATTAATTAAAGATATTTTGATTCAATATATATGGCAATAAGTCTCCATATATTTTATCTATTAGTATTTGGATTCTTCAATGGGGATGTAGCATTAACAATCACTCCCTATAAAATAAAACACATGACTATTTTGATGGTTTTACAAATTTTTTCTCAGTTGCAAATTCTAAACAACAAAAAAATAACAATTAGAGAACACTGATTTAACTTCCATCTTTAAAGAATTTTCCATATTCTTGTGAAAGAGAATATTAAAAATATCACCTTGCTATAACAATCCACTTTGTTAATACCATAGAAGATTGATGGGAGCAAGAAATCGTTATCACTTACTGAGGAATTTTATAGTCAACTCCAGGAATCATTAGGAAATGTTCTAGGCAAAAAAATCAAAACCAAAATATCATAGTTATCCTTAAGTTTTTTTTTCACTATTTTGATGTTGCGTAGCTTAGTCTTAACCAAAATGTTTTCCACTTATTCTCCCCTCAAATTACTTAAAATACACATTAAACAGTACAATAGCAATGATCAAAGAGCACAAACTATTTTGAAGAACAGAAAAAAAAATTTCTAGCACACACAGAGAGAGAGATCTCATAGTATAGAGCAGATTCCTTTGGAGATATTGCTCAATTAGCTTATAAATCATTATGAAGTTTTCTCTTTCCTCTTTGGCGGGGCATCTACTCTGTTTGCAGTCTCCACTCCATTTTCTGTTCCTTTTCTAGAAGACCGGCCTTTAATCATGGGTTTTTTCTTCTTCAGACTCGAGGCCTGAAGATTAGAATCTTCTAGCCACCTCTGAAGCCAGACTGTCAGTAAGGTCCATGTTATATATGCTTGGATGGTGCAACTGGACGACAGAACAGCAATTTCAGCGGCCAACACGTTTACGTTTCCACTGATGGAATCCGTATCCCCATCCCGGGAATGGGATACAACCAAGTGTAGCCCAACAGTGACTAATGAAACAACTAAAGTTGTGAGTCGCCCCAAGACAAACACGATGGTCCACAGAGAAACCCCCTTCTGGTACTTTTCATCACTAAAATAAAACACGTCGCACAGGTGGGAAATCAATTCAACGAAATAATGCAGCACCAAAAGAAGTAGTCCCAGGTGATTCAAGTACAAGAGATAGGCTCCAGTGATGTGAAAGAGGTGAAGACCAATGTAGATGAGTTGACTAGGGATATCTTGTTTTCGGATTCTCTGGAAGTAGAGTTCCGGAAAACCATGAAACCAGTAAGCCAACTGTGAGATGTAGAAAAACTTCATTTGAAATGTCATCATGGTGTGGGAATGAGTCCTCCACAGGAGAGTTGGGTCTGACAGGCAGTTTTCAGACATGAGGATGATTGTGCCCCAGATACAGGAGACAATGTAGAACACACTAAACTGGCCAGATTCATTAAATTTGTTCTGTTTCGCTTTGGTGAACTGCATTCTCCTGCTAATTTTATCCAGGACATACTCCTGGATCGTGGCGTGAATGATGATCACCACCAGCATGTAGAAGAACACCGTGGCCAAATCTTTGACCCCGTAATGATACAGCGTCTTGGATCCCGTAGCCAGTTCTTCCGCAGGGACGACAACGCTGTGCTGAAGAGTGAGGAAAACGATCGACACTTCGGCCGTTCCCTCGAACATGAGCCCCAGCACGAAGAACATCCCCACGCAGGAGACGAGGTCCGCATGATTCTGCAGGATGAATTCTTGGCTCAGCACCGGGGGGTTCTTGGTGCCCTTCTTACGGAGCCCCATGGTGGCGCTTCCCGGATACTCACCGCCGAGCCGCAGCTGCCTCCCTCTGGCTGCTCCCTCACCACGCCGCTGCAGCAGCTCCGGGGGCTCCACTCCCCATGCCGGAGCCACCAGCCCAGGGTCGTAGCGACTGCCCGGAAAAAAATAAATAAATAAATCAAAGGCTGTGGGGCCCCGAGCGGGTCCGAGCATGCGCACCAGGGGTACGGCAGAGGCAGGGAAGGAAATCGAGCGCCGCGCCCCTACCCGGCGCCAGGCCCCGGCTGAGAGCGAGGATCTTCCTCGCGGATCGCAGCTCTCCACCTCCACTGCCTCCGCCCAGAGGCACCTCGGAGCTTTTCTTCAGGGACATCCTCGTTATAAATGCGACAGCACGGAGAGAGCTCTAGTTGTGTTTTCTCAGGTTGTAAATCACAACCGCAGTGTCCTTGTCGTCGTCATCATCGTCTTTATCATCAGTCCTCCTCCTCCTCACCGTCACCTCTCTGCCAACTCTCACCGTGCTGTTTACCAGATGTCATTCCACGCACTTTGTTTTTACTTACAAATTTAACCTTCCTAGAAAGCCAGCAAAGTAGATATTGATAGAATCTGCCCCCCACCACCACTTTTGTTTGTTTGTTTGTTTTTGTTTTTGAAGGACAGGAAACTGAAAGCACAGGAAAGTTAAGTCATTCACAGGCTGACCATCCCATATTCACAGCCAACATTTAGATCCAGTCTGGCTCTCCAGAAATGTACTTCTCACTACTGTGCTTTTAAAATCAGTCACATCTAGAAATATTAGATCAACAGCAAAACATGTTAGAAATAGTTCTATTAGCATTAATAATGATTTTGCCAAGTTAGTAATTTTGAAAAACCCGGTGGCAGCTGGAAGCCCAGGGTAGTATTTACCAATTCATGGAAAGGTCTTTTGGCCACAAACATCAAAACCAAATTTCTCCAATCTCGTGTTTCATCTGTATGTTTTTTTCGTATATTTAGTTTTGCTAAAATTCACATTTCAAAAAAAAAAAAAAAGCTGCTTTTGTAAATGCTGGTAACTTTCTCAATTCAAATTTCACATTTGTCTTCAAATCTCTCTTTAAATGGTGAGTGATTTAGCGTTTCTTTGGTGTCTCATGAGATCACAGTTATTAATGTTGAGTTAAGATTTGCAGTTTGGAATACACATTTCAGGAGAAAAGGTGCTATGAGACTAAAAGAATAAAGTCAGTTTATATTTAGTCTACCCAATTGCCTTTTATCATTGTGTTTCTGTAAGCGGTAAACTGATAAGATACTACCCAGTTTATGTGATTACTTTTATGATATGGAACAGAATATTCTGATCAATAAACAGTGTGCCTGCATTCCCTAGAATAGCCAAAAAGGAGCACATGAAATTTGCTCTGGGGAGTATTCCTCAGTTAAGGAAAATACCGGTATATTTTTCTATAGCAAGTATTCCCTATTTTTGAAGTATTTCTCACGAGATAGTTTCACTTTTTTTAAGGGTCCATTACACAGTTTTTTTTTTTTTTTTTTTTTTAGTTATCCAAGTTTTAACCTCAATTATTGGCTCTGACATCTCCAGTATAAATTTTAAAAACCTTTAAGGTTAACTAAATTACTGAAATATTATAAACAGAGGTGAGCACTTTACTACTGAGCCAAAAAAAAAAAAAAAATCAAACTTATTGAAAGCAATCTGTAGGAAGCAATCTAAGATAAGAGTAGTGTCTTGTAGGAATATCAAGAACTCTACTGGAAAAAGTAACTATTTACCTGTTTCAGACTAATGATAACTTAAATGTAGAGTCAGTCTGTCTTTGTATTAGCATAAACATGATGACTGATCATTTGGAGGCAACCAAACTAAATATAAAAAAACACTTGTGCAATTGGGGCTCAGTGGCACATGCCTGTAATTCCAGGGGCTGAGGAGACTGAGTCAGGAGGGTGTTGAGTTCCAAGCCATCCTCAGCAACAGTAAGGTGCTAAGCAACTCAGTAAGGACTTGTCTCTAGATAAAATAGAAAAATGGGGTTGGGAATGTGGCTTAGTGGTGGAGTACCCCTTCGTTCAATCCTTGGTTAACACCCCCCCCACACACACACACACCAAAAAAAAAAGAAAAGAAAAAATGCTTGTACAATTTCTGAATTTAGACTTTGTTTATATATATTTTTGTTACTAGTTGATAGACTTCCTCACCCTACCTGTGCCAATATCATTTATATTTTTACCACTAAGGAAGAAAAGTACATGTCAAAATGAAGCCAACAAATATTTATGCAATGATATAAGGTGTTATTTTATTATTAAAGGAATAAAAGCATTTATGGGAAAGTTTTAAATTGCCAATTGGCTTAATAATAAGTAAAAAATAAATATTACCCACTGTGCCCCCATTCCTTACTTGTATTTAAAAAAGCACTTCTTTCATCATATTATCTTTCACTTCTTTGAACTTGTAACATAAAAAGATTCTCTGTATTCTAAATTTTTTAAAAATATTTTATTTTAGTTATCGATGGACACAATACCTTTATTTATTTTTATGTGGTGCTGAGGATCGAACCTTAGTGTCCCACATGTACAAGGTGAGCACTTTACTACTGAGCCACAACCCAGCCCTGTAATCTGAATTTTTAAATTTAAATTTTAAAGTTGATGTAGTCATTATTTGAATTTTAGATGTATTTTTCACATAAATATAATCATAAAAATATAAACTGTCAAATTTCTAAAATTATTGGACTCTAAAGGTACTTTGGTGATATTATATAATATTATGCTTGACATCAGTGGTTTTATTAGCATTTTATTTCACAATGAATAAAATGTGTATAATAGTAATTTTAAAAATTATGATGGCACTATGAGTATTATATCATTTAATGTACTTGGGCAATATTTCTCCTTTATACATGGCCCTGTGCCTATAGTACACATAATTATTACAATTCATATGTTGATTTATATGTTTACACATTCGTCTATGAGGGAGTAACTGAACTTCTACTCCTTTGTAACTAATCTTAAAATTAAACAAAATTTATGAAACTACTTTTATTTCTGATTTTGCAAGACACACAGAATAAAAATTTCTCCTAGAGAGAAGGGAGACAAGGGAGACAAGTTTGGTCTCCCTTTTCCACAAATGTCCTAGTTTTCTGCCTGCAAGCATTTTCCAGACCATTGTGCAAGGAGACAAAATCTAAAAGATACAGGATATCTTGCTGATTTGACAGACAGTACTTAGGAGAAGCTGAGGCACTAAAATTTGCTAGCAAAGCATTTCTGCAGAGAGAGGTAATAAATGAGCACCCAAAATTTACATAAATCATCCTTAGAATCTAATACTAATATTAAGCCTTGTATGCAAAGTGATAAAATACATGCCACCCACACAGAATAATAGAAAAATTGTACATTAAAATTTCCCAAGATTTAACAGATAACTAGGGGACTTTCAATGTTGGACTAGCTAAGCATTTTCATTGAATACTTGTAGTATTCTTTGGAGACAAGAAAAATTAGAGTTTTAAGTAAAGGTAAACTTTCGTTAGAAAAAAAAAACTAATATTTCTCTGAAGTTTATAAGAAGACTTAAAAAGATCAAGGTACTCCATTAGGAACTTAACCACCTTCCAAAATATCCATCCCTCAACACTGGGAAATTTACATTGTCTAACGTCTATCTAGTATAGAAGTAACAAACAAATACTGTAGGGAGCTGGGACTGTCTATTAGAATGTCAACATATAGCCTCTTCATGTGGTGGTGACATCACCATAGAACATAGCTGAAGTCTCCAAGAATGAGCTCTAAAATGAACAAGACAGAAATTCATAGTAGTTGATGACCTAGCATTAGAAGTCATATATAACTTTCATTGTCAAAACAAGTATGAACCTGTTTGCTTTCAAGAAGGGATGGAGGTGAGTATGAAATGAAGGGTGGGTATCATAGACATCACCTGCTAATGAGATGTCCTCTGAGTATTTGTGACTGAAATTTTGAACAGCCACATCTATTCCCTTGGCAACACATTTGTTTCTTCCTTCATAATAGCCAGGATTTCTTCCTAGTTGGCAGGGTAGGGGAAAGCAATAGTTTCAAGCAAATATAACATCAGGCTCAGGCTTATTATCCAGAAATTTGAAAGCTAAATTAGATCCAAGCTGAAGTGGAGATCTTTGGGTCCGTTCTTTGTTATACTTTATCTTGTTCTGAAGATCTGTGAACACAAGAAAAAAGGATTCTATAAACATTGATTGGGCTGTGTCCCTGTAGTATGCTGTTTTTATGTCCTTTGGGTATAGTCTGAGAAGAGGAATAGCTGGATCAAATGGTGGTTCCATTCCCAGCTTTCCAGTGAATCTCCATACTGCTTTCCATATTGGCTGCACTGATATAAGGCGGGTGACTCAAAGTGGGATAGGGAGGGACAGCATGGGTGAAAATTACCTCTAGTTAGGGAATAGGGGTGGGAGGAAAAGGGAGGGAGAAAGGGAATAGCAAGGATAGTGGAAAGAGGCGGTCATCATTATACAAAATTCATGTATAAAGATACGAACTTGGTGTCAACATACCATATATACAAACAGAGATTTGATAAATTGTAGTATAAAGGTGTATTAAGAATCGTAATGCAAAAAAATTATGAATGTAATGCGCTCCACTATTGTCATGTATGTAAGAAATTAAAAAAAAAAAGAGAAATAAGGATTCTAGTCTTCACACCCACAAAGGCAAGAAAAATGCAATGGCTTAACTAATTCAGGAGTGGGTTAATGGATGCACACAGCATTCTATGATCAATAATGATTATGGAACCTATGCAAATAATGTCTATAGACCTTTGATAAGAATTGAATATTTTTCTGTGAGAAATGGTGCAATTGTTTTTTCAAAAGCATGAGTTAAATATTATAAATTGATTTGTTGTTTGGTGTGATAAAAATTATAGGCCAAATAAGTCAAATAATGTTAATTTTTGTGATATAATAGTCATCAATCATAGTACTCAACTCATTATGAAATATTTATTATATATTAGCACTTTAAGGAACTATTATTCCATCAAGAAATTTACAGTGGGAGCAATAGAAGAATGGAGAAACTAATTTCTGACTGACCTGTACAGAGAATTGCCACACACAGAACAAATCATTTTAAAAATGTCTTATTGATTTCATTATGAACAATATTTGATTTAAAGCATTAATTTAAATCACACTATAATTTATATACTGTATTTCAAATAATTGTTATTTGTTCTTTCCATTAGCTATGCCATGTAATTATTTTATATCTGTACTTTATATTTTTTGATATCTGTATTTTATACAAATAGCTTAGCTAAAAGTGTTCTTTTAAATAACTTATTAGCCCTTTTAATTTTTAAAAGACATAAAATATCATTGCTTCTGATTTTATTAATAATAGCAAAGTATAGTGTGAACATCATAATATAGTCATATCATCTTTCAATATTTTTCTATCTCAAAATAAATAAATATAAATATGTCTATATGTACAATACCAAGGTATAGTAATTTGAGATTGAATTTTTCAAGTAATTGCGTTGAACATTCAAATTCTTAAAGTCAAAAACATTTAAAGAAGCAAGACACACTAGAGAAAACTAATTCAAAATATTAAAGCCACATCTCTTCAAATCAACATTTACAAATAATTAGCAACCATAATTGACTGAGATAGTCAATTTATCTACATTAAACAAAAATATAATACAATTTAGCTTGTAAAAGAAATTAAAAAGTCCCTTGGGTTTTGCCTTGATTTAATCTGTCTTAACCATTCAACTAAATAGATATTTGTTATACTTAGTAATTTCTTATGATTAATAAGACATGTTAAAACATAGGCTTTAGGGAAAACTATGTAATATGCTGAATATTTAATGGAATAAGGAAGAGTGAACAAATTTTGCATTTACAAATACTAGAGTGCCTTTTTACCAATGTATTTATTACTAACCTAAAAGTAAAAATACTATAAGGCATTTTCTAAGTATAAACTCCTGGAATAGTTTAATATCATCAGTCTACCACTAAAACATAAGAATTGCTAAAATTAATATTAATATCAGTATTTATGTTTTTTTTCAAATATCCTCTGCTATTATCCCCCCCCCCAAAAAAAAAAAAAAAAACACAACTATATTCACCCTCATGGAGCTTACATCATAAATAGAGAACATAAACACATATAATATACATGATTTCAAATAGCTGATGAAAAATCTAGGAATAAATATGGATGAAAAGAAAGAACATGAGTAAATATGGACTGTTTGAGACAGTATAGACAGGAATAGTTTTTAAGAACAGGTTATATTTGAACAAAGCTCTCCATGAATTTGGAGAAAAGCACATTAAAATCTATAATGCTCTAGGACATACAAAGTCCCAGTGCTGAAGTAATAGCAAGAATGATTTCATGAACTGTAAAGAGGCCAGGAGAGTAGCAAAGGAGAGTGATGTCAGAAGGAAAAGGGTTTAAATGAGATTTTTTTTTTCCGTTTTGGTGCTAGAGATTGAACCCAGGAGGATTTAATCAGTAAGCCAAATCGCCAGCCCATTTATTTATTTATTTATTTATTTATTTATTTATTTATCTTTCTTGAGGCAGGGTCTTGCTAAGTTGCTTAGGGCCTCACTAGTTGCTGAGGCTGGCTTTGAACTTTGGATCGTGCCTCAGCCTCTGTGGTGAGCCGCTTCTGCCGTTTATGCAAATTATGGTCACCATTACATGATGGCGCTGGCTCCGCTGTGGTCTGTGACAAACAACTCCTTGTTTGGGAGAGTTGACGCATGACTTTTCATCACTCTATGAGAAAGCTCCACGTGGCTGCTTTGCATTGGGGCTTGAGATGCTTTATTAAGGCTGGGAGGGGCATCCGAGGGAGAGTAGGAAGAAGAACTATCAGGGGCCTGAATAAAAGTTGTTGAAAGAAGATTCTTGGGTTGTGTCTTTCTTGCGGGCAAGAAGTCGCGCGCAACGGCGCAACAAGCCTCCAGAGCTGCTAGGATTACAGGTGTGTTCCATCACATCCTGCATTAGAGGGCATATGTTTTAAGACATTTAATGCCATAGTTAAAGAATTTTAAGTTTGATCTGAGATTGATAGGAAGACATTGGATGTTTCATGCATCATTTTATATGAATTACTTGGCTTTTGCATGTTAGGTACACTATATATGGAAGTTGCTCTATAAGGTGTACAATAAGTCTACTTAATAAATTGTAATTTGTAAAAATGACTTATATTTCCTGATTCTAATATGACCTTTCTCTCCTTTTTTTTTGAAGCATATACTTAATTTCATATGTTACCTGTGAAGTGAAGTAACTCAACTAATGAGGAACACTCTGATCCTCTTTACTCATTTTGCTTATATAATGGAGCTCACATGGACAATGCTGATAAAAGCATTTCATTTATTTTTGTCTACCACACACATTTGGAGAGAAGCTAAGATTCAAGGAGAGGCATTCTAATAGTAGGAAACAACTTGTGTGAATCTTTGGAGATTTAAAAGCATTCCAATGTGGCTAAAACAAGAAGCAATCCTGAGAATATAATCATTAATATCAATAACAAGTTATAAATAAATATTTAATAATAGTCTAGAAATTATTTGCAAAATTCCAAGTATCTTCTATATTTTTAACCAAATTCCAAAACACAGAAAAATAAAGAGCATTTTTCAGATTGAGTGTGTCTACAATAGAGGAAGTTTGTTATTATCTGTAAATTAAAAAAAAAAAATAGATGTTTCATCTTCAAAACTTGGAAGACTTATTTTACTTTAGTACCAGGTATACATCTTAAACAAATCAAACATCCATATTCCAATTTGTAGTCAAATGATTGATTTGATTATATGCACTGTTGTTTGAGTTGCATACATATCTGGTAAGGTTTTCGAACTTGTTTTCTATTATGTGGGAACAAAACCACATAGGTGATACAAAATAACCCTGTGTGTGATGAAAATAGCTTGCATTAATGGGATTAAAAAATTGAAAATAAAGTGTTGCGTACTTTTTGTACTATATGTACTATAATCTGCTGTCAACCATATGCATCATAATGCATTATAACCTGCCCATTGAAAATATATACAATTTAGCAGTTTAGACCATATAAACATCTGTTTCCATTATAAAAATTGCTTTCATAAGCTAATATACTTTGAACAAGGTATACAACTATTATGATACTTTTCAATATGTTTAAGAATACAATACAGAAAAAACAGGTGAAGTACATTTTTTAAAAATTATTATTTTGTTTCTTTTGAGATAGAGCTCACCCTATTGCCCAGATTGGCTTTGAACTCAAAATCCTTCTTCCTCAGCCTCCCATGTAGCATCGATTACATTGTACACCATCATGCACAACGTAAAGTATTAATTTATTTTGTGAGTTAAAAATAATTGAAGGTTTTTAAAGGAATGACTTAGCAGAAGAAGTGCCTACCTGAAAGTCTGGATAAGATTGTGACACTTTTTATCTAAGGAAATGGATTGAAGACTTTGAGTTCAAATATGTTCCTAAAATTTGTGTGTATAGATTGGTCATTTGATACCTATACAATATAATGAATAAAAAAACTTGAGTTTGTCTGTATTAATTCATTTATTGAACAAACATTTGTTAAGGGTGCCTTTGGCATTATATACATCTTTTCTCTTGCTTGATTATGGAAATGTCCCTGGCACTAGGTGACATGGATATGTTCCAAGTTTCTGGTTAGAATAGAGAGTATTAAAAACAGTTTTAAAAAATAATACAAAAGTAAAGTTTGAGGCATGAACTAGGAAAGAAGTCTATCTTAAATATATTGGTTTTCTGAACAATCAATTATTGATCTCTATAGTTGATAACTCACTTTATGTCTCCCCATAGATTCATGCTGTTGATTTTAATTACTTTTCAATTGTTTGAACCTATATATAGAAGGAAAAAGACAAACATCTTGAAAACTAAAGTGTGCAACATGTTGGCAAGGGCAAAGGAGACTGTGCACCATTCCATTTATTTCTGGCAAGAAAAATGAATTTAATGTCCCTAACATAATACCTTTCTCACAAATTCCCTTTCATAGAATGCATCTATCATTGGATGTCACATTTGTGGCCATCATGATTTGTATTCCTACTGGCAACTCTTCTATTTTACAGGCCCTAAAACAGGTTCAGAGATAACCTACAATTGTTGATGAACAACACTCTGTATTTCCTGTAATCATTTCCTTGGCTCACAAACTTGCTGATATTGTCTCCTGCTATTTGCTGCTAAGGTTATTAATGATGTTAAAAATGTACAGAAAGAGAATCAGAGTTTTCATAAGATCTGCTAATTTTCAAATAAAAAGAATTACATCTGTATAAGCAAAACAGATATGTTACCATAAGTACCCCAAGGCCAAGAAAAATTCTTTATATTGTCTCCGTTAATAAACAGACCTACAATTTACAAATAATTTAACGGAAGGTATTCTAATTTGGTGCAGTATTCTTTTGTGGCTTTTGTTCTCAAATAATTTATGCTTTTCTAAAGTAATAAGCAAATGTAAAATTATTTCTAGAAACATAAGTGCAAGCTCTTTTTTTCAATGCTCATTCATCATCTACCAAGTATTCTTACTTACTAGCTAGCTTGATTGTCACATAACTTAGGATAACAAATACTGGTCCCATCAAATATTTTATTTTGGAAATTAAGATATTTTTAAGGACTCTTTTCTATAGGGATCCTACAATTTTTTGAAGTAGAATAAATATGCTTTCAATAAATTACTGAGTACTAAGTTAATATTCCTAAGGTATATTATGACAGTGATGTGCTTCAGATTATAAAATTTGAGTCAATTAATATTAAACAATATTTCAAAGAACAGTGTCAACAAGTACAGTAGTTTAGACACTCACAAAGGGATAACAGTAGGATTTCAATTATGTGAAGAACAACAATAGTCAGTAGTGTAATTATAGATGTTAAAGTAGCTGAATAAAAACAAAAATTTTGTATGAGTTAAAATGGAAAATATGATAATTGAAGTATAAGAAAAGGTGATGATGTTTACATTATTCAAAATTTTTTAGAGTTAGGGAACATATTATTATTTTTATAATTATACATTATCAACACTTTTTATTTTTATATAGGTATAGACATACATATCTGAGTAACAAGCCCTTTATCAGAATTTGCAGAATATTTCCTCCTTGTCTATATTATGTCTTATTATTCTTTCTACAATATCTTTGAGAATTCATTTTTAACTTCAATAAAATTTAAATTATCACTTTTTTATTCATACATCATGCTATTGGTTTTTTTAAAAGAGAGAGAGAGAGAGAGAGAGAGAGAGAGAGAGAGAGAGAGAGAATTTTTAATATTTATTTATTTATTTTTAGTTTTTGGCGGACACAACATCTTTGTTTGTATGTGGTGCTGACGATCGACCTGGGGCCACACGCATGCCAGGGGAGCGCGCTACCTCTTGAGCCATATCCCCAGCCCATGCTATTGGTTTTGAATATAAAAACTCATCAACATACTGATGGTCATACAGATTTTCTCCTGTTTTCTTCTAGAAGTCTTATACTTTTGTGTTTAACATTTAGTTCGTAAATTTATTTTGAATTATATTTTGTGAAACACATAAAGCCTGTGTCTAGATTTATTTATTTTTATGCACACAGATGTTCAAATGTTCCAGTACAAATTGTTGAAAAGATAGTTCTATTTCCAATAAATTACCTCTGCATTTGTCAAAAATCATTTTATGTATGTTTATTTCCTGGGCCCTTAATTCCAATCCATTCATCAGTGTGTCTATTATTTACCCAATGCCATGATTTCTAGTTATTGTATATTGATAGTAATTCTTAAAATTAAATAATGTTGCCAAGAGCATTAATTCATATGGGTAGTTCTAGGTATTTAAAAGGCTGTGGCAGGAAGATTCCAAGTCAGAGTCCAAGCTTGGCAACATAATGAGACCCTGTTTTAAATTGTTAGTATTCTTATTTTTAAAGGAAAAATATTAAAATGGGTTAATCTTAAGTTTTTCTTTCTCTAGATGGGTAATCATATCAAATCCCCTCTAAGTGTTGAATTTGTAAAGTCAGTGACATCAAAGCAGCACATAACACTGAGACTTTGTTTTTAAATAATATCATCCTATGAAGAGAAATCAGTACTTTGAGGGTAAGTGGATGATTCTATGGCTGGTGCAAAAAATATGCAAAATGAATTTGGAACATCTTTTTCACAAAATTGCCAGATAACTTATGTAATTCCCTTTAAAGAAATACAGCATAATTGCATAATTCTTCCTTTTTTTTTTTTTTTTAGGACTGTGGGCTTTAAAAGGTGACTTTCTTCCAAAGAATATGTGAACAGGAAAGAAAGAGTGGCTTTTACCCCCTTAGAGAAAGTTAGCAAACCCTACCTTGTCCAGGTAGGTCTATATGAACATTTTAAGTGATATGACATATAGATCATATGCATCCTTGTAATGAAAATGGCAATTTGTTTCCATCGCTTTCCTCTCACAAAGTCATGATTCCCCATCTAATGAGAGGAAAACTTCAGATTGTTTAACTCATTTTAATATTTTGCCTTAAAAATAAGAATACTAACAATTTAAAACAGTGGTGCCTTTTGCCTAGTGTGAAAGAACTAAGTATTCTTATGATATATTATTAAAGTAAACTCTATTATATGGCTGCTTTTTCTTTTTCATAATAAAGTTAAATAATATTTTAGTTTACTGGAATTTTGGTTTGAGGTTACATAGTTATACCTAGGGTGACTAAATTCCAGGATATAATTTGAATCCACACCATGACCAATTTTTGTACTGACTTTGAGCTAAGAATATTGATTATAATAGGGTTCCCCAAAAACTTACATCCACCTGTACTTGCTCAGGTGACCTGATTTGGAAGTAAACTCTTTGAACCTGTAATAAAAATAAAGTTAAGATGAGAATTAGGGTAGTTAAAACACTGGTAGTTAAATCACTGGTCTCAATTCAAGAAGTGACACAAACACATAGACACATATACACATAGGGGAGAGGTCCATATGAAAGATTAGAGATTGGACTGATGTATCTACAAGCCAAGGGATGTCAGCAATTGTCAGAAACCACCAGAAGCTACAAAATCAAAGGGTAAATTCTTCCCTGGCTCTTGGAGGGAGCAAGGCTTGTTACCTTGTTGATTTTGGACTATTAGCCTCCAGATTATAAGACAACATTTGTATTGTAAGTCATCTCATTGTGATCCTTTATTACCAAAGCCCTATAAAACACATGTTTATATTATTGTAAAAACAAAATGAAACAAAAAGAAAGGACAGGGAACAGATATCACACGTACCTCCACAAAGCTTCAAATATTTACTAGCTGGCCCTTTAAGGAAAGTTTATGCTTGCTTTATTTCCTTTAGAATTTTTGATGGGTCAGTCTAGAGTAGCCTTTGATGTAGGAATAACTTGTCCTTGCTGCTAAAGTTTGACCCACGTAGGTTCTCTTCTCAATGCCCCAGGTGATAAATTAGCACTCTCCATACTAGTTGGTTAAATACCTCTTTACCCCCTGTGATATTTTTGTGCACCCTTGAGGAGTCTCATTTGACGTAAGTGTGGTTTAGTATGCGGCTGATTCAGTGGGATCCCTGTGCATTTTTTCCTTTGCCTCCTTTTGGAACTCCAAATTACAGCCTACAACCACCTTAGCCTACAAAAATTGTGAATTCTTCAACTCAGGAAGATCATCATGTTATATTGGGCGAGGGGAGTGGAGTACATATTAAAGCTTCATGAGTACATATTAAAGTTTGTTTCTTTGACCCATTAGGATACCTACAAAAATTCCTTCATTTCTACATACTGAAGTTTCTGTTATTTGACCAAAGCCCCAAAGCATCTTATGCACTAAGGTACATGAATAGAATTGAGCAATTACATTTAGTCATGCAGAAACACAAAACAAATTAATTACCAAAATAACAATCTTTTTATAATACCACATTACACTAAGCTCCTGGAGGCATTATGATACCAGTCAGCTTCAATACAGAATTATAGTCAACGACCGGCCTTTCAGGGAAATAATTTAAACAGAAACAATGTGATTTTTTTCTAAAAAATTGAAAACTACAAATCTAATAATTCTTGAACACTTTGACTTTTTTTTTTCTTGGGAGGGGGCTTTTCTCTATATTGAGGAATGGTATACAAATATTTATTTATTTTTTAATTTGTGGTGCTGGGGTCAAACCCAAGGCCTTGCATATGCTAGGCAAAATCTCTACCACTAGTGCACATTCCCAGTCAAGAATTAATCTGCTTTATAATATTATTATCAATCGAGTTTCTTAGGAAATCTTTGTCTAAATTTATTTTAAAAATTAGTGTTTACCAAATTATTTTATATTCATGTATGAATATACCACAATGAATCCTATATATATAATTATAATGCACTAATAAAGATGCTACTACTGTTACTACTACTACTACTAATAATAATAATATTAATAATAATAATAAAAGGGATACAGTAGAGAAGGACTAGAAAATCAAAAAGCAGAGAAAGGAAGGGAAAGGAAAAGAACAACGGAATGAGAATGATTGAATTTTTTGTGTGCATGTATGAAATGACAATCAATCCTACTAACATGTATAATTATAATGCAGAAATGAAAATAAAATCAAGGTTTAAATTTTCTTTTAGCAGTTAGTGTTGTTTCTTAAAACTTTTGTAAAATAAAGATAGAAGTATGTATTGTGCTTTAAAAACATCTGTCAAGTATTTGTACTGTTCCTTATTTTCTCTGTCCTTTTCATCTCCCTAGCATATATCTTTCTATCTATTCAAACTGTTCCTTGCTTGCTTTCTCTGCAGACACACTATACATACCTAGAAACACATAACCACAGAATGTCTCAAAGAGAATTGAAAATAGCTAATACAGAGTGAGCACTTACTATTAACCAGTAAATGATTGAAATATTTACAAGCTCTCCATTATTTAAAACTCAAATAATAATTAGACATATCCCCATAGAAAAAGTAATCAAGGTTTGAGTAATTCATATGTCGCACAGTTTTCCATCTTAATAAAGGCGGGTTAAAACAAGACTATAAGAAAGCTTCGTATTCTTACAACCATTATAGTAGACCCGCTATCCACATGTGGTATGTTCTGAGACCCCTAGTTGAGCTCTGGAACCATAGGTTGTACTGAATTCTATGTAAATCATGTATATTTCTATATATGTATGCCTATGATAAAGTTTAAAAATAAGGCATAAGAGTATAACACTAATAATAAAATACAATAATATGTTGAAATAAAAGTTATGTGGACATTGTCTATCAGAATATTTTATTGTACTTTCATCTTTTCAGTTAAGGGAAGCACCTTATGGCTTCTCTTTGGCATATCCCAACTGCAGCACAATTAATCTCATACTTTTGAGCAATTATTAAGTAAAATAAGAGTTTCTTGAGTACAATCACTGCAATACTGTTTTCAACCTGATAACCAAGAGGGATAGACATTGTGTGCACATCGTGAAATTGCAGGGATGATTTACATTCTGGGTAGGACAGAGAATTTTGCAAAATTTTATCACACTGCTAAGAATGGCTCAAATTTAAAACAATAATTGTTTCAGAAAATTTCAATTTAATTTTGGGGGATTTTGGTTGAAAATAGGTTGATCATGGATTGACCAAATAACAATTGATAATGGATAACTAAAACCATGGAAAGTAAATGTTCAGGTAAGGGGAGACCTTTTTATTTGAACATATACATGTACATTATAATTTAATATGCTATAAGTGGCTAATGAATATTAAGTCTTAAAGGTTGCAAGATAGTATATCTGACATTCCTTCATTTCTATAGACTTGGTTTTTCTTATTTTCAATTGTTTTAAGCATATTTCAATAAAAATCATATGGTTTTCTGTGTATATAATCTTTTCTGATTATATTCTTAGAAAAAATATCAAATTATTAGAAATATTTAAGGAATTATGGCACATATTGCTGTATTGCCTTCCAGTTTTTAAATCATACTTGAGGACTTGCCTAATTAAAGATATTATACCAAGTTTAAAATTAGTTAGTAAAAAACACATCTTATAACTTGAATAACCCTGTGTTTTTTTTTCCTGTAAGTTTCTCTTAAATCTTCATGATTTTTAATTAAAATGGTGTTTATGATTTGAAAGTGAGAGAAGAGGCATTATGCCAAATAAAATAAAGCAGACTCTCTTTGGATGGGACACAATCATCTGTTTAAGGAAAAACAAAAACAAAACAAATGTCCCTACATAATTGTGTTGTACAGTAAAGTTTAATTACCACTGATTCACACTGATGTCTCAAGTACCTTAATCCCTTCAACACTTTCAACAGATAGCACAGAATTTTGATGTAAGGTGAAAACTTTCCATTCTTTAGTATCCTTAAAATGATTCTATGTTTTTCTGGTTCAAGGAAATATTATTTAGTTTGTCAATATAGATTTATTACATCCAGTAGCATCAGTAATTTCATTACACACACATCAAAATTTTAACCATCATTCATTTGGAGATACTATAGTTGAATATGTTTAAAATCAATCTTAGAATCTTCTGAGTGCTCCATGTTCTATCTGTAAAAACTGAAGCATAAACTTAGGTCATAAAAATAAAAAAAAATAGTTTACATAAATATTTACACAAAGCAAAGTACAATTTATAATGATTGCCTACTTATTTTCCATAAAAGTAAGAAAAATAATACATATAGTGAAATCTGAATACACTATAGTTACATAAGTTATATATAATTTGTTCTAATTAGTTATACATGACAATATAATGAATTTTGATACATCATACATAAATGGAATATAACTTCTCATTCGTCTGGTTGTATGTGATATAGTTACACAGGTCATGTAATCATATATGCACATAGTGTAATAATGTCTAATTCATTCTATTATTTTTTCCTACCCATATCCCCCTCTTCTCTCCCCTGCCTTCACTCACCTGTGTCTAGTCCAAAGTACCTCTATTATCCTGGCTGCATCTTCTTGTGAATTAGTAATTGCATATCAGAGAAAATTTTCGGCCTTTGGTTTTTTTAAGGATTGGTTTATTTCGCTTAGCATAATATTCTCCACTTCCATCCATTAATCTGCAAATGCATCAATTTCATTTGTCTTTAAGTCTGAATAATATTCCATTATGTGTGTGTGTGTGTGTGTATACACATACCATGTTTCTTTCTCCATTCATCTGTTGAAGGGCACCTAGGTTGGTTCCACAGTTTAGCGATTGTGAATTGAGCTGCTATAAACATTGATGTGGCTGGGTCACTGTAGTATGGTGATTTTATGTCCTTTGGCTAGAAACCTAGGAGTGGGATGATTGGATCAAATGGTGGTTCCATTCTAAGTTTTCTTAGGAATGTCCATATTACTTTTCAGAGTGATTGCACCAATTTGCAGTCCCACCAGAAATGTATGAGAGTACCCTTTTCCACACTTCCTTGCCAACATTTATTGTTGCTTCCATTCTTTCTTTTTAAAATACCTTTATTTTGTTTATTTAGTTTTTTTTTTTTTATGTGATGCTGGTGATCAAATCCAGTACCTCATGAGTGCTAGGCAAGCACTCTACCACTGAGGCACAACACCAGCCTGTTGCTTGTATTCTTGATGATTGCCATTCTGACTGGAGTATGAAAAAAATCATAGTTTAGTTTCAATATGCATTTCTCTAATGCTAGAGATGTTTAACATTTTTTTCATTTATTTGTTGATTAATTGACTCCCCACCTCTTTTGGTACTTGGGATTGAACTCAAGGGCACTAGACCACTGAGCCACATTCCCAACCTTATTTTTGTATTTTATTTAGAGACAGGGTCTCACTGACATGCTTAATGCCTCGCTTTTGCTGAGGCTGGCTTTGAACTCACAATTCTCCTGTGTCAGTATCCTGATCTGCTGGGATTGTGGGTATGCAACACCACACCTGGGCCTCAATTATATTTCTTCTGGGAAGCATCTGTTCAGTTCTTTGGGCATTGACTTTTAACATAATGTTTTTAATGCCATGTATTATAAATTGTATGACATTCATTCATGTATAAAATAAATAAAATATACAGTTACATAATTTTCACACAAATGATTTTATAGTATTCCGTCACCCCAGAAAGACTTGTGCCCATTTGTAGTTATTCCTTATTCCAATTTCTCTATGCAGCTATTATTCTAATTTATGTCTCTATTTATTTACTTTGTTTCTATTTGTTCGATTTTCTGAAACTTATATAAAGATGGAATTAATACAACAGGTATTCTATTATGTTGGATATTTTAAAATTTTGCATGTTTTTGAGTTCAGTCCTGTTGTAGAATCTATCAGTACTCCATTTATTTTTATTGCTTTATACTCTTTCATTATATGGGTGTATCATATTTCATTCATCAATTAATAAATATCAGTTGATGGATATTTGAATTATTAAAATACAAGAAAATTATGTAAAAATTTAACTACTAGAAATAATTAAATGGATCAAGAATACATATCAATACATAAGAATATATGATTTTTCTATATATCAAAAACAAATACAAACTTAAATTTAAAATGCTTTATTCTGGTGTAAAAAAATACTTAATACATAAGATTAAACATAACGATATATGTTCAAAACCTAGTTACTGAATTCTGCAAAATATTGCTGTGACAAAGCTCTGAGTTAAAGAAGATACCATTTTAATGGATCATATCTGGATCATATTTGTGTTACTATGTCAGTTTTTCAGAAATTGATCTGTTGTTTCAGTGGAAAACTCCATCAAAATCCCAGTAGACTTTTGTTTGTTGAAATTTAAACTCTGATTTCAAAAGTGTTATGGATATATGAAGTACATAGAAGAACCAAAACAATTCTTACAGAGAAAACAAATGGCATGATTTACTGTGAAGATATAATCAGTCAATAGGTTCTCTACAAAGGTGGTAATGATAATTTAAGATAAAGAGAATTTATTTTGGTTTGTTTTTTCAAACAAAGACTGCTAAATGACTAAGTAGCCATACAAAAAATAAAAATAAATACCGAACCAAAACCCCTAACTCCTATCTCACACAATACACAAAAATATTGAACTCAAAGTAGACCATAGAAACTTAAAAAAAGAAAACATTCTTTATTAAGATACACACACACACATACACACATTATATATAGATATATATATGTGCGTGTGTGTGTCATATATATATATATATATATATGTGATATATATATATATATATATATATATATATATATATATATATATATTTAGTTGTAGATACACACACATATATATGTGTGTGTTATATACGTGTGTTATATATATGTGTGTGATATGTATATGCACATATATATATATATTTAGTTGTAGATGGACACAATATCTTTATTTATTTATTTTCATGTGGTGCTTAGGATTGAACCTTGTGCCTCACATGTGTGAGACAAGCACTATATTACTGAGCTACAGCCCCAGCCCTTCCAATCTTCCTTTGTTAAAACTATTTTTCACTTTCTTTTGGAACTAGTCTTTAATCAGTTTCTGCTCTGAGAAAATATTTGGGTTCTTCCTTTTTATCCCTTCCTTGTTTCTTGATTCTTTAACTTACATTATTGATCTGGAGTTAATTCTGTGGGTATCTTCATTACGTCATCCCAGGACTGAATTTGTTTCTCTCTGGCTGGCAGCTTCATTAGCATTTGCAATCTATACTTGTAGTCATGAAGCAAGAGCTGATCAGTGAAATAACAAGACTTTCTTAGAGCTTTTTTTTTTTTTTTCTCTTGCGCATCAAAATGGTATGTGCGTTCTGTGACATGGAATATTGAAAACCACTGCTCTGCTCATATGATCATATTATCTGGGAAAACTCTAAACTTTGACTTTGAATGAAATGAATGTTTTCCACAGACTGCTTTCTCAAATCCCACATGCAACCTGTCCTTTTACTTATGCTTTTAGCAAATTGAAATAGAGTATTTCAGCTATAAACATTTTTTGAACACTTTCTTTATCAGGGTGTCCATAAAATAGCTAACTAATGACAAGCAGTAACTCCATACTGAAAACTTCAAAATGATATTCATGGAGTGGAATTAACTTTTAATGGAATTTAGAGGAATTCTCTTTTAATCAAAGCACAAAAGGCTTTTGTAGAAATTATGAAGCTAATTGAATATATAACAGGTGGGGAAGCAAGGACTTAGAATAGCCAAAATAATATTGTAAGGCAAATTATCCTTTGCAACATCACCTGATTTTACACACAAAAATATACATACACTCAGGAAAGACTTTGCTGGAAAAGATCAGGAGGGAACTTTCTGGGTGATGATGATATTTTGTATTTCATGGTTGTGATGATGCATACTTGAGTTTTCAAAACTTGTCAAACTTGAGTTTTACAACCTACATATCTTACAGTACTTAAATCCTATCTAAATAGCAACAAAACAACAACAAAAGCCAAATGATCCACAAATTAAAAACGCATTTTCAATAATAAATCATTGGAAGGTGTATCTGGATTTAAATGTTATTTAAAGTATTTTGAGTTTTATTTTGTTTTATTTTCAGTGGTAGGGATTGAGGGACTGAATCAACTGCCTTACACAGATTTGTAATTTAAATATTAAAAATTAAAATTTTTATTTTTAGCAATGAATTGACAGGTTCAGTGATTATGATAACATTGATAGCAATTATATTTTAGAGAATAATATGATTTAAAAATAGTAATTTGGGAAGGCATCATTAGTATAATAGTATAATATCAATTTTAATATATTTTGGTTATTTCTAATGACTTTTAAAAAGTTTTTAAGATCAAAAAATAACCTTACTGATATCTGTGTGCTCAAACTCATTCAATGTCTATATTTGCTTTCAATTATTTTAAGAACAGAGGCAATTTTGTTACTAGTATTGGTTCCTATGTACTTGTCCCTCTCCTATCTAGAGATAACAAATATATTTAAATTGTTTTATTTTTCACAAAACAATCTTAAATTTCTATATATCCATAATATGTATTATAATAGTTACACATTTTAAACTCTAAATAAATAATATCATAGTATGTATAAACTGTATCTTTGTTTATATGCTTCACCATTGCCTTACTAATATTTGCCCAAATGAAAAATTGTATTTTTTGTTGGACAAACAATAAACACTTAGTTCCCTCCTTTTGGTTTGTTTGCTTCATATGGTCAGCATCCTTCTTAGTTAAAATACTTGGAAGCTTAGAGTCTATACTACAAAAAGAATATAATATTTCTTGGTCCATAATGTAAGGAAGGTTCTGCATATATTTAATCAACTCATCCATTAATATCTGGATATTGTCCAGGATTTGGACTCTGGCTCACAAAGAAAAAAATTAAAAGAGCATGTATTGAACTGCTTGCCATTTTATATGATTCCTACATAGATTGCTTCGGTACAAAGCATTTTTTGCTGACTGAAGGAGTTGTCAAATTTTCATTGACTAGCTTCTGCAATTATGGGCATAAAAGGAGTATCCTTATTAAATATAGTGACCACTCATTTCTCATTTTTTTTCCATATCTTCCAGTATGTTCTATAGTAGTACTATGTGGTTATTTCTAAGGCCCACTTACATAGAGATGTAACTAACACCTATTGACATGTGAATTACTTTTTCTTTTTCTTTCTTTATTTATTTTTGATTTTTTAAAAAATAAATGATAGTGGAATACATTACAATTTTTATTACACATATACAGAATATTTTTTCATATCTCTGGTTATATATAAAGTATGTCAGTTGGTAGAGTACTTGCTTCAAATGCACAAAGCCCTGGATTGAATCCCTAGTACCATCCCCCCCGCCAAAAAAAAAAAAAAAAAGAAAAGAAAAGAAGTGAATTACTTTTTCTAATCATGGACAAAGATCCTGAACAGTTTAGTATCAACAAGCACACACAAGAGAGCATAGTTTTGTACTTTTGCTTACAACAATCATTCACAAATCTTTCAACCTCTTGTTAGCTTTCACTCACTGTGACAAAATACCTGAGGAAAAATGACTTAAAATAGGAAGAATTTATTTTGGCTCCTGGTTTAAGAAGTTTAAAACCATCATCAGCTGTCTTCAAGACAGGAACATCATGGCTCAAAGACAAGGTAGAGGAAAGCGGCTCACCACATGGAAGCCTAGAAACAGGGAGACAGAGGAATTGACTGGGGACAAGATCAACCCTTCCAAGAAATGAACTCATATGTCTTCCAGGTAGGCCCAACTTCCTGTAGTTTCCATCAATTCCCAATAGTGTGTTCAAATTATGACTCTGACAAGAGATTAATCCACTGCTGGGGTTGGAGCACTCATGATCCAATCATTTTCTAAAGGCTATACTCTGAACATTGCTGCATTGGGGATAAATCCTTAAACACTTGAACACTCCCAGGAACTCTAATGTTGTAATAAAATGTTGTCTTATACATCCTTCTCTTATAGATAACAGTATTTCAAACAAATAAACTGAAAATATAAATCTCCAAAATCCATATCAGGGCCATATGATACTCATTTGTGTCTAAGATAAACAAACATGTAGGTTTTAAATTGCCCAAACTGACATGATTCATCTAGTCTGCTCTCTGCCTTGTTTATGCTTGTGAATTAATTATTTTACTATAGCTACTAGTAGGCTTTGTAAATATGTTTCACTTCTAAAGAAATGTCTCTCTAAACTGTCATTAGAGTAGAATAAAATGTGCATATACATGTATAAAATGTAAGTTATGGATATTGTATTCCTGTCTGTTGGATGAGTGATTTTGATTTTACATGCCTTTACTGAATGAGATTCTGAAAATAACTAGTCAACTTGATACAACAAAATGAAAAAAAAGAAAGATATTGACCTAGGAGTACATATATATTCAGTACGTATTCTATTAAATCAGCTTCAATTAAAAAATTACTTTATAAATTGTTCTGCTGTTCTTTCTGGAGTGCAAAACTGACATGAAAGTTTAAACTATATGTATGTGAAGGGAATATTTGAATTTGGTCCAAGCACTAAGTGGGGTTTTCCAAAGGTGACTCAGTGCAGTATTAATCATTTTTTCTTTACTGCCATTTCTTAGTAAAACAAAATTTGCAATTTCAGCAAACATTCATTTTTAGCCTTTGAATTAATAAAGAGTGATTTTTATTCAGGGTAAGTATTTTACTTTGGAAATAAAGGAATATAAATATAAAAATATAAGTGGAATCACAATACAACAACTGGTGAAACCTATTATAGTAACCACCTAGAGACAGAATTAAATTGATTACCACAGTCTTTTTACTATATGCATTAATTTTTATTTCCAAAATTGTTATATAGTGTAAGTTTCCCAGAAAGAGAGTACAGGTCTCTCCACTGATAGCATTAATAAAAGGAAGGATTCATTTAGTTTTCTCCATTTCTTAACTAAGTTTCATGGCACATTTTGGTTGTTAGTATTATTTGTTTTTGTAGGGTTTTTTCCCCCTTCTGCTCTTCTAAGAATCAAATCTATATACATATCTTTGGAGATTCCATGAATCATGGCAACTTTGGTAATGCATTTCCCAGTGGTTTCCTATTTTTTAAGGGTGTACCACTGGAAAAATAAACAATTTGTTACAAGTAGAAGACTGAGAATATGGGTTTGGACCACTGAGAACTGAATAATGAGAAATTTATGCTCCACCATGATTTTAGTTCATCTTTTCTTTCTCCATTTTCTCCTGAATATCAAAAAATATCTTTAAAAACCATGTATATGTATGGGTTGATTAAAATATTAGGGATCACCTATAGTTCATACAAAAATTATATTAATAAGATGTCTGTGTTAAATAGGGAAATGTTTTATCATGTACCCTATTATTAATATTTTTAGAAAAAATTATATATATTACACTTTGAAATATATTTTGTGATATTTTGTACACACCCAACATACTGTGAGCTATTAAATTAACAAAATTGTATCAAACCTTATGGAAATATCATGAATTTTGTAATAGCTTCAGTACCGATGAGTCATCACGTTAGATTAATGTCTTAAAAAAAGAAAGTAGTTTAAAAATAAGGAAGTATAAAGAGGCTATGCCAGTTATTTTAGGAAAAAATACACATCAAAACAAATTAAGTCATAAAACCAGGTACCAAATATAATACCAAACATCTTTTAAACCTGTAAATATAATCAAGTCAGTACAACAGAAATACCATGAAAACATTATTGTATACCTCTGCATTAATTATTTTACTATTGCTATTGGTAGGCTTTGTAAATATGTTTCACTTCTAAAGAAATATCTCTCTGAACTGTCATTAGAGTAGAATAAAATGTTCATATACATGTATAAAATGTAAGTTATAAATATTATATTCCTTGTCTGTTGGATGAGTGGTTTTGATTTTGCATGCCATTACTGAATGAGAATCTGAAAATAACTAGTCAACTTGATAAAAAAATAAAATAAAAAAAGAAAGATATTGACCTAGGATTACATACCTAGTGGCACAACTGGAATCATTAACAAAGAACATGTTTAGAAAGTCACACTTCTTTTTTTAAATTTTTATTTATTTATTTTTAGTTATACATGAAAGTAGAATGTATGTATATACCTGGAGTATAACTTTCCATTTTTGTAGTTCTGCATGATGTGGAGTTACACTGGTCATGTATTCATACATGAACATAGAAAAGTTATATTGGATTCTTTCTATAGTTTTAGACATATTTCAGTCACATCAATAAATATATCCTTCATTGTATGGTTCAGCACAGGTTACCCTAACAAAATTCCAGAGACCCGATTGCTTAACTAACAAATCTGTTTATATTTTGGAGGCTAGAAATCTGTGATCAGGGTGCCAGCATGTCAAATTCTGATAAGAGCTTTTTCCCTGGCTTTAAAATAGTCTCCTTCTTTGTCTTCTTATATGACAAAGAATTATTGGCACTAGCTCTACTGAAACAGAGCTCTACCCTTTTTGCCTCATTTAATCTTGACCTTAAAGAATATGCTTTCACTGTAGTCATATGGGGAGATGGGACTTCAATAGATGGATTTTCAGGGGATGGGGTCATTTTAGTCTCTAGAACTCAAATTTATTCTTTGCATAGCAAATTTGGTGTTTTCTGCAAAACTATTAATGACTTCAAAATCTGCAAGCCTCAACTCACTGCTTAAAACTTCACATCAAGTTTCCCACCTACCTCCTCAATTGGAGGGTGAGGAGAGGCAGTCAGCTGGGCTTTGGGGGACCTGTGTAGAGAACAGCTGTCACCCAGTCTTGAACAAGTCTTGGAAATCTCCCTGGGCTACCACCTTTCTTCTCATCTTCTTTCATATTAGCTCCTTACCCAGTTGCCAGTGCCCCAGAGACTTCCCTGGCCATCAGGGAGTGGGTGGGTGAGGAGAATCCCCTGAATCCCAAATTTAAAACAATTCCTTTAGAGGAATTCCAGGAGTTCAACAAATATGGCACATACCTGACATCTAATGTAACCCACTGAGCAGGTCTTGCAAATACTTCTTAGTGTCACCTCATAAAGAAGAGCCATTTGCTGGACAAAGACACTCTGCTGGACCTGCGGAAAGGGCTCTCTTGGACTCTGCAGTGAAGGTCAGAAAGAGTGGAGGTAGATGGTAGCCAAAGTGAGAACTTTCTGAACAGCAGGGATTGGTGTTCATGTCCTTCTCAGCTGGACCTGATGTTACTTGTAACCCAGTTCTTACTGTTTTTGACTTCTAGTCCCAGAGGTCTTTCATTTTGTTATGTATCATACTAAGTTTCAAAGTTCCTCCTCGAAAACGTTGAACATTTGGGGAAATTAAGTTGAGTGTTAATTAGGAATAGGTGAGAGTAGAAAAAGGGAAATAAAAAACAACAGGAAATTATGATCGATGATGAATTTCTCAGATGAACTATCTGTAGTTTAAATTCTTTATTGAGTTAGTTCTTTAAAAGTCTGAATTTTAGCACCTCAGGACATCCAGATTATCTTTGGAGAAGGTGAAGAGAATGTGTTATTTCAGAAACACTTGACACACAATGTTGGCCACAAACTAGTAGTGGAATAGCAAGGAAATGGGATTAATTTGGGTGGAAGGCAGTGAGGGATGTCTGTTTCACTTCACGGGGCTCTAAATGCAGCTTTTGTCCTATTCTCTCTCTCTTTGGGTTCTTTAAAACATGTACTGTGTTCAACTGAGATTTACTAGACAGGTTTGTGGTAGAATGTCATGTTCAGTAATTTTAGATGAAGTAACAGCCACTCTCACAAAGGAGGTACATGCATACTAAGTACACCTGTGCTACCCCTAAATTTATGAAACAGAATAAATTTAATGATAATTATAATTACAAGACACACCAAAATCCAGAACAGGCCCTCCCCCTTAAAGTGAAACTCCTTGACAAAGATAGAGACATTAATTTATTCTATGGACAGTAAACTATTTGTTTCTAGTCATTTTTGCCATAATCTATGTCAAGCCACAGAAACTCGGTTTTACAGAGTTTCCCTCTTGTTCTGGACTTTACAGCAATAACAAATGTAAAGAACTTCTTGATATTAGTTCAAATGGTAAAAATCATGTCTGAATTGATGTAGCTGATTTGCTTTGGGGCTAGCCCTGGGAAACAGAGCCACCTCTGTGGTTCATTGTTAATGCATCCTTGATAGTATTTAATGATAATGCATCCTTAATAGTATTTAATGAAGTCTTAATTTATGATGTGAAGACAATGGTTAAGTAAATCAACAGTAGTGACTTTGGCTTCAGATTATAATCTATCTCAGTTTTTCTTTAATCAACATTTCAGATTAATTATTTCTTTAAACTGGTGCATCATAGTTATACATAAAAGTAAAATTCATTGTGATATATTCTGTATATATTGTGATATATATATTCATGCACATAGAATAGTTTGGTATGTAATCAATTTTAGATTTATTTTTGGATTTAACTTTTATTTCTAGAATGAGAGGTTTGACATCCTGACACTGCAAAATTTATAGTGTAGATGAGAAAGTGAAAAGAGTGACAGTACACTTAAAATTGTAAAGTTTGTGTTGTTCTTTGAAGGGAGATTATGATGAACCTTCTTCATATGCAAAATGGTAAAATTTGTCTCTCACATTATCTGGACAGAGACTTTCTTAGGTCACAGTTTATATACATTATGTAGCTTAATGAATAGAACAGAGAATTTGATAACTATCTTTGTCCACAAGGTGAAGGCAAATGTACAAGCACTGCTTTTCCTCTTCTTGCTCCTTCTTGATGTGTAAATGGTAGAAGGTAGATGATAGTGATATCTTATTTCATGGTATATAGTACAAATACAGTATAGCTGATAAAATTCCATGAGGAACAAAAGCCAGTATGGTTTGGGGAAAATGATAACATAAATTATATATTTTGATTTTATTAATCATGAAGGTAAACTATAAAAACAATGGACTTCTTTAACTTAAATTTATTAAATGTAAAGTGGTACCTTTGGAAAAGACTAAGTATGTTGTACTGGAGTCCATTTCCTACATAAGAAAATCTAATGTTTTAAGATTTAAAATTATAGTTCAAAATTAGATTTTTAAGTTTTTGGTCTAAATATATAATTCTTTTGGTGTTCTTTCTGATGTGGAATTACACTGATCATGTATTCATATATAAGAATAGGAAAGTTATGCTTGATTCATTGTACTGTCTTTCCTATTTCAATCCCACTCCCTTCCCTTCATTTCCCTTTCTCTATTCAAATAAACTTCTAATCTTCCCCTTCCTACCCTGCCTTAGCTTCTACACATCAGAGAAAACATTAAGCCTTTGTGTGTGTGTGTGTGTGATTGGATTATTTCACTTAGTGTGATATTCTCCAGTTCCATTCATTTACTGGCAAATGTCAAAATTTCACTCTTTTTATGATTGAGTAATATTTCATTGTGTATATATATCACATTTTCTTTATCCATTCATCTGTTGTGGGGCACCTTGGTTGGTTCCATAGTTTGGCCATTGTCAATTGAGCTGCTATATATGTTGATGTGGCTGTATTTCTGTATTAAAAAACGCTGAAAGAAAATAAACATGTCCACAAACTAGTTAAAAAATAAAGACAGAAAAAAATCCCTTAAGTCATCTGTTCCTTTCTTTTGGAAATATTAACAGATGATGACTCTTTTTAGTCACATATTTTTATTGGTGCATTATAATGATGGGTTTGCTGTTACATATTCATACATTCCCAAAATATAACAATATAATTTGGCAAGATTCATTCCCTAGTATTTCCCCTATCTCTTCTTTCCTCCTTCCCCCAGTCCCTCTCCTCTATTCTACTAATCTCTCTTCCATTTTTCATGAGATTCTCCCTATTTTTCCCTTTTTTTTTCTCTAGCTTCCACACAGAAGAGAAAATATATGACATTTGACCTTCAGAGTTTGGCTAATTTTGTTCAATGTAATTCTAAAGTTTCTTTCATTTTCTCACAAATGACATAAGTTCATTTGTCTTCATGACTGAATAAAACTCCATTGTGTATATATACCGCATTTTATTTTTCCCATTTATCCATTGATGAACACCTAGATTCATTACATAGTTTGAGTATTGATAATTGTGCTGCTATAAACATGGTATGTATTTATCATTTAGTATGCTGACTTTAATTCTTTAGGACAAATCCTAAGAAATGTTACAGCTGGGTCATATGATTATTCCATTCCTTGTTTTTGAGGAATGTCCATACTAACTTCCATAATGGTTTTCCTGATTTGGAGTCTCACCAATAGTGTAAAAATGTTCCTTTTTCCAGATGCAGTGATGCACCCCTATGATCCCAGAGGCTCAGGTGCCTAAGGCAGGAAGATCAAAAGTTCAAAGCCAGCCTCAACAATTTAACAAGAAACTTATAAACTTGGTGAGACCCTGTTTCAAAATAAAAACTTAGAAGGGCTGGGGATATGATTCAGTGGCTAAGCACCCCTGATACCAGGTTCAATCTCTGGTACACAAAACAAAAAACAAGACTTTGCTTTTTTTATCCACATCCTCTCCCAAATTTATTATTATTTTTATTCTTGGTGACTGCCATTCTGACTAGTGTGAGATAAAAACTCGGGGTAGATTTGATTTGCACTTCCCTAATTGCTAATGATGTTGAACATTTTTTCATATATTTGTTGGCCATTTACATTATTTTCTTTGAGAATTGTCTTTTTAATTCATTTGATCATTTATTAATTGGGTTTATATATTAAGTTTTTTGAGTTACTTACATATTCTAGATATTAATCCTCTAGCTAGCAAAGTTTTCCATTCTGTAGGTTCTCTATTCACATTTTTATTTTTTTCCTTTGCTGTGCAGAAGTTTTAATGATGATGTCATCTCATACCCTAAATCTTGGCATTATTTCCTGAGCTTTAGGTGTCCTATTGAGAAATCATTGCCTGTGTATATATGCTGCAGTGTTGACTCTCTCTCTCTATATATATTTTTTTCTAGGAGTTGTAGGGTTTTTGGTCTAATTCTTAAGTCTTTGATCCATTTTGAGATGATTTTTGTGCAGGGTGAGAGAAAAGGTAAAGAAAATGATTCTTAAATAGGCTAATATCTCATTTAAATTTTCCAAATGCACTGTAATTTCTCAGCAATCTTTGGCAGACACCTTCTATTCTTGCCACCACACACACTCAGTATCTAAAGTTACAATATCTTGCTATACATCCATGAAAGGATCTTCTCATTGTCTATCAGATTATTAGGGTTTCATTCATTCACCAATTTATCTTGAATTTTTAAAAATTTCATCATGAGAGTGAAAGTGTAGCCTAACTGTTTGCATCCATAACAGAAGTGAAATTTTATTTGGATGATTTAATTTATTTTATTGTACTTATTTCATTTATAATCAAGCAATGAAAATACAATATTAAAAAAAATGGATATCAAAAAAGAAAATCTTTGAAATGAAGTATCTTATTATAACAGATGTTTCTCTTATTACTCTATTAATAATGCTTCAATTAATATAAGTAGGAAGTTTTGATTATGTACAGGATATTTAATTTGAAAAATTTTATAGATAACTAAAATTAAATATGAGATTATTTGCTTCCTGTGATATTATGATTAATTTGAAATTCATGCTTCTCCTAATTCCTGCACTCACTTTTTAAACTTTGGAATTTCCTGGGTGAGAGAAGTATTTTCTATTCTAGTGAGGAAACTCTTGGTAGAGCCCTGGATAAACCTCAGAATGAGGACTATTTTACATGGGAACCAACCATGTAAATAGAGGGCTAGAACTTTCAGTCCCACCTGCCATTGCAAGGGAAAGTAGAGTTGCTGAAGGTTGAACTAATTACAAGTGGTCAATGATGTTATCAATCACGCCTACATAATGAAGCCTTCAAAACCAAACAAACAAACAAACAAACAAACAAAAAGAAATCCTAAAGGACTGTAGTCACAGAACTTCTAAAATGGTGGGCAAGAACAAACATGCATGTCAGGAGTATGGTAGACCTCTATGTTACAAGGCTGAAAATTCCTGAGCCTGAGACTGTCTGTATTAGTCAGGGTTCTCTAGAGGAACAGAATCAACAGGAAGTATAACTATAAAAAAGAGACTTGTTAGTTTGGCTTATGGTGGATAGTCCACAATAGCCATGTGTAAGTTGGATAGCTGGAAGAACCAGTAGCTAGTCAGTTCAAGTGGAGGCTGAAGCCTCAGAAGAAGAGGATCAATAGTGCTATCCATGTGTGAGACCAAAGTCTTCTAGAGTCTGCTTTGGAAGAGTGAAGAAGCCAGAGTCTTACATCCTCAGAGGGATTGAAGTATAATCAAGAACCCATTGAAAAAAAACCAAGCTTGCATCTGCTGCGGTTTCCTTGTTCCTCCAAATTTTATTCTATCTGAGTCATCATCCTATTAGATGGTGCTGCCCATACTTAGGGAGGGTCTCAATTTCCATTGGCTCTCCCACATGCCAATCATTCCTAGACACATCCTAATTGACACACCCATAAGGCTCTTAATCATCCACTTCTCTTAATCCAATAATGTTGACAATTCAAATTAACCATTACCCTCTCCCAGACCTCAGCCTATGAATCACTTTATCTGGCTACTCATTTGCATCCTTTAAAATATTCTTGTAACAAGTGGTTCAATGTCAGTACAATGTTTCCTGAGTACTAAGAACCACATTAGCAAATTAATTTTTAGGACATTTTGAAATCTATGCAAATTGTTCTAATGTGTCTACTTTTATGGCTGAAGCTGGCAAAATACAGTTGGCCTCCGATACTATTTTTTTTTTCAAATAAAAAATAATGCTAAAGGATAGATTCAATGGCCACAGTACATTCCCATGCGGTAAATTGGTGTTCTGGGAGATGTAATTCTGATGTCACGTGGACTGACTGACTTCCTTTTTCCTTCCTTCATGGGGATTGAACTCAGACAGAGTCTCTCTGAATTGCCTACTCCCTCATTAAGTTGCTGAGGCTTGCTTTGAACTTGTGATCCTTCTGCCTCAACCTTCTAAACCTCTGGGATTACAGGCATGAGCCACTGCTCCCAGCTCACATGGACTTTCAATCTTGACAGTGACAAAGCTGCCAGCAATTTCCCAGCTCTGTTTCCTATTTATGATGTAAATACCATCACTTGTCTCTTTTAAGCTGGTGCTATCTTGTGTCCACAATGGGAAATTTAAGAACATCCTCCTTCATTTGTTAGATCTCAAGTTTTCTGGCATTGTGAAAGTTTCTTTTGAAATAACAACTAGAATCCAGAAAATAAGGTCATGTTCTCTTTTCTGGGTAAGTCAGATGAAAGATTATGTGAATTTTTAATTCTTACCCATCTCTCTTAACAGCTTGAAGTGGTATTTTATTGTTCCTTGAGGGTTTATTACTTAGATCATTGTATAGACAAATATCTACTCATATGCTTACTTATAGTTTTATTTTTTAGGAATTGTCTACTCATATTCATAGCACAATTGCATACCCTAAGTTTATAATTTACAGAAGTTGTTAAATGCTAAGTATTGATTTTGATATGAAACTTTCAAAATTTTTATCACATCTGTCTCCTATTGTTTTCTATCTCTTCCGTTTTCTATTGGATATCTTCTACTGATTCAATATTATTAATTTTGATGCTGTCATATACACATCAATTTTTTTTTTTGTTTTTCCTTTTAGTGTGCTAAACATTCCTTCTGGGATCAATGAAAAAAGAATAAATAATTCTGAATATTTAAGATAGAGGTGATTTATTATAAGAATTTTTTTTACATAGTTTTAACATCAATTTTATTGATGTTAGAGGTAATTAGCCAAAAAGAATGGTGAGGAAACACAGGAATTAGCAATGTGCATTTATCTGCTGCCAACATTATGCTAAAGAGACAAAGACAGGAGATTCTTCAAACTGAAGCCACAGAGAAGATTCAGAAGTAGTGATGGCATTTTGAGCTGGCGTTGCCAGATAACACTTAAAACTCTCAGTTAAATTTAAGTAACAGTTAACAGTTGCCCCCAAGAGATCATGTCAGAAACATCCTGACTTCTCCCTTTCTTCTGCCTTCCAATCTCCTGTCTATGACTTTCACTGACTGAACTTAAACAGAATCCAGAAGACAAATGATCCTGGAAAAGAGAGCAGTAGGCTATTAATCCTGAGTTGAGTCATTTCATAGGAGGTGAATTACCTGAAAACTATTCTAGTGTGTAATAACTCATAACATTTTCACTTTAACTGTACTGTTTACAATTGGATCTTTTCTGTTTTGAAAGTCTATAATTATGAAGTACATTCATGGTATATAATTAGCAGAACAAGGTGATTCCATTGCCAGATAGAGGCAATTCTAAAGTCAATGCATAGTCCATTCCTGCTTTCATGCAGCCTGCAACATGCATTAACTCTTGTTTTACTTTTTGGTTTTAGTTCTGCATAATGATTAATATGTCTAGCAGAAACAATCTCTACTGACTGGGTCAGTAGTGAAACAGCCACAAATGATTGCTTTGATTAAAAATTCAGGTAGAAATGATTTCATATTGGTTCTGCGTTCCATATGGTCTCAGATCTATTCCTGCTGTTTTTAATCAATGCAATCATCTGTGGCTACTCTACAGAGTGACCTAGTCAATAGAGGTTGTTTCTGCTGGACACATTAATCACTATGCAGAATAGCTAAGCAAAAAAAAAAAAAAAAAAAAAAAAAAAAAAAAGTAAAAGAGTACATTGTAGTCTGCATAAGACCAGGAATGGCATATGAATTTATTTCAGAATTACCTCTATGTGACAATGAAATCACCTTGTGTGTATGCTGAATGTAACTTATAATTATAGCATTTAAAAACAGAGAAAATATGCAACTTTAAACAGTATATATAGTTAATGGAAAAATATTGTGCTTCACTTAAGTGGTTTCAAGTTATTCACCTCTTATAAAATTATTTTATTCAGCATTAAAACTAAATTCAACTTATATCAGAAAAAAGATATAAAGTGAATGCTAAATTATCTTCTAAATAGAGTATAAAGGCCTTATTTTTGTTAGTGTATTGTGGGGAGTCAATCTCAACAGAAATTTTGTGTGATAGTTTTCATGATCATTAAAAAAATACTTGAATTGGTCTTTATATTTTTAAATAAGACTTTTTTTTTTTCAGCAGTTTTAAGTTCACAGCAAAATACAGCAGAAAATATAGTTACTATAAATCTCCTGACTCCATAGTTCACAGTATTCTCTATCAACTACACTGATACTTTGTCATTAATGAATCTACATTCCTACATTAACACATTATTATTACTCAAAGTCCATGTCTTAAATAAAAATTAATGCTTTATATTAAACTCTTTATGTTAAAATCAACTCCTGATTCTCACATGAAGTGCAAAATTATTGTTCATGTCAGTCATTTATTCCATGAAACTTTATATGCTATGGATAAAATACGAATCTTAAATTCTTATGTAGTTTACAACAATACACATATTTCATTTCACATGTATTTTTAAAATGTTTAATAATAATATATTTAAAATAAATCTGATATTTTATTGATATCTCAAAGAAAGACTTTCAAAGGTGAAGACAATAACTTTTTTCCTTTTAAACCTTTATACTTATCTTTATAATATCTTTAATAGATATTCATCCTAGATCCAGATTTTTAAAATTCTATATTAATTTATTAAAATATTCATGACATTCTTTTATCTTATATATTTTAATCTAAAACATTGAAAACAAAATCAATAAAACAATTCGAAAAACAACAAAAAAAATAATAAAGATCATCCTAGAGGCCAAGTTAGGTAAGAAAAATGTATGCCTTCTGTGCTGATTTTTATATTAAATGATAATAAGTGTGTAAATACTTAACAAAAAGCTAAATGTCACAGTTAATCTACTCTGCTTTAAATAATAAATGCAAAACTACATTAAAACTAACACTTTGCAATTTAGACCATATTGAAATTCTATGAGAAAAGAAATACTTTTTTATCTCCCCTCCCCTCTTTTTTTTATAGTATTGCAGATTTAAACCAGGGAAATTCTACCACTGAGCTACATTCCCAGCTCATTTTTATTTTTATATTTGAGACAGTCTTGCTATGATGCAGAAGCTGGCCTGAAATATGTGATCCTCCTTTCTCAGCCTCCTGAACCTTGGGGATTACAGGCATGTGCCACCATACCTGACTAGTTGAATTGCTTTAGTTCAATAATTTTAAGAAAAAGAGTTTACTTATGAAAAATAAAGAAAAAAAATCAATATCCTGTTGTTATGTCTTTGCCTAAATATATATTCTTTTTTTTCCTCTAGAAAAATCAGTATAAATTCCCTCTGTAATTCCATGTAGTTTTAAATATCTAACAGAATTAATATTTTATATTAAAATAACCTGAATATCACTTAACTTTATGTTTCCTCTAATTTTATAATAAAAAAATTGTTATTTCTTTAGGAAAGATTTAATGTCTAAAATGCTACTATTGTTGAGAATTTTGTGATTAAGCAAAGATATTTATGGTAAAACTAAATTTATAGATTAAAGTTAGTGCTTCTACTCTGAAAAGGATATCTAAAACAAACATAAAGGAACTATAATTGGTCAAAGTAAATGATACAAAGGTCTTTGGGCATGACTAAGAGAAAGTCAATTTATAACCTGCAAATAACTTCTATAAAAATTTCAAGGGCTGGGGTTGTGGCTCAGTGGTAGAGTGCTTGTCTCTGATGTGTGAGGCCCTGAGTTTGATCCTCAACACCACATAAGTTCAAGATACATGGGGCATTAAAGTAAAAAAAGATAAGGAAATTTAGAATTATGAAAAAGTAAAAGAGATTAAAGAATCATCCTAAATGCTTTCTATTATATTAACAAATTTCTAGAATTTAATCTGAACCATGTTTAAGTTTTGTGTGTAGAAGTGAAAATGCAATAACATTACATTTCAATGTATAATACATGCAACAGATTTTGAAATACCAAGAGAAATGAAAAGTAAAAGAAAATTAGGCCATTATTTAGTATATCTTTTAAACATCTTTAATGAAGTTGTCAAAAATATATGCAATAGTATAAATTAGAATAATAAAATTGTGAACATTGACAAAATGCATTCATATCAAATTGACCAAAGTGCATTAAGTTAGAAAAAAAATACACCAAAATTTAGACTCTTGAACATACATATTTTAATAGCTCAGAGCAAGAGGACACCCTGATGTCAGTTATGAATTATATGAAAATGACTTTTAAATTGAGATGGGAAAATATCCAAACATATGAATCTGCTCTAAATCATTCTGATCATAGGGAAGCTTAACATAGAAGAAAAAAGAAAATATGAATACCTAAGGATTAAATTTAAAAACAAGAAAATGAAATGAGAATAACAAAACAGATATAAAGAGAGAAGGAAAGGTACATAAGATATTTTAAATAAAAAAATAACTAATAAAGATGGAATATATGGCAAAGAATACTTAAATAGTACAAGGCCTAAAATTCAGTACTAACACCAAAAATAAAACAAAAAAATCTTAAGTATTTTATTACTTTTATACATTTTATCCTACTCAAAGTTTGAAACAAAGGATTTCTTTAACAAATATGACATAATACTAGCACTGATACCTGACAATCTTGTTACTGAACAATTTCAGTTATCAATATAAATATATAAATGGTAGATATGATAGTGATAAACATAATCAATGCACATGCAGTAACTTATTTCCAATTCAAAATAAAGTAGGTTCTAAAAATAATAACTTTGCTTAATGTTAGTACTCAGTTAAAATAATATATTATTTTGTGTATCTTTTAAAAATCTTTAATAAAGTTGATGAGTAGATGAAAAAACATATAACTACTTGATTCCTCATGAGCATAGTTTAAAATTTGATATTTAGTAATATTTGAAATCAATTATGAAAAAATCTTATTAATTTTTCATTATGCATAGGTAAGAGAAAGAGTATTTTTCATTTGTTGTAGTTGAAATTTCACCTAACAAGAAATGTAAGTCCAAATAATAGTGAACAATGACACATTTTATAGATAGAAAAATAAATCAGTAAATTCAAGCAGTATTAATGAGGCTTCCAGAAATAGCCCTTTTCTTTGATTAACAGGAATATAGATAGGAACAATTTTTTATAATTTCTATTTAATGATGCATAACAAAAGACTTTTGAAAAGAAATTGTTTTCAACTAAAATATTCCATTTCCAAAAATTGTTTCTCAGTAAAATATGACCGTATATTTGTACCATAAAATGTGCTGGGTGATTAAGAGTTTTTCAGATGATTTTTGGTTTATTTGTGTTTTCTTTTGCTCACATACATACATTAAACTTTATAAGAGAATAATTGTTGAAATGCTTATGAGTTTTAAAAATAAAAATAACCGAAGTGTGGTTTTATATAATATGGACAATAATGAACCACAACATGAGTTTTAGAATTATTATAATTGTCTATTCTTCCCACCACTTTATCTCTTCTCTGCATGCCTGTGGTACATTGGTGTGGGTGCTGAGATGTCAGCAAAAGGATACACATAGAATAAATAATGTCAATGAGTTTACTTATTGCACATAATCAAAGTAAGCTAAATTAAGTAAATGAATATAAATGATTCTTGGACTCTAAATCTTTAAATTTGCTTGCCCAAAGTATTTCTAAGTATTGAAGGTGAGACATGTGTGAATTGAAGCTAAAAGAGATTTTTCAAAATGGTGATGTTATTTTACAGATAATAATGTCAAATTACACACACAAATATACACATCCATGTTTATTTTGGTGGTTTAGATCAGAAATCCTAAAACAAGTGTGAAAATTATATTTAGCTTTATTTTAAGTATTAATTTTTGGTCTTTATTTTGTCTTTCTTTCCCTATCTTCTCTATTTCCTTCTATATTTCATTATTTTAAAAATGCTTCCTTTGATTACTAAATTGAATTCACAGCCAACTAATGGGAAATGACGTCCATTTTTGTTTTTAAATTTATTTATTAATTCTAATTAGGTATACATGACAGCAGAATGAATTTGGATTCATTGTAAACAATTACAGCACAATTTATCATTTCTGGCTGTATATGATATAGCATTGTACCCTATATGCTGTCATACATGCACCTAAGGTAATAATGTCTATCTCATTCCAACATCTTTCCTGCCCCCACTACCCTTTCCCTTCTCTTCCTCCCCATTGCACAAAGCTCCTCCATTTTCCCCATGCCCCTCCCTGCAAAATGGATCAGCAGCCACTTAACAGAGAGAACATTCAACCTTTGGTTTTTTAGGATTGGCTTACTTTGTTTAGCATGATATTCTCCAACTCCATCCATTTCGCTGAAAACACCATAATTTTATTCTCTTTTAATTCTGAGTCATATTCCATTGTGTATATATTTGTGTATATATACCACAGTTTCTTTATCCATTTATCTATTGAAGGGTGTATATGTTGGTTCCACAGTTTAGCTATTGTGAATTAATTAAGCTGCTATAAATATTGATTTAGTTGTATTACTATAGTATGCTGATTTTAAGTCCTTTGGTTATAGACTAAGGATTGCGATAGTTGGGTCAAATGGTGGTTCCATTCCAGGCTTCCTAGGGAATCTCTATACTTCTTTCCAGAGTGGTTGCACCAATTTGCAGTCCACCAGCAATGTACGATTGCACCTTTTCCCCCACATTCTTGCCAACACTTATTGTTTTGTGTATTCTTTATAAGTTCCATTCTGACTAGTGTGAGATAAAATCTTAGAGTGGTTTTAATTTACATTTTTGTAATTACTAGGGATGTTGAATATTTTTTTCATATATTTGTTGATCTATTGTATATCTTCTTCTGAGAAGTGTTAATTCAGCTCCTTAGCCCATTTATTGATTGGGTTGTTTGATTTTTGAGTTCTTTATATATCCTGGAAATTAGTGCTCTATCTGGCATGCTTTGGTGTGGGTTGGTAGGTCCTGGGCCTAACTTGGGCCTTGGCTCCTGCATGGGTGTGTGGGGGTGGTACTTGGTGACTTCTAGTTTTTAAAATGTTGTTGTAAATTATTGATAATTGCTTACATTTCTATACTTTATTTGAGTAAGTAATATCATATATCTAGTTTTCAAAAATTATTTTGAAAAAAGTGGAGAAATTTGGGGTATAGTACAGAATTTTTAGACCAAATTCTGAAATTACTATATATTTCACAATGATAACAACATGGTAGTTAAGCAAGAGAATGTCATGTTTAGAAGATTAAAGGTAAATATTTAAGATTAAAGTATTGGAATATCTATATTTATAGTTATATTAGAGACAAAAGAGAATAAATAAAGGAAATGATAGTAGCTGTTAAACTTTGATGAAGGACATATGTGTTTATTTTAATAATCTTTTTTTAAAATTTTATAATAAAAGTGAAAATGCAATTTTGTGATTAACCCATTAATAATTTTTTTAATCTTTTCTAATGTATTTATTCATTAAGGCCAAAATTATTAATGGGTTAATCACAAAAATGCATTTTCACTTATTATAAAATTACAAAAAAAAGATTATTAAAATAAACACATATGGGCTGGGGATGTGGCTCAAGTGGTAACATGCTCACCTGGCATGCGCAGGGCACTGGGTTCGATCATCAACACCACATAAAATAAAATAAAGATGTTGTGTCCACTGAAAACTGAAAAATAAATATTAAAAAATTCTCTCTCTTCTCTCTCTCTTTAAAAAAATAAAATAAACACATATGTTCTTCATATAAAGAGAAGAAACATATTCACAGTTCATTATCAAATTGACAATAAATACTTATTTCTAGCCTTGGTATAGAGTTTATGATATAATTTTATTCATAGATATATTTTTGTAACCTACTTTTAAAGAATAAAGTACATTTTAAATATATCTTCACTTTTTATACAGTATAAGCATTTTCATTTTACATTCTTTATGAATATGCTCAAGAGCTATTTAGTATTTTTTATAATCTTACTAGAACTTTCCCAGTCCACTCATTTCTTCAATCTTCTACACAAATATTATGTGCATTTTCTTCCTCAACTATATCTCGTTTTCTCACTCTTAAATGAAAAATCATTTTCTATTTTGTTCAGTAAATTAAGGTTATTATAACAGAATATCTATTATTGCATTTCCATGAAATATGCATCCATGTATCTCTGTCATACACATCATTATTCTTATTTTTACTTTGCAAATGTCCAAATAACTAGCTAAGAAAAAAAATTCTCTAAATTTAGGTTGTATGTCTTTTTTCTACTCAGGGACATATGTCCACTAAATCCTCTACTATCTTTTTGTATTATTACCATCTTTCCAATACTGAAAAGTCCCCATAAGTAAACACACATTATTACAAAAAGTTTTCAGGACATTTTTCCCCTCTGAGTTTACCACTTAGATTAACTACCTTCTTTTAGTGAAAAAAGCAAAAAAAAAAAAAAAATTTATTCTTTTTTAAACATCCAATGTATTTTAGTCAACTGTGAACAAAACACCCAATAAGAACAACTTAGAGGAGGAAAAGTTTATTTGGGACTCATGGTTTCTGAAGTCTTAGACATAGATGGCTAACTCCATTGCTCTAGATCCATGTAGCAAGCACATCAAGGGAGAACAGCCCAGATGAGGTGACTGCCCCAGTGCATGGAAGTCTAAGGAAGCAGAGATTGAAGAAGGAGCTGCAGAAAAAAACAAGGAGTTGCAGGGAGAACAGTCCTTTCAGTGACCCACCTTCTCCAGCCATGCCCCATCTCCTTAGTTACTACCTACTTAGTCCATTTATACTTGATTGAATTGACAAGGTTACAGCTTTCATAATCTAATATCTTTACACCTGAATATACTTGTATAATCAGGGAAAAATTTATATCCAAAACATAACACCATGCTAATTTTTAATCACCTTCATATGTACGGTAACAATGTAAAAGTACACCATAAAACCAGTGGTGAATGCTTATTACTCATCATTTGGACTTATGAGCAGCTTCATAGGAGTAATTCTTTCCTTATCCTTGAAATATTCATTGACTAAACATATGAAAAACATATTCAACAGCTTTAATAGGGAAGTGTAAATCAAATCTATACTCACATTTTTATCTGGGTTAAACTACAGTCATCAAGAACACAAACTGTAGTAAATGTGGCAAGGATTTGGAGAAAGATGAACACTTACTGTTGGTGGAATTGTAAATTAGTATAATCACTATGGAAATATGTATGGAAGTTCTTCAAAGGTCTACTAATAGAACTGCCATATGACTCAGCTATACCACTTTTTGATATTTATATTAAAAAGTCAGCATACTATAATGATAAACATACTCATCTATAAAATAGTGCAGTTCACAATACCCAAGTTATGAAATCAAACTAGATGTCCATCATTAGATGACTGGATAAAGAAAATGTGGTATATATGGAAAACGAAATTTTATTCATCTATAAAAGAAAAATAAATTTATGTTATTTGCAGTAAAAATACAAGGAACTTGAGAACATTATGTTAATCAAAATAGGTCATACTCAGAGAGTTAACAGACGTACGATTTCTCTTTTATCTGGAATCTAGAAAAAAAAGGAAACAATAATGGGGGACTCTTATGAAATTAGAAGGAACACTATAAAATAGAGGAAGGTGAGAAAGAGAAATAGATGGTACTCAGGAATAAAATTAATCTAATTATATTATGTGCCTTTAATGAATATGTCACAATGAATTTTAGTATTATGTACAATTGTAATGTACCAATAAAAGCATAATAAAACATAAATTGGCTTTCATGATAACACATTTAACCTCACTCAATTCTTACTAATTTAACTAATTTTTCTTTATCTCATTTAATGGTGGATCCTCTTTTCCTGTGTACCTAAACATTTGAATAATCCAGGGCTCTAGCCTGTGGCTTTCCTTTGCAGTCTTGCATATATGTTCTTGGTGATGACAATGAGTAGATATTTCTCCATTTCTTTATGTCTTAATTTTTCCCAATTATATTGTACTACATAATTTTCTAAATTTGTTTCTAAACAATTTATAGTTTTATGTTATAGTATATGTTACATTTTACATATTATTTTGTATTTATTGCCAATATATGGACAATAAGTTGATTATGGAAAAATAGTTCTTATAAATGTATCTAATTGGATTGAGAATTATTCTTAAATTGAAATATTGAGGTTTTCATCCTAGTTGTACTTATCAGCTTTATCCAACAGATCACTTCCTCAATATGTGCATATAGTGGATACTCAAATGCAATTTGAAGTATTGAGTGAATTATCAAAATGTGAATACATAACTCTGAGAAAAGGCATGCATATAGATCTCCATTGTTAAATAAACACATCATCTAATAGTTATTTTAGTCTATGTTTGTCTCTTTGTCGATGGACTGACAATGGAGATTTTATGAATCATATTTTTATCAAATACATGGTGTAATTTCTTGCACATACTCAGAGTTCAATTAAAAATTATTTTAAATTTTAAAATAAATTAATACATTTCAAAATTAATACATTCTGATGTGAATGATGTATATGAAGATAGACATGTAATTAATATAAGCTCCATCTTGTGAAAGTATAATGAGAAATAAAAATGTAATAAATACACTCTTCAGAATCCATGAAGTCAAAACAAAAAACAAAACAAAAGATAGGAAGTGATTAAAGCCTAAGTCTGAAAGACAATATGCAGTCATTTTAGTAATTTTTATAATTAAGTGAAATAAGCTGCTCTGTATACCAAAGAATATGTTAATGTTTTTTATCTTGGCCACCTATTTCAATCCTTTAGTTCTATTTTGTTGAGGAAGAAGCTTAGAGAGGATAATATTCTTTAACAACCATTAAGAAGCTGCTTGAAACATCTGTCTCTGGAGATAATAACCATTTGTTTTTCCAGATTTGGATTTATTTATTGAAATTTGTTTACTTTTCTCAATTCTTACAATAATCAGACTGTAGGCTCAGATCAATTGGCTTTTTAATGATAAGCCTGCCTGATTAACATGTGAATCATTGAGCTCAGTTTGACTTCTGAATGGTAGTACTTACTATCTGTGTCACAAAAGCTAGAGGGACTAGTCGCATTCCAGACGTACTAAATTTTGATTTTATTTTAAGTTCAATGTTAAACAAGTACACCATACCATACTTCAGAAAAACATCCTAAATCAGGCCACATTTATAATTACCATACAAAAAAAATAATATCCAAATATTTTCTTTCTTCTGTTGTTTTTGGGTGGTGGTTGGGGATGTATGTACTCGAGATTGAATTTACTGAGGATTAGGGCCTCACTAAATTGCTGAGTTTGGCCTGAAACTTGTGACCCTTCTGTTTCAGTCTCCCAAACTGCTTGGATTACAGGGGAGTTCCACTGTGCATCAGAATATCTTCAAATTGTTCTTCACATACTAAAGGAAGTTTTCAGTAACAAACATCTTGTATTTTACATACAGAATGTCTGCCCATACTGTTGATCCTGTATCTACATTTTGTCAGCTAAAAGACAGTTAATGTATGTGTAATTTTATTAGATAATGAGACAGCTGCATTGACTTATATATACACTGTCAGAAGTGAACCACAACTCAGAACCACAATCACAAAGCACAGTTTAGTAAAATTTAGAATGGCAACAATACACGTTTCAGATCAGATCTATGTAAATCTTCCCTTGTTGTCACTGTTGTTCTTGTAACAAGAACAACTTACCAATTTTAAGAAAGTAAAATGCTTTCAAAGGATTGTATTTATGACCTTAAATTATCTTCTAAATCTTGCTATTTGTGTATATGTATATGTAAATAAAGACACAATTTTTTGCATAATTATGATTTTAGTACACCAAAACCTTGATTAACATAATTGTCAATTTTATATGACAAACTATATGAAAGTAACAGAATTCTGGTAGTCAAAGACCACACTTTCTTACATTATTCACAAAGAAGGCAATATTTGGGTCACTAAACAGTAGAAAAATTTCTGTGTCTTACTCAGGGTCACCCTACATCTGTTAGAGTCTGCCAGCATTGTGCAAGAATCACTTAATACATCTGTGTCACATATTTACTCTATCTTAGTCTTCAGTTTCAGAATACAGCCTCTTCTAGTTGGGCAATTCTTGGATGCACAGTATTCTAAATTATAGAACAAAGTTAAAAGTATGTTTTAGAAGACTTTAAGAATACACTGACAAAAGACATCAGAATAGGCTTCTGCAATGTAGCCTTAAACAGAACTTTTCATCATCAGATTTATTAAATCAACTTACTAAAAATGAAATCTCAACATTTTAATTAAATAATGTTATTATTTTATATATTATATTTAATACATATATTAGACTTATATGCTACTTCTTCAATATAATAGCTCCGGGGCTATAAATTACTTGTTTAAATGAGATTTTGGGCAGTTCTCTAAAATAGTGAAGAGGTTTATAGCACTTTCTACTGCAATGTTTTCTTTTTTATTTACCTGGACTGTTGGAAAATGTAACTTTAAGTTTGAAATATCCACCACTTTTTTTTCTGTTGATGACCACTTTCTACAAATTAAAAACATGATGCTTATAAAGCTATATTTTTTATTGATTTTACTAAAGAAATTAACTTGAAAGCATAAAACAGTTAGTTTTACAATTGCTTTTTTACTCCCATGAGGTATAAAATTTTATCCAAAATACATTAATGCTTTAAAATTACAGCAGATTAACAGCCATAAATTTTAAATTTATTTATTAGTAAATGTACTAATACAAAGATGTGAAAAAGAAAAATAATATAAAATGAAACCAATACTCAAACTGACTTTTTTATTCTTTATTTTTATCTATTGTTATTCTGTGCTCTTATTTCTTCAAAAATGAAAATTAAACCAAAGCTCCCTCTCTCTTGCTGTTTAGGTTTCAAATAAAATCAAGGAAGAAAAAGTGGAGATAGATCTTTGATTTAGTCATCATACACAAAAGAACCAAGAATTATCTAACACATTATTAGCAATGAGGTAAGTAGTCAGTAAGATGATTTCCATTGCAGTATTGGTAAATCTTGATTTTTCTTTATAGAACTAAAATTATTAAGATATGATGCATTTAAATTTGTCCCAATTTTATTTAAGAAAATATAAACACTAGGAATATAATTATAATTATTTAAAGTATTTTGTAAAGTTTCTAATAAACTTCTTCCCAATTTCTTTATCCAGGTTGTTGGACTGTTGAAATTTTGAAATATCCTGTCATTTTATATTATTTTCCTCTTTGACATCTCTATATTAGTACTTTTACTAATAAATTTAAAATTCATGGCTGTTAATCTTCTGTAATTTTAAAGCTTTAAGGCATTTTGGATAAAATGTCATATCTCATGTGGGAGTAAAGTAGCAATTGTAAAACTGTATTATGCTTTCAACTTAATTTCTATTGTAAAATAAATAAGAAATATGGCATTGTAAGCATTATGTTTTTCATTTTGTGGAAAGTGGTTTATTACCTTGACCAATGCAAATTGACATCTCTATGTATTAAATAAAATTTATTAAAAAATATTTTATAATGGGATTAATATTTTAAAATGTGTTTTCTTAAAATGATAGTTAAAGAAATATGAGATTTTACTTTTTAAAAAATAGATTTTCTCCTTTTTCACTCTGGAAAATTATATCCCTAGTAGATTCTTTTGATTAAATTATGAGAGCTGTGTTTACTTTCAGATTTAGATTTTAGAAAGAGTGGTTTTCATAAAAATTTATTTAAATCCTCAGTTTTCTAGCTATCAAAAAGAGAATTAGTGAGATGAGGTACAATTTCTTCTTCTGAAGTATTTTGCAAAGTTGTAAACAATATACCACAACTTCTTCCTCTACAACCCATTCTGTATCCCTCTCATGCTTGGCCAATAGTTCTGTTGTTTCTTAGCTGGTGAGGTAACTCGGTGAAACGTTTTATGCTAAGCATATTATATTACATTAGGTACTTGCCCAAACAATGACTTCATATTGGTGGAAAATAAAGTAAAAGTTAGACAAAAATCCTGAACTTGTGGAACCCCTAATTTGCTTTCACATGTTTTCTTATTACTGATTTCTGATCTTACAGTGATGAGGATTTTCATTTGTTTTTGTTCGCAGATACATGTATTTTGCTCTACTAGTGGTTCATTTGAAGTTCTAACATATCCACTTTTTCTTTCTGAACTTACCTTTTGAGCATTACTCCTGGCAATGCTTAATCACTCTCACTGTCTTTCATAACCCTAGAGATTTTTTCTTTGTGCATTTTGGACTAAATTATATCTGTTTTCCAAATAAAATATAATAATAATTATTTTTCTCCATATATTTTCCAGAAAAATTATGCTGTGGTTAATTAAATTATAAAAGTGCAATGAAACTATATCTAATTCCTGATAGAAAGAAGCTAGAGAAAGAAAGAAAATAAAGGAATAGCTAATGAAGCAAAATCTAGGTGGATCTATTAAAGAGAGATTAACCTCAAACAGAACAAAGAATGACTTTTTTTCCTTTTTTTTTTTACAGAAAATGAAGTAAAAGTAGCAGTTGATGCAGATTTTTGCCTTTTCTGACAGTCTCTCTGGGATATAGGAAGTGAAATTTTCTGCAGAGAACAACAATTTGATGAAAATGGAAAAACATCAGCAACAGCAACACCAACAAAGAACAAAAGGAAAAAAGATACAAAAAAACAAAACAAACAAACAAAAACAACCTAAAAACAAATGATAAAAAAAAGTTCACAGTTAAAGGTCCTGTGGGGAGCAAAGCCTAGAATTTTTAGTTGTACCAAATAATGATCCTAATTGATGTTTCATGACTATTTGGTAGAAAGTAGCAGCTTACTGATATTGTGCTATAAAAGATATTTCAATAATATAATTAAGAAAAGAAGAGAAAAACCTACCTATAACATGGCATGTGTCACTGAAATTAATAATAATATTAAACTTTTGTAATTGAGAAGACATTGTAGAAATTTTAGGTAATATGTTATGTAATTAAAAAAATTTTCTTTATATAGAGCAGAAACCCTCAAGCTTTATTCTATATCAGTATCACTAAAATCATTAAATTGTTAAAACATGGATTTCTGGGCACCATTCTCATAGTTTCCAGTTTAGTTCTTGGATGGTGTTGATGCTGGTAGAAATGGCTCCATAATTTGTGACCATCACTTATACAGAGAAATAAGCCATGGAGAGATTAATGAAAGATCATTTATTCAATTTTGGTCCTCTGCATTCCCCTAAATGTTTTTTCTTTTAAATTTTAACTGAAACATAAAATAGTACATGTTATTTTTCAAGACATGTATAAGTTACATAATATTCAAAGGAAGGTTAATATATATTTTTAATAATTATTTATAGTGAAAAATTCAAATCCTTTTTTTGAGCTTTTTAAAGTTTTAATAAATATAAACATGTAGGTACAACTATAAAAAATTCATGAGTAATTTTTGGTTATTGCTTATCATGTACACACAGAATATTAACTAAAATAAAGAAGTGGCTTCAGATGAAAATCTGGTCACCAAGATATAGTCTTCATTGGATAATTCTTTCATTAATAGTCCTTAACTCTTAAGGGTGTTTGAGTTAAAATGTTCCGTTTTCTTCTGGTTTGGATATGAAGTGTCCCTCGAAAAGTTCATGTGTTGGGAATATGATACCAATACACCAATTTTTATAGGTGAAATGATTAGTTTATAAAGGCTGTAACCTCATCAGTGAAATAAGCCATTGGATGGGAATAATTTGAAATAACTATTGGTTGGTTGGTAATTGTAGACAAGTGGGGTGTGGCTAGAGGAAGTAATTCATTGGAGGTATACCCTTGAGAATCATATTTTATCCCTTGTTCTTCTCTGTCTTCCTTTCTAGCTGCCATGAGCTAAGCTGTTTTCTTTTGTCATGCCCTTCCTTCATGATGTTCTGTTTCACTTCAGGCTCAGAACAATGGAGTTGGCCAACTGGCGACTGAGACTTCTGAAATTGAAAGCCCAAAATAAAATTTTCTTCTAAATTGTTCTTGTCAAGTATTTTAGTTACAGAGACAAAAAAAAAAAAAAAAAAAAAAAAAAAA
>NW_026000057.1:46301290-46330857 GCF_001458135.2 Marmota marmota marmota
ATTACAGGAAGAGGAAATGGAAAATAACAATGAAAACCAACAGTGGGAGGTAGGACAGTAAAGGGGGGAAAAATAATCAAAGAGGAAAACAAACCATGTTTAGTAACATAAATAAACAAATATGGCTGGAAGAACAACCCATATCTCAATAATAACCCTAAATGTTAATGGCTTAAACTCACCAATTAAGAGACACAGGCTAGTAGAATGTTATTATTCTTAATGACATTTCACAAGTTTTGTTAAATTGAAAAAGAACTGACAGGTATTTGAATAAATGCTTTAGTCTCCCCACAAAAAATAAGAATTTTTTTAAAGCTTTGATGCTTATGAACAGCCATTTAAATTGTTTTCAATAAATTTCATAATGTTTGAAAATTATAGAAAAAAAACCAAAAATTTTAGTTAAACAGATATATGACATTTTTAAATATTTGTAAATGATATTTTAAAGTAAAACAAAAATGGAATACAATTTTCATTTTGTGAAATACTGATGCTTTAATATAATAGGAAGTTTAATAAATTTGAATTACAAACAATTAGTCAAAAATCTTTCAAACAGGCAGAAAAATTGCATATGCTATCCTATCTCTCACCAAAAATTCTTAAGATATATTTTTTCATTGATATATCATTGAAATTATTTAGGCATGCCTAGATGAATACAACTAGTGTTTACTCTCAAGTACACTGTGGATACAGGTGTCTAGTACATTGCAAATAATCAAAATAGTGTTTTAAGGAATTGCTTTCTTAATTGTATTGTTATATTGGTCAACTTTAGAATCATTTTAGACTCATTTAGGATTTCTAGATCTATTGTTAAAGATCCTTCTAAACTTTTTATTTAACATAGTAATTTGTTTATAATATTGTTTCTGAAAATTATGCTAAAATGGATTGAAATCAGCAATGCACGTCATGCTTTTTATCATTGGTATATAAATTAATTATTAATATTAATTTTAATTAACTTATAGCTTATATTTATATCAAATTTAATATTAACCTATTTGCCAAAGATCAACTGTCCTGCCAGAGGGAGAGCTGTGATTTGACCTCAAAAGAAAGCTAGACCTCAGTCCTCTAGTTTCATATTACACATGTGAAATTTGATCATTTAATTTTACACAGAATTATATTTATTTGACAAACCATGCCTTTCAAACAAAATTCTGTCTAGTATCTGGGCTTTATTTTTGTAGGTTATAGATAAACCTTCTTGTTACATATCCTCTTGATTGCTTTCCCACTACAATGACAGATTAAATTATTAGCTAATATAGTTTTAAAATACAGTTTTATTCTGCAGGTCTAGACTATCATTACTATGATATAATGCAATTGGCCTTCACATTACAGAAGTCTTTTTCCTAAGTCAATCCAAAATAGTGAAAGTTTACATGGGATCATCAAATGTTTTATTATTCTTGCTGATATTGAAGACTTGTTCTATTTAAATGTCCTTCAAAATCAGTGATTATATGAAAAACACAGGGTAAAATATATTTAATATATTCTATGTCAAAGGAAACATAGTCCTCTTTTTTCAATTGTTTTTGGGTAATTATATGTAGTGTTTCAAATTGAATAGTTTACAATATTTATTAACTTGGATAATAATTTTTTTAATTAAAATAAACTTATTATTTCTCTGGAATAAATCATTTTAGACACTTTGTAAAAAGATTTGCTTAGTTATCTTTTTATCTTTAATACCACATCCTTTAACTGTGATGCATATGTTTGTGTGTGTGTATGTGTATGTGTTCATTTAAAACTCATCATATGCATTTGAATTTGACTAGCACAATGAATTTCATTCATGCTGTCATCATCATCCATTAAGAAAATAATACACATTTGTTCAAGTTTAGCTTTAATAATATTATTCATAAACTATGCTGTCCTCTTATAAACTCATTGAATAACAATTTTGTCAATCCTTTATTGCTCCTGAAGTATATTCCATATAGTTTATGTGATTGTAGTTTCAACTTTTTGTTTATTATATTTAGATTATGTTCCAATGGAAAAAAAATTACCAAAGAATCTTTTGTAATTTCCATAAGAGTTTTTAAACTTGAATTTTAATATTCAGGTAAATTTTCATTTGATTCAGACAGATAAATTTTCACAAATCATATGATTATATCACGGTCACTTCACAGACTCAAACTGTACACAGATCCTAGAACAGGGAAATGAATATTGCCAACACTCTGAACTCTCTTTGCATTTTAGTTTTATATAAAAAAGAAATAAATTTATATATCGTTATATTTCTGAAATATTTCATCATGAAAAAACATTTGTTGTGCTGTGTTTAGTATAAACTTGTTCATGTCTCGTGAATAATTTTCCCTTGTATGAGTGTCCCCTAGTCCATTGGTCCATTCAACAATTGAGGACCAGCAAGTTCCTTTAAAGTTTCGACACTTTACAAATAAATCAATATTCTCATTCTTTGTTTTTGAAATGTTACTTTCACAAATTATTACGTTTTTCCAAGCTTACATCAGCAATCCCTTCTAGGACTGAAATGGAAAGCTCTCATTCCATTGGAAGAGTCTGGATAGCTGATTACAGAAGGGAACATAACTACTCCCAAGAACTGAAGAATTCTTTAAAGTTTAAATATGTAGAGGACATTGACCAAAGTTATGACCTGATTTTCCATTTCTGAACATCATACTTTATACAAAAATTTATATTCTGTAAATTTAGAGAACATGTATGAATATGCCATAAAAATCAAATCACTGTATCTTCTCAAAAGGAGGATTTTCTTTTTAAAGGTCTTTATAGAAGTCCTTCCTTCCTTCTTTTTTTTTCTTTTTTTTTGTTTTATTTTATTTTTTTTTCAATGTGAATAATTATAACCTGTGGCTTCTCTTCTTTGACTTCCATTCCCTGACAGTTTCGCACAAAGAAAATATTCTCCCCCATTCAATTGATCATAATATGAAATTTCTTTGATCAATATTAAATATTTTTCTTTATGAGGGTATGAATAATTCATCAGCACTGAACTTATAAAATCACTCACCCAAAATGTGGAACAGAAGAGACTTAAGTCATCTTCTTGGGGTTCTACTTGTATTGTTTGGAGCAGTAATTATCATACAACCAAACATGGCCATATTGCACACCACACAAATGCTTCTTTTAGAGTATCTCCCCCATGTGTATAAAATTTGTACTTCTAATTGACTAGAGGACATTTGGCCTTGATTACTTTCTGCTGCTCAGTCAAATTATAACTCTAATATCTTCTTCCTGCACCATCATTGCAGCTATTGTTGTCCTTTTGATGAATATATCAGAAGACTTCTGTTATATACCTAGGTCTATAATAGCTATAGGAATTATTACTTTTAGCTTCAGCAGTTGTTGCTGATTTTCAAAAGTGATGTTACTAATACACATACCCAATAATGAAGCCTGAGATTTTCCACTGCTCCACATATTTACCAATGCTTGATATTATGTATATTTTTATTTTTACCTTTAATGTTGGTTCTTTATTCAGACTGTATTTTCATCTTTTTGGCTATGTACTTTTTTGAAAGCCTTTTCAAGTCTTTTGCCTCTGTATATAAATCTTTTGCCTCTGATTCATGGCAAAGAAGATTGCCCAGGCTCATAGTTTAATTTTCCCTATCATTCACTGAAATGAGCTAGTTCATTTTATATGTTTTGAAATTTTTTATTGTTGTATAGTAGTTATACATCAAGTGATATTTATTCTTGCATATTTGTTTGTATACATAATATAATTTCTAATATGAATTTATTGGATTCATGTTAAACAACATTGCTTGTATGTCTGGGTTTAAATTCCAGTTCTTACACTGAATGAATATGTTGACTTTAGGCAAACCACTTCACATGTTTTGCTTTTGTATTTTCTCAGGAAAGTGATGATTATCAAAATACCTTCATCCTGGAAGTGTTCTGAGTATTTATATATAGTAGTTAAAAATTCCTCAGCATGCAATGACACTATGCATATGGTTTCTTTTAGAGTTATCTTTCTTCTCTCTATTCTAGTCATCATCACCTTACAATTAAAAAAAAAGATTAACTGCCAACCCATGAAGACTATATTACCAACTTACTTCTCCTCATGCTAAATCTTATGCTATCAATTATCTATATTTGAATAGTCTTTTTTGCTCTAGTACCAAACCTACTTTTTACTTCATTGTCTTAGGCATTCAACTAGTCTCTTGTTTTTGTTTAAAATGGACAATGTTTTAAACTGTATTTATTTTTATAATGTGCATAAAGTTATCTAATACATTTGGTCTCTCATCTCACTACTCACTACTCCCTATGACAGAAGAATTCACAGTTCTTTCCACATCTTTTCATGTAAAATGATTTGACACATACTTCTTAGATATTTTGAGTTTGGACTAATACATTACATATTTTTAAGTATTTTAAAATGTTCCACAAGAGTTTTTGGAAAAAGAAATATTAATAAAAAAACCTAAATGATTGTGTTGAACAAAAGTATACTTTGGCAGCATCCTGTATTTGATAAGATTTAGAAGTCAATTTTTTAATGACTAGATTTTTAACTAACACAAATTATTTTTAATGTTATATAAGTTTACTGAAAAAAATATGGCCAGAAAATAGAGAGTCCCCCTATATCTATACTTTCACCCATTTGTTATTATAAAGATATTAATAAGAATAATTATGAAAAGGGGCCTTTTAGTTTGAGGACAACTGAAAGAACAAACTCTTTTTTTAAATTCCCATAAAACAAAGTAGAACTTTTAAAAGCATATGATTACAGAACATGAGTATATGCTAATAGAAACTATCCAAATGAAGGAAAGAAAGAAGAAAGAAAATGAGAATGAGGAAGAGGAAGAGGAGGAGAGGGAGAAAGTTTGCCAGGTACAGTAGCATGCATCTATAGTCCCAGTTACTTGGAATCCTGAGTCATGAGAATGGGTTAAGCTAGTCTGAATAATAAGTGAGACCACTGTTTCTTCCTGTTATTAAGGATAGACTGCATTTTAAAAATATTTTCGTTAGTGAATTGTAGATATACGGAGGTGTAATTGGAGTTCCATTAGTCAGAAAAGCTATTGGAGTAAATAAGGATACAAATACTCCAAACTGCATGAGAACTATAAATGTACAAATCCAAGAAGTTCATGATAACCAAGTATATAAAATAAAATAAAATCACCCTGAATCATTGCATATAATAATCAAATTGCTGGAATATACTGGTAAAAAAGAGAAATGTACAAGCAGTCAGAGGATAAAGACACACTACATAAAAGGTACAAAGTAAGGATGACAGCAGAATTCTTTTTTCAAAGCAGTCAAAAAATAAGGCAGTGGGTCAAAGTGCTAAAAAAAATGTGAATCTAGAATTCTATACTCAATTAAAAGTATCTTTTAATAACAAGGCTAAGTGAAGACTTTGGGGACTTGAAGAACTAAAAGGATTCATCTCCAGCAGACTGGCACTTCATGGAATGTCAAATAAAATCCATAAAGCAGAAGAAAATGATGACAAATGTAAATATGGATTAAAACAAAAGAACAGAGAGCACTAAGGATTTTTTGGGACACACAGAGTATGAGACCAAGAAAGAGAATGCAAATTCAACCACCAGAGATGATGTTTTAAACTAAATCCTTATTAAAAGAACGTGAATGATAGTTACAAAAAATGAACAGAGTGAGAAATACTGACAACTAATATATGCAAAGACAGGGACGCTGTGGCCAAAGAACAGTGTCCTGCACTTGAAAAAACACAAAAGAGGATCAAGAACTCCAGAAAACTGGCTAATTTTAAAGCTTGGAAAGTAAAGCTCAAAGAAACAATTATTTCCAGAAAGTTCTTTCAATTAAATAGATAATTGAAAAAAAAAAACCATCAATCACCAACATAAATAAAAAGTAGTTAGTTTCATTAATTTTTTTACAAACAAAAATTACTTAGTCAACTGTGTGTCTAGTCTTGAAAAAAAAATCTTCAATATCCCATCACTCCAATTACAAACCAACCATTCACCAGATCTTATTAATTAGATAAGCACACCAATTAAGTTTCATAATACTTAACTCAGTGACTTCTAGCACAGCAAAAATTGTTACATATTTTGTGTTGGAAGCAGTCCTTTCTTAAAGGCACATATTCTCCAGTACCTTATGGCAAACTCAGAATCCTTTCTTTCCTCCGAAACACCAGTTAACTTTTTTCCCCTTCAGCCTCATGGTGGCAATGCAGCTCCAGGAACATTTGCCATCTATGCAGAAAGAATGGGGAAAGGAGATGGCTTTTAATCATAGAGGAAAAGGTTCCACAGAGACTTTTTTTCCTGTATCACATGACAAGAACTTTGATAAGTGGTCACTTCTAGCTCAAACTGAGGCTTGAGAGTCATATATTTTCACTTTCCTGAATTTATACCAAAGGAAGGCAAAGGAGAAAGGAGTTGAAAATGACTTTGATTTAATCTTCATACAGCATAAAACAGTAACCCAGAAACAATGAAGCTAAAAATAGAAGATGACTGGAATGGAAATTGATCTTTAAAAGGGATAAAGATCTCATTAAAATATTTATTAATATTCTAGGAGTCATTTACAATCTGGAAATAAATTGCACAACTGTATTGACAAAAACTATAAAAAATCTTATTTTGTAAATATCTATTACAATAAAACATGTATGACTTCTAAAATCTATAAAAATACCATTTTGTAGAAGAAATTTGAAGATTATGGCATACTAAGGGTGAAAGTATGCATGGAGTTTAGTCTGTAGCTGTAGATCTCTGATAGTTGGGACCAAGAAATTTCTCACTTTGTCTACGAACACACATACACACACACACCCAAGGCTACCACAATGACCTAGGGCTACAAGACATTTTATTCTAATAGGGAAGAATGCCTGCCATATCTTCCATTCTCCACATGAAGCAGCTGGTAGTATCTTATTTGATAGGCACTGTGTTGTTTAAAAATATCAATATATTAAAAATAACTAGCACAGAATAACAATTTTTTTAAGAGAGAGAGAGAGAAAGAGAGAGAGAGAATTTTTAATATTTATTTTTCAGTTTTTGGCAGACACAACATCTTTGTTTGTATGTGGTGCTGAGGATCCAACCCAGGCCACACGCATGCAGGGCGAGCGCGCTACTGTTTGAGCCACATCCCCAGCCCAATACATAATGCAATTTTAAAAAGAAAGAAACATTACAACCAAATTGATAATGAAGAAAACTTTGTAAGAAATTGAACACTAAAACAAAAGTCAAACTAAAATATTTCAAAATTGAAAAAAAATTATTCAAATTGATGGATGGACATATTTATGTTTTTTATTACTGTGGCAAATTTTGCTGAAAATATTAATATTGAAGAACCACAATAATTCTGAAACATGGAGAAAGGATATTGTTATGGAGTTTTCTTTGATAATAAAATAGCATTCCAACTCTGTGGTCTTTATTTTGATGGAGACTTAAGATTAATTTTAAAACTTTTGTTTTTCTCCTTTATGATACAACATATATGAAATAACATTGGGAAAATGATTAGAATTTTGGTAGAAGTTGAATGTGAATTTATAGAATTTATTCTTTCAAAAACAGAAAATTTGAAAACTTTTTTTCATTTAGGTCTTCCCATCTCTTCTTTTTTGAATATTACAAAATATATTTCCCAATAAATCCCTCGGTGTAATTAGATTCATTATATAGTGCTATGCAATGATATCTCTTAAATTTACTTAAAGTTTTCATATATCATATGAGTTGCATTGCTTCCAGTCTAATTCTAGATCTTTTATTCATTTTGAGTTTATTTTTGTGCAAGGTGAGGAATAGGATTTAGTTCATTTTTCTACATATGGATAAACATTTTTCTTAGCAGTATATATGAAAAACTCCTTAAAAAATATGAATTGTAACTGCATTTTGCCAAATATCTTCTGCTTCTTCAGAATGATGAATTATCATTGTGTTTTCCAAATTCTGTTTATCCTGTATTAACTAAAATATGTTATCTTCTTGGTACAAGGACTACATTAGTAATAATGCTAGATGTAGATTAATTAATGTTGACCACGACTTCTATTTAAGAAATGATCTAGCAGAAGATTCTTTGTCTCTATGATTTTAATGAAACATATTTGTGATGATTTGGGCTTTCCAGAATGAGATTATTTTCCAGGCAAGAAGGTGCTTATGAAATTGTTTTCCTTTTTAAAGGCCATTTCTGAATATAAACATGTTTAAAGGTCAATTCTGAGTGTGGACTCAACATAGAGATCAAATGATTCTAAGCATAGGTTAGCCAAGGTTTGTGTATTATAGAATAAAGATTTTGATGAAAATACATCCTACCCCAGAAAAATTCTAATTCTATTAGTGGCATGCCAGTCAGAAAAGTAATTCAAATAAAGTAGTTTCAGAATTCAGACATGCAATATTTATTGAACACCAGTGTCATTATAGGGAAGAAATTTCACTTTTCCATTTTTCCTTCTGAGGAGAGAAGAATTTTAATTCAAAGGGAAGTAGCAATGTACCCAGCTCAAAAGTCTTTTCTAGTGTCTCTTAAAGATATTGGTCACCAAGTGACACAAAACTGACTCCTTATAAAGATGTAAGCTGAAACTATTTTAGAGTGATTCCTGAGAAACATGCCATAGTGACCAGTGCTGGGAAGTGTGGTAGAGTAAAATGGCATGTTGTTTTTGAACTTCCTTCCCTGTTGGTCCCACTCAGAATACTATTTTGATATGGAGGACTACAGACTTGTTAGGGCCAGAAAGACAAGAGTCAAGCCTTAAGAGAGATGGGTAAGACATACTGAACACTTGTGCAATCAGGAAGTTCACTTGAAGGAGTCCTAGAAAACCTACCTTACTTGATGGTTTGCTCTAGTGTTTTTTGAGGAGTTTAAACCATTACAGAATGAGTTGTATAAGTTGGGTAAATGAACCAATCCCAAACAGATATGACTTCTAAAACATTGGCAACCATCATTTCTCTTAAAAATGTAAGACCTTGTGAAATTTTGAAAATGTCCAAACAGATGAACTGGGGGAAGACCATGAATTCTCTTTCATTGGGCTGGATAAAACGATGAGAGTGATTTGTATGAAAATATGGCACTGCTTTCTATACAGGAAAGGTGGTAAAAACAAGTTACTTAAGAAATAATTCCAAGTAATCTTCATTAGTAATCTTTTATATAGTTAAATAATGGTAGCACAATTTAAAGCTAAATCACATTAATATCAAGAATCCTAATTACCTACATTAGGGTTTTCTTCTGTATGCCACATCTTTTTTTCTCTATGTAATGTTTATGTTATTTTTGATCAAGCAATAATCAAATCAGTACTGTTTATTTTTATGCACTGGCATGTGGATAAGGAGTTAATGTCAAATTTGTTAACCACTACTACCCTCAAAGGACTGTTTGACATAACTTCCCTGGTTGGTCTTCTTTATGCTGAAGTGCTAAAGACTTAATAATTGGTACCAATTGCCCCAGTTGCCACAGTGAAGAAAAACTGCCTTGATCTAATTCAGTCAATCAGAAAGCAAGACTATTGGGCTCTGCTCATTTTCTGTCAAATATTAATCCAACCTTTTTTTTTTCCTTTCCAATCAGTTCAGGTACATTTTATTATTTCATACTAATTCTACCACTCTTTTAGTGAGATTTCCCAAAAGGATTCTACAAAAGTAAACAATAGTCAATTTTGCAAAAGAAGAATATCAGAAATTATTACCAGAGACTGGAGTTAAGAGAAAGTCCATTAGATGTACTTAATATTTCACTTTATTTTGGAATTGAGTTTATCAAACCAATAGCTAATTATACACATAAAATGCTGACAATATTATAACAGTGTTATAGGTAATGATGCCTTCAATAATATTTTTTCTTGTTCTCATGAGGAAAATCTGTGAAGACATTATAGTTTTGCTACTTTACTAATTTTTTTTTAAAGAACCTGAATCATTCAATAGCTTCACAAGATATAACGTAGAAGCAGGGTTATCTTTGTCATTCAGGCAGCCAAGAGTGAAGAGTAATCAAGCAGGTACAGAGGCACACAATTCTGCCTAATTCTACCACTAATCCTTTTTCATAATCTCCTGAATAATTCCCTTCATTTACATTGCTCTAAGTATTCAAAGGCCTAATGCTTCTCAGCCTGAAAACATGTATGCCTGATGCTTTTGAGAGAACTAAATTATCGTCTCTGATTTGCTTTCATGTACCTTAAGCCTTATATCCCTTCAGTGTTTGCAATAGGTAATAGAGGTGATAAAATAGAAAGGATTATATTATATACTAAAAAGCAAATTCTCAGGATATTAATTATTATTTAAAATAAAATTTATAAGCAATGCTGAAAATATGGATTGTATGTTGTTGCTGAAGTAGATGTGACCTTGAATACATACATTTAAGGATAAACCAGAAGTTCAGATTAAAGAAAAGGCTTTCCACAGAACAATTTTAATGTAATACATTTATTTCAGGAAAATAAATGGCAGTTGTAAAATTCAAAACCTTCAAACTCAGCAGTTTTCCCCTTTGCATAAATATATAAAATAACTATCTATTATTTTGATTTAATAAAGATGTCTCAGGCATGAGATAAGGAGGCTAAAAGTCATACTGAAATGAATGTGTTCACTTCATTTTAAAGTTCTATAATAAAAATTTACCATTAAAACTTTAACTTCATATAAAGAATTATAACATTTTTCAAAAACAAGTATTTGGAGGACATGAAAATTAACTATGAAGTTCTGAAAGGTTTTATTAAACCAAATTGGCCCCATTTCAACATATTAACTGTCGGTAGATTTTAATCATTCTTGTTATCTATTTGTAAGTGCAATTATATTTTTACTGGGTGCAAAGTCAAAATGGCTAGGTAATATATCATTCATTCTCCCTTCCATCCCTTAACCCCTTACCCATTTATTTTTTTTCCTATGACACACTTCATTCCATCATATATCCTTGTTAGTTTTTCATTAAATATGAGTTAAAGATTTACATTATAAACTTGACTTTTTATTTTAAGAATGAAAAAAAATTATTTTCTTGGTATTTGTTCATCCATTTGAAGGGTATGTTATCCTCAAATAAAGAAAAGAATGAGAAGAATTTCAGTGGAGACAATTCTTCCTGTACATAAAATATATTCTTTAAAATGAGAGTGCTGGTACCTGATTCTCTTTTCCAAATAATTCCTGCTTTTTATATGGAGTGTGCTAAAATGAAACTTTTTACTTCAGTGTCACTGAAGTAACATGATTGATGGTAAGTTATGTGGACTATAATGTGTTTCCAAAGAACAATTTCATTGTAATTCTGCATGGCATTGCATGGAAGTGTAATGATTCTTTTTGTTTATGAAAAATTATAAAGTAAGTTAGAGTTTAAAGTGTATGTATGAAATGAAGTTTTAAAATAACATTATGAGCATTTCTTTTACTCATAGTACTATTCATCTTCATCGACTAACTAAATGTAATCTACTGACATATGTTCCATATATTTTTGTCCAAAATATAAATGTAAATCATGAAAAACCATAACCACAAATATTCATAAGCAATGAAGAATGCATAATATAAGCTATTATGATCAACTTACTCTTTAAAAATAATACATCTTTAATTAAACTATTTCAGTATCAATAAATCTTTTGATATTTTATCAATAATCATTTTGATAATTTTAAGTGATTAATACCAATGATTATTGATAAAAAGCAACATAGAATCACGTGGAAATAAGTAAGTATAAATGCTCATAAGGAACAAATGCATGCATTAATGTTTAGATGGTTAATTTGTATATTTCACTGATAGTAGTGAATTTGTATTTGTCTATAATATATAATCTACTATTCTTCCCACATATGTAATAAAGTTATGAAACATTAGCTTGTGGGGACAAATAAGAATGAGATTGTGAACATCATCAAAAAATATACTTGAAACAATTCAAGTTCCATAAGCAGTGCAATGGATGAATACATTGTGTAAATTAGCACCCCAGACAGAAACATGTGTTCAATATATTGAGACAATTAAACTGTAAAACAAAAACAAAAACTATTTTCAACATAACCCTACAGAAATAATAATGATAACAATAAGTTACTGAGAATAAAAAGGAAGTACCTCAAACAAAACAATGATTCTTCAGAAATACATGGTAAAATTATAATTACAGGAATCAAAGGATCTTGCTCACCTCTGTGCAGAATGAAGATGAAATCACTGTGACACAACATAACTGTCAATATCCCACATATTTATCTGAATGGGGAGTCCTAGGTGTTTAGATTTCCATTAAACAGACCATGAAATGATCACTTTGTTAAAATAATTCTCTATGATTCTCCAGATCATATTACCCCATTCACTCAGATTTTCAATGAAGGAAACAAAAAACTTACACTGAAATCATAGAATAAAATTATTAAATACTTGAAGAAAACAAAATTATATTGCACCAAGCTTTCAGAAAAGAAACAACAGAAAACAAGATCAGTTAAGTAGCCTCTGTACCACAATTTACAAAAAAACTGATACATTAAGTTAAGCATATGACCAAATTTGATGATTTAGTTAGCTTTTTCATTTCTGTAACCAAAACACATGACAAGAACAATTTTAGAGGAAGAAAGTTTATTTGGCCCGCATGGTTTCAAAGGTCTCAGTCTACAGATGGCGAGTTCCATTGCTTTGGAACCAAAATGAGACAGAATATCATGGCATACTCCCTCTTTTGCAGAAGTAACTTCTGTTTCTTTTATTCAGTTACACATTTAATTTACAGCCTCAGTGGTACCAAGATGGAAAATTTATTACACTAGTGTAAAGAAAATTGTAAATGTAAATATTTTGTGATTAAAAATGTATTTGGCACTTAGTAAGACAGTGCATCCATACATATATACTTAAGACAAAAATAAATTTTTGGATATTTATTTTTTATGTTCATACTATGAAAAACTTGTGTTAGCTGCTTTTTTCTCTATGTATTCTAATTGTAACAAGAATTAAACCAGTGGAACTGATTGTGGATAAAATTAACATAGAAATATATTAACCTAAAATTATGTTAGTTCAATTCTGTATCCTACACAAGGATTTAAAGTTCTGCTTTAGACAATGAAGGTATGTCAGATGCTCCTAGGAAATTAGCATTTTTTTCTATGTAATAATATTTTGTTCATTTTTATTTGGCACTTATAAAACTGTGCATTTCCATAAAGTTGATTTAATAGAACATCCCTTAAGTTAAAAATTACTCCTTCCTGTTAAAAAAGGAAACAAAATCAATCATTCAGAGATGAGATTCTTCATATAATTTTTATTAATTATTGCAGAATGTAGAGGGCTTTGTCTTCTGGATATGCTAACTTAATTATTCTTTTTTTGAATTAAACGGTTTTGAATGAGATATAACTATCTTTATATTTGGGTCCTTGTTTTATCAAATTACACTGAATTTTTAATGTTAGTATTATATACTAACTTTCCATGGATTTTTCTGTTATAAAGTCTTAGTGAACCACCATCTCTGTTTATAGTTTGAGCAATGCTTTTCAAGTTTATTAATATTTTACACATTACAATGTTATATGTATAGCCATATTTATTCCCCGATTTTCCTAGTAACAACATTACTTATCCTCTCTACTCTCAATCATACTGAAGCAAAAATTAAAATCAAATCAAGGCAATTCTTCACTTAGCCCCCCAAAAAGGTCCCTGTAACTAGATAAATAATTAGCAGATATGCAAAGAATGTGGATAAGAATAGATATAGTAAAATATTAGAATAAAATCAAAGTACATAGGTTATAATAAATTAATTAACCAGAATTAATACTTGAAGAATGAAAGGAAGTTAAACTTTTTAAAAGTTATTATATGGTATTAATGATTATTAACTGAATTTTGAACTATATGAAATATACTTGGCCTAAACTAAGGAGATGATGTAATTCATTTGTAAATATTTTGTTGACAAAATAAACTTAATTCTATTTTCTAATTGCCTTTACCCAGTTTTTAATTATTTTTCTATTTTACTGAGAAATTTCAATTAAAAATAATACTGTACACGGCTTATTTTCACCAAGTCTTTCAGATCTTTAACAGGACCTGACCAAGTGAATTAAATTATGCCTTCAAGTTGTAAAGTAAATTCGCTTTAAAAACATCTAACTCATTCTGACTCAAACATTTAGTCAATTAGATTGTGTTTAGTAATTGATAACTGTTGGGCAGTCTACTAAACTGGAAAAGACAAGAGTACTTAGTGTTGTGTGGAAATCAAGCTTATCTTGACTGATTCTATTACCTATGAAGAACATGTTATCCAAAGTAGCATTTATAGCAATCAAATACAAGGTATACACTGTTGAAGTAAATTCCTCTGAATTGACAATGGGAATAATAATATGTGTGTCCTAAACCTTGTGCCCAATTGCAGATTTAAAATACATAAATCAGGAAATAAATACTGTCATGATAGCTGCAATGACTTCTGACAACTACCAGGGAACTCCACAGGTAGTGGGCACAATCCCCCAACATGACAACCCTCACTTCAGATTCCAGCTGTAAGTTCAAGTGCTCTCAGACTACCTACCCTTCTGATCAATGTGTTCAGAATGGGGGGCTTCCCATTCACCACTCAGGTATGATAATCCACTGGAAGTACTCATATAACTCTGGAAAGTGCTATACTGTTGATTATAGTTCTACTGCAGCAAAAAGGATACAAATCCAGGCCATGAAGAATCACAGACAGCGAGGTGTGGGACTGCTCCAGACTTCCCAGACTTCTGCATCTTCTCCCTTTGGAGAAAAGATCCATTACAGTCTCAGTGCATTGATCTATAATACACACAGTGTATTGTTAATCATAGAAATTCAGCCAAGCTTCAGTTCAATTCCATAAATGTGATTGATTGAATCTTAGCCAAATTGATTAAAATCAATCCCAAGTGACCACCCCATTTTATATATATATAAATGAAATCTATTCAAAACTTCTAATTATATGGTTGGTCTTTTGGGCATGTTTATCTTTTCCCCACCCTTAGTCATCTTTTTTGGATACACTATCCCAAGTACAAGAGCAAGATTCGTCACTTTGTTAGCCATAGTTGGTCAGTGGATCACACCTTGAGTAACAGAGACACATCTCTGTAGAAATTACAGGAGTTTAGAGGTGCCCCACCAGGAACAAAAACAAAGCCTAGACAAACGTATTACTATATAACTGTAGCAGAGAAAATAATCCAAGTTTTTTCTTACTATGGCAATGAAAATGTCTAGCTACATGTTTTCTAATGTAAAACTTATGTATATTTTTATTTCTTTAAGAATGATAATGTTTTCATCAATGATACTTTTAGTAATAGTGCATTACATTTGACAGAAACATTAGCCGGGTTATATTAATATTGTTTTCCATAATATATATCTGTTTTTCACAAAATTCAGGCGCAATCTGTATTCATTGTCAAGAAATAAAAATGACCTCAACAGTATAAAAGTGACTCTCAGGGTCATTGAGAATCTCCTAAGTTTTCTGATTTTTGTACAATTTCTAAAACAACTGAGCTTGAAAAATATTTAAAAAAATGAAATTCTTCAGTAAGAAATCCACTAGAAAAAAGTAAATCATCCCTTCTGGAAAGAACAGAAATAAATATTCTAAGGTCTCTGTATCAGTCTAATCACCGTTTTCAAAAACTATGTAGTACTGAGTAAAGATGTCATTGTACAGTATTTCATTTCAAAAAGTTTAAAAATGGAACAAGTTTTATAACTTTCAGGACAAAAGGAAATGAAGACTAGAATAACTAAAAGGAAATTTTCATACTGAACAAATGAATGTAGATGGAAGAAGAACACTTGCTATTTTTATTTTCTTCCCATATTAATACCATCTCATTTTAATTGGCTGTGATATTCTTGTAATATACATATGCATAAATCAATGCAAACTCAAATATATTATTGTTTTTATATGTACAATATTTACTCAAATATATGAAATAAATCAAGAGCATAAAAATGCCCTTTTAGCTATTTTTAACACACTCTTCTTATACAAACAACACCATTATCTTTTCTAAAACCACATGTAACAGTTATCAATAATCATGTCTTCACAATTTTTTGCATTAATAATAAAGGTATTCACAGACATCATTTTCATTTATGTTTCTTTTTTGAGAAAAAGGAGTTCCTGTTGTTCTATAATTACTTGGAATACTGAACTCCATTCATCTTGCAGATCTTTTAAACATTTATTTTCTTAGTGAATTCCTTCATATATATATAAATGAATGCCTGGTTCTGAAGTCAGACACATACTCTACAGTGGACAGAATAGTCACACATGCCAGAAAAAGCATCCCTGAAAATTAGAGGGATGAAAGCAGTGGGAAGCATAGGTGAACTACCAACATTATGCAGTTTCCAGAATACATGTGATATTCTGAGGCAGAGGAAGTGTAGATACAGACCAGTTGCATGTCAAATTAGTCATTCCAGTTTGTTAAGAGATTGAGTATCTCATATATCGACTTGTTCAAGTTTTGCAAGCCCCTAAATAGCACCTTTAAGTAGAGCAATTAATTTTTTTCTTCATTAACTTTAATTATGCTTAGAAGCCTAGAAATCTTGGCACAGTTTCAAAAACAAAGGCTGCTTGATAAGTGGGTTTTCCCAAGTTCTCACAAATCACAGTGACACTGAAAGTATCAGCATGGGCCTCATTAAGAAGAAAAATAAGGAGACACTGAAACCTGGATAAGGTATGATTAGTTTAAGGTTTCTCTACAGTATTGAAACAATGAACCAATGAGGAATAATAACAGATTTCATATTTTCCTACTATTCTTAATTTATTGTAGTGTAATGAGATACATTAAGTACATGGATTTTCTCAAAAATTTGGTATCTTGAAGGGAATATTTAAACAACATTTAAATGACAACCAAAGTGCCCCATTTCATAGGAACAAGTTATTAATAGCAATGAATTCCCACTATGCTAATGAGAATGTGCGTACCACATAACCATTATGAAGCTTGACTAGAATATTTATACCTCTGTATCAACATGATTTTTCACTAGTTACTGCATTTAAATTGTATTCACATGCTTGAATTATTTTTCTGTACTGGCTACCATTGTTTTATCCTGAATCTGAATGAAGAAAACAAATTAAAAAGTGATACAGAAATTTTCTATTGTCAATTGGTATCATCATTTCTTCTAGGAATGATGTCATATATCAACATCCATGTGTTTTAACAAACATTTTTGTGAAACCTGAATACGGAAACTCAAGTATTTCACTTATGATTACTAACATATATTGTGTTTCCTACAAATTGCCTTAGAACCTAGAAATCTTGGAACAGTCAGTTTTGAAAATGGGTGTAATGTAATTGGGTTCATCTTTCAAATAGAACATTCTGGCAAAAGGAAGAAAATAAAGTGTGAGAATTGGTTAAAAATGAAAGTGAACTATGAAAATAAATTGGAATAATCTGGGGGATATACTGTGGCTTCCCTAATTCAGAACAAAATATGTGTGCTTCACCCTGTTTTTATTCTATTCTCTTGCTTGCCCGATAGATCACAAATAGACTTGACTGCTAGAAGATAAATCATATATATATATATATATATATATATATATATATATATATATATATATATATATTTCAGATATAACTAAAGCAGGATTATAACAAATTGGCTGAATTTTCTCTTGCATGAAGTGGTTAATAAATGCTTCAATATATTTTGATATCAAAAAACAAGTTAAAAGATAAAAAACTAAAATATAAACACTTTCCTGCAATTTATTAATTTGAAATTGTTTCTTTATATATGTTGAAATTATTATTTTCAGCATATGATTTTCATATTGCTTAGATTTACAGCTTCTGTTTAACAACACAAAGACCTAATATTTAGTAATACTGCTTTTAGATTACCCTTTATAAATCACATAAAAATGCAAAGAACAATTATGAATTCTATAATAAATACAAATAAAAATGAATATTTATTTCCTATACTCCATTAGTTTCACATCCAAAAAATAAAATTCACATATCTAAACTCCTCAGAATATTCATATTAAGGAAATGCTTCTTGTATGGATTTCTAACAATTTGGTTGAAATTGCATTAGAACATTCTAAAAATAAGAAATGGCTTGGTATGAAAGAATAAGAGTTTTTTTAAGAAAGGGATTGGAGTTTATGTGTGTTCTAATTCATTAAGAAATTCATTTTCAGTGCTAAATATTAGACTTCATAAAACATACACTTCAGCCTCCATATTTGTGGAAAAGAGTAAAATCTTTAAGGATAGTAGAACATATATTTATCTGTTATAAAATTTGTAACTAAATTCTGTTATATATTTTGTGCTTTATAGTGTATAGAAAGTATTAAACTTTAAACAAATCTACTTGATTTCTGTCAGATTAGAGGAAATAACAATTAACAGAACATAAATTTTTACCAAGCTTAATGTTGCAGAATTTATTCACTTTATATTAATTTGACATTCACTGTCCTGTTTATGTTAGTACTGAGAATATAATAAGTTTGCTTCCCTCATACTCTAGATAGTACACATTTAATGAGGAGAAAAGATAAAATAACACCAACAGCTAAATATTAACAATATGAAAGTTTTTGTGTTAACTTTTGCAGAGTGACATATGACTTTCTGTGTTTTTCCTTCAAAATAATGTTAAAAGATAAGAGTAATGGCCAAAAGAGATACAGTTATCTAGGGATGGAAAAACAGGATCAGTTTGAAGTTATAGAAGAAATAACTAATAAAAATTGGAAATATTTTCTCAGTGGTGCCTTTCCATTGATAAAGCATAATTTATAGGCCTGTTATATAGAACATTTCAATATTTCTGAGTTTATTCTCAAATTTGATTGATTCTTCTGTTATAATTCTGTTGTCTATCTTGTGATTATTTGAATCTAAAATAGGTTAAATTTATAATGTATTTGCTCATGACATAAGCCAAAAATAGCATTCATATTATCAAATGAAAGCCTGTATATAAGAAAAGTATAAACATTTTTCTAAAAGTTGATGATGAAGACAGAGGAGAAAGATGATGAAAAACTATAAAAATTTACCTCAGCTGAACAGGACCTTTTAATTTATAGGAAGTAACTTGGTCTGAGAAGCAGAATCAAACTTAATAGCTTAAATAATCAATTGGAGAGAAAAAATAAGAATACCTAAAAACCTGGATTTGATACTCAGCATTAAAAAACATAAATAAGCAAATAAGAGAGAAAGGTCAGAAGAACATAATTGTTAATAATCATATCAGTTTTTCATGTTCTAAGTTAAGGAAGGAATTTTTTTCTCAAATATGTTCATTTAGAATTGAAAAATACTATGTAGTCACTTTCTTTTATAAATATGAAATTTTATATTTTATGACTCCATATACCTTTTAAAATTCTACAAAACAATCATTAAGTAGCTTCATCATATATTCAATCTTCTACCTTGGGCAATCTACCAATCTTCCAGTTTTGATCTATTTTAGCCAGAGTTGTTAAGGGAATATCAATATTTAAAATATGTGTAGTTCTATTTTCAAGGTAGTAAAAGTTCTCACTCATTAGTCTGTTGTTGATTATTATTTTTTTTGCTGTCAGGATCCCATTAGAGTCTAAAATTGATCAAAAATCAGACAACTTGAATGTTTTATTTATGAAATCTAAGAGGACATGTCATTATTGACAAATATTCTAACAGTATGGTGGCCTAAATTCTCTAATCATTAACTCTGATACTCTTTTAATAAGAATAGATTATCACAGTTATTTCTAAACTTATAAAACTAATTTCACATATAGTTGGACAAAAACGTAGCAAACCATGAATTCATATTTTTGGCTGTCTTTATTAGATACAAGTGGTTCCCAAGAGAATAAAAAGTAAAGCAAACATGCAAATTTTACGGGTGTATTTGCATGCACATCACATAGCAAAAAATCCCTACTCTTTTCATCTTGTGTCCTATTTCAGCATCATTATCAGTGACAGGTGGTGTTAAGTAAGACAATCTTAGTTTTTAGGAATATATTTATGAGCCACTAATCGATTATTTACAATCCTGGAGAAAATGAAAAGACTCCTTCAAGTTCACACAGTATCTATCAGAGTTCCATTTATCATTGATGCTTAAGAAGCACAAGGATGTGTTTTATGCTATCAATCAAGTTAAAAAATTACTTTTCTAAATTGGAAAAAATCTTCATTTTTCTAGAAATAAATGAAATCAAATGTCCCTATTTTGGAAATTAAGTAACTCATGTAACAATGTCTTTTAATAAAGAAAATGATTAGTTCACGCTTAGACTTTTGAAGTATCCACTAGGACTTTTTGAGGCTTTATTTTATTAATCAAACCAACAAGAAAAGAATAGAATTGCATTTTTCATGTGAAATAACATTTTTGGACTATAATTGAAATTGATAATTTGTTTCTCAAAAATGTATAAATTTTCTGCAAATCTAATTAAAGAAAAATAACTTTAAATGAGAAATATTTTACATATTATACTTTAAAAGAGGAAATTTGAGAACTAACATGTGAAATAGTCTTTAACAATATGGAAGCTATGCAAGCGATGCAATTCTAATATGTTAAAAATAATACTCTAAAGATAGAGAGAAGAGTAGTGCTAACCCTAAAAAGAAATGATGAAAAATATAACCGAATAAATGGATTTATACCTATATGAAAAGATATTAAACCTCTCTTACAGTAAGAGAATTACTTAAAAAGTAATATTTCTCATTACATTGGTAAAACTCTAAATATATTAAAATTCTCTTTTGTCAAAGGTAAGGGGGGGTTCTCATGTGATGGTAAAAAATAGTGCAATCTCTATAAAACGGAATTTGAAAATAACTATAAATTTGCATATTTTTGAATCCAAAACAACTTTACTCCAGAAATTTGTCTTAATATTCCTCAGGCTGGAATATGAAAACACATTAATTAAGATACTTGATTAATAACAATGGATTGAAAGCAAACCTAGTGACTGTTAATTGGGGACTCACTAAATAAATTATGATTATCATGGAAATGTAATATACCAAGCTTTAGCAAACAAAAATAAAAACCCTAGGGATATTGCTATGTACCATTACAGAACAATCTCCAGACTGTATTATTAATTCAAAACACCAAAGTATATAAAGGAGTTTATAAACTCAATACAATCAAAAAAAGTTCTAATACAAATATGTATGTATGTGTTTTATATATATATATATATATGCATATTATATATGATACAGTTTGATTTCTCTTTTAAAATGTAATAAAATACCATAACTTAGAACAAAATTCATCAAAGAAATTAAAAAATAGCTTTCAGAGTGTAGGGAAGAAATTCTTCCTTAAATTATTGAACTTAAACAAATTTTAATTTTCTTTTACTCTATAAATGTAGCAAATATTCTTCACATTCATAAAAGTTTTTATAGATGCAATAATTACTGTACTTCACATAATGGGACCTTTGAAAGGATTTACAGACAAACGTATAGAAAAACACATAAACCAAGATACAGTTAAAGAAGCTTTTCATGCAATCTTTCTTGTTCTGCTGAAGTGGTTTGTATATGACAGAGCTTATCTCAGAAATTTTGCCCTACAAAGGCTAGACATAGAATTTGATAAAAGTTTCTATACATGTGATCCCAAAACAATGATTTCCAAAGGTTTTTATGATGCTAAGAAAAATAAAATATCAAAGGAATTCTGTAAATTCAAATCATGGTTGTTTCACTTGTCCACTACATATGCTAGAATTTGTTCTGGAATAAAAAGGCGAATTAGCACAAATCCATATCACAATATGCTTTCACATACTGTACAATGTCTTTCACATAATTTCTTTATCAGTGATCCAATTTGTACACTAAAGATGTTAGCAAATAATTTATGAGAATGCAGTGGCAAAACTTTACAAAGAGTTCTGATTCAGACAATCTATAACATATTTTCATGGTGCTGTACTTAACTATTTTTTCAATTGTGTTTATATTATTTGTCAATTGTGAAGGCAAATGAGAATAAATGTACATCAAAATCTGATTAAATCAATAGCCCTAAAACTCCTTTGAATTATTAAAACCATTACAAATTGTTTTGCTTTTACAAGACTCATTCCCTTTTGTCTGCCTTGTCAACAGAACCCTAGTTTTATTCTGTCTTCACGAGTAGTCAAGAGAAACTAGAACTTTTCAAAGCCTAATAGAATGAAATATGGTGATTCTGAATCATTCTTAATTGTCTTAGTACACTTACTATCAAGAGTGTTACCACCTCTACATGATGCCTGGTACTGTGGCAACCATCTTGGAATCATGAGGGAACACATTATAAGAAGATTCTTAGGATGGTACAGCATAAATATAAGGAATCTGAACTTTAGGGAATATTGGTGATCTACTGATATGATCCAACTGGGAACTGAATCAACTCAGGACTTGTATTATGTGGGATGTTATGATATTATTTTAAGCTGTTTGAGTTTGTTTTTTAAATACATTCAAATGCGGGCTGGGGATGTGGCTCAAGTGGTAGTGTGCTCGCCTGGAATGCATGTGGCCCGGTTTCGATCCTCAGCACCATATACAAAGATGTTGTGTCCGCCAAAAACTAAAAAATAAATATTAAAATTCTCTGTCTCTCTCTCTCTCTCTCTCTTTAAATAAATAAATAAATAAATAAATACATTCAAATGCATTTCAGTTGATATATTGCATATTCTAGAATTTTCTTCCTTTCCTCTTAAGTCACTGAAAACATTTTTCCCTTAAAACACCATTTTCATTATATTACTATTCTGCCCTAGAATTATGCATAAACTCAGTGCATAAAATTTATTCTTTTATGTTTATTTTAAAAGTCTCGATAAGCTGTTCATTTCTACTGTCCTTTTCAGCCAATCACATTAACCTGTTCTCCTGTTTTCCCCATATCTTTATTGGTTCATCTTGTTTCTCCAATGGTCTCCATATTCCTATTTTTAAAAAAATTGTACCAAGAAATATGATACCCAAACAAATCTCACAAACTGTACAAATCAGAGATATTTTCTATGATAAAGTATTAATATAAATTTACCAAATTAAAGTATTTATATGCCACTGATTATTTTTTATTTTTTATTCTCATGTTAATCTAACAAAGACCTCATATATTTTTAGCAGAAATAGTGAGGGAAAAGACAGTCTAATAAATCAAGAAGAAAGTTGAGTCATTGTCTATTGCACTCTCAAAGGTACAATTGAGATGACTTCATTGAGATAAGATCAATGATGTGAACAGCCTTTGTAAAATTTTCCAAATTTAAATGACTAATAATTTGTACAGAATCAAAAATTGGGTCCACTGGCAAAGTTTTTGAAGGAATCTGTTTTAAAGTGTGTATTGTTATACATGCCTTAAGGTATAAAAAGATGAGTTTTATATTATAGTTCTATGAAGGTGAAGAAAACAAATTTACATTTTTTAAAAATTTACATTGCATCTAAAAAACTTATTTTATGCTTAAGGCAAATCATTGCTTATCATTAAGAAAAATAATATGGCTCAGAGTACAGTGTCTTATACTAACTCTATTTGGATTTATAGAATAAAAATGTCAAATATCTCAAGCAATCAGGGAAATGCAATCAAACTACATTGAGATTTTAACTAATTTCAGTCAGAATGGCAATTATCAAGAATACAAACAATAGTAAATGCTGAAGAGGATATAGAGAGAAAAGTCACACTTTTTGTAAATTACCACAATCATTTTTGAAATCAATATGGAAGAATAATAAAATTATGTCATTTTCAGGAAAATTGGTAGAAATTGCAAACATTATATTAAGTGAAATAAGCCAAATTCAGAAAGTCAATGGTCAAATGTCTTCTCTCATGTGTGGAAGCTAGAGAGGAAAAATGAAAAGAAAGGATGTGGATCTCATGAAAATTAAAGGGAGATCAGTAGAATGGAGGAAAGAGATCAAGGGGAGGGAGGAGGAGAGGGAATGTGTAAAATACTAGGGGAAAATGTTGGCCAAATTACATTCAAATATGTAAAAACAAATACCACCCTTATACATGACTATAATGTGACAATTAAAAATATGGAAAAAAGAAGGAAAACGTATTTTGTGTTTAGTAGTTTTTATTTCATCCTGACTGACAGACAATAAAATCTTAAATGCTATTAAGTAATTTTAAAAAAAACCTTTTCTGGAGTTTCCATGCCTAATGCTTTCTCCAAAGTTCTTGTTGGAATTTAAATCCCAGTGTAGTACCATTGAGATGTGAAACTTCTAGGAGGTGATGAAGCCATAAGGAAAGAGGCCTTATTAATGTCATTAGTGACCTTGAGAGAGGGTTGGGTGGAAGTAGTGAAGCCTGTATAGCCTTTCACTTTTCACCATGTGAGGACAGAGTGCTCCCCACTTCTTGAAAACATAGCAAGAAGTCTGTCACCAAAGAGTGAATATCAGAAACTTGATCCTGGACTCCCCCATCTCCAAAACTATTAAATAAACTTCTGTATTTTATAAACTGCCCATTCTCCAGTATTTTGTTATAGCAGTAAGAATGAACTAAGGCAATATTTATAAATAATATTATATTTTCATAAAATCTATGCTTTTTATAAATTGAAAAGTATATTTTTCAGAAAAATTTTACAGAAAAAATGTCTCATCCTGAAGAAAAGCTGTTAAAAATCTTTTTCTATCTTGCTGTTTAGCCATCTGCATGCATTTTAAATTTTGTGTTTAAACTTTCCAATATTTCATGTAAATATCTAATGCACACTGAATTTGGATATTAGAATTATGTCATCTTGGAGCAGGTTTTAATATTTTTAATATGTGGTAAACAAAGAGGTAGTACATGAAATCAATTTTTGAAGTTTTATTTTGTGTAGGCATCATCCTCAAATTTTCTTTATATCTATTAGCCAAATTTATTTTCATAATAATCTAATTAAGAATAATCATTAATAATCAAAATACAAAATCCAAAGACATATTAAATGACTGATCAAGCTGAGACCAAATAAGTGTTAAGTTGAGAAATGAAACTTACTATGTTATTTTACAATATTTCACCTCTATTGTCAAAGAATGATATATTATTTTTACTATTTATTAATAGATATGCTTTAAGAGAAAATTAACTGACATATACAAATAACATAGAATTTCAGTGATAAAGAATATTGGTTACACAGAAAAATTATTCTTTAAATGATAAAATGTCATTATCTTTTCCTAATTTATCACCATATCACTTTGAAGTGTTTAATATATAACCATTAAGCAGACTTTAAACGTGGTGTGATTCAATACACTTGAGACAACTTTAAAATGGCATTTATATTTTGCTGACTAGACGGAAAATGTGTTCTTGATTTCAGATTATGTGTTTTCATGTATTTCAAATATTAGAATTTGCATATCACATATATAAATCATATAAAGACTTTCAAATCAGATTTAATTGCTCTTCTACAAGAGAGCAAGAATCATATTTCCATCTGATTTTTATGGTTTCTAGCATGAAGTTTGATGAGACTGAATGACTTTAGTTAATGTGTTGCAAGCAAATATAAAAAGAACACGTAAGAGATATTATTTAATTCATTAATAAGGAAAAAAACTGGGTTTTAGAATTCAAAAAGCATTTGATAAATGTAATACATATAGACTGTTTAAAAATCCATTTTAGTAAAAGACTACTAGATTATATATAAAAACTAGTTAACACCAAAAAAAGGAAGTAAGCCTCAATATCTGGCTTCCAGTGTTTTTAAACTCTCCACCAGACTAAAGTCTAAAAGCACCTTCTCCCCTACAAGTTGAGACCATATATTTCAATAATTTGAAATTGTCTTGTAAATAAAATGCTATACTCAGAAGTAAACTGGATAACTGGGAAATGATCTCTTATGTCTATTTCTAAATTTTTGGGTAACACTTTTAACATTAAAACATGTCTTAGAACTTGAAGGACTTCATTTCAATTCCATTTCAGCACACCCTCCATTCTTTAAACTTAAATCTTTCCATCTCTGGAAATTTAAAAATTTGCCTATATGTTGACCATCCCTCTCTTTTTTTTTAAATTACACTATTTTAAACCTTCATTTTTATTAGGAGAGCCAACTCTATTTTTTTTTAATAACCAATGTATATAATAACTCTTGATTTTACCTTCTTTCAATCTTCTTTTCAAAATCTTGGTCCTCTTCACACAATTGTTTGTTTATTTATTTACTCATTTAGTATTGGTGCATTATAGTTATACATAATAATGCAGTTAAATATGTTGCACTTGTACATGCACATAATTTGATCAACCTCATTCCCCAGTACCTTCCTTTTCTCTCTCCTCCTCCCTCCTCACCTGCTTGCTCTACTCTACCAATCTCCCTTCTATTACTTACATTATTATTTAAATTAGTGCCTTATATATGTAAGTAAGAAGCATATGTGATATGTTCACTCATGGAAATAACATTATTTGGAAGATTTAGCTCCCCAGTAATTAACCACACCCTACCATCCTCCCTCCTTCTGAATTCCCTTCCTCTACTCTACTTTCATGAGATCCCCGTTTTTTATTCCTTTCTCTCTTCTACTCTCTTGTCTCTCTAGCTTCCACATATGAGAGAAAACATTTAAGCCTTGACTTTCTGAGTCTAGTTGATTTGACTTAGCATGATTTTCATGCATGTCTTTTTGAAAACCACCAAACACATCCTGGGGCCTCCCTTTCTTTTTCATTTTCCATTCCAACTTCTGTACAACTGGAAATTGTGTGAAATTCCTTCACACATACTAGCACCATTACTCTTAACATTTCTTCAGCTTCAAATCTTCCTTTAACCCTGTTTTATTCTTTAATCAGTCAATGGCTATATCTTCTTCTTGGGCACATTCCACTGAAATTAAGATTGTATGTGGCCAGCTCATACCAACATATAGTGTTCTGCATTCGTAGAAAATCTGGTCCAAAGAGCCCAACACTTGTTTTTTTTTTCTTTATCTAGAATAAAATGATGGTTTGATTATATGGTAATCATTTTCCACTACTTTAGAAGTTAAAACTGAGAGAGAGAGAGAGAGAGAGAGAGAGAGAGAAAGCAAGTGAGCGAGAGATATTAAGAAGGAAATGAGGTTATTGAGTAATGTCTAAAGCAAATATTTGAAATGCATTGATGAACACACTAATTGTTCAAGTTGACAGAGTAACATGGGATTTCTTAATGCATACATGTGTTTGGTAGGGCTAAAATCAGGTTAAATATGCATTTATGCTTCATTCATTTTTATTTTGTGAAAACTTTCAAAATCCATTCTTCCAACGATTGAAAATGTAAGTATTGCTACCTATAGGCACTCTACAGTGCGATGGCACAGTAGAATTCTTTATTCTATCTAACTGTAATTTATTATCCATTGGTCAAACTTTCCATATCCTTCCCTTGTCTCTATTCTCCTTGCCTCCTGGTAACTACCATTCTACACTCAATTTCTATGAGATAAATATTTTCAGATTCCATATATGAGTCAGAGTATACAGTAGTTATCTATGACTGGCCTATTTCATTTAACATAATCATCTCCAGTTCCATATGTTATAGAAAATAACAAAATTTCAAATTTAATTATTGAATAGTATTCTTCTATTCATATGTAGCATATTATCTTATCCACTCATCAGTTGAGTGGATAACTTTGGTTATCCATACATATGATAATGGACACATAGGTTGTTTTGTTATTATGAATAGTGCTGCAATGAACATGAGAGTGCAGATGTCTTTTCAGCATAATGATTTTATTTTTTATTTATTTTTTATTTTTTGAAGAACTTTAATACTGTTTACCATAATGACTGTATTAATTTATATTCCCCCAGTATGTGAAGCTTACCGTTTTATTTTCCACTTTCTCACCTGCACTTCATGTCTTTTGACTTTTTTGGTCAGTTTTTATTTTTTTAATTTTTTCATTATTTCTAATCAGTTACACATGACAGTAGAAAGCTCTTCAATTCATTGTATGCAAATGGAGCAGAATTTTTGCTTCTCTGGTTGTACATGAAGTAGTCACACCATTCATGCAATCATTCATGTACCTAAGGTAATGATGACCTTCTCATTCCACCATCTTTTCTACCCTTTTGTGCTCTCCACCCCTCTTTGCCCCATTCAAACTTCTTCCACTCATCCCATGCACCCCATGCATTATGGGTTAGCACCAATATTCAGAGAAAACATTCCGCCACATAACATGATATTCTCTAGTTCCATCCATTTACCTGCAAATACTGTAAGTTCATTCTTCTTTAAGGCTGAGTAATATTCCATTGTGAATATAGAATACATATTCTTTATGCATTCATCTGTTGAAGGGCATCTACGTTGATTCCACAGTTTAGCTATTGTGAATTGAGCTGCTATAAACATTGATGTGACTCTGTCATTGATTGTAGTATGCTGATTTTAAGTCCTTTGGATATAAACCCTGAAGTGGGATAATTGGTTCAAATGGTAGTTCCATTCCAAGTTTTCTGAGTAACCTCCATAATGCTTTCCATAGGGTTGCACCATTTTGCATTCCCACCAGCAATGTGTGAGTGTACCTTTTCCCCCACATCCTTGTTGACACTTATTATTGCTTGTATTCTTGATACTTGCCATTCTGACTGGCATGAGATGGAATCTTAGAGTAATTTTGATTTGCATTTCTCTAATTGCTAGAGATGTTGAACATTTTTTCATATATTTATTGATTGATTGCATATCTTCTTCTGAGAAATGTCTGTTCAGATCCTTAGCCCATTTATTGATTTTTTTCTTGATATTAAGTTTTTTGGGTTCTTATATGTCCTGGAGATTTCTTATATGTCCTGTTGTTTTCATTATAATGACCTCTTCTTTCACCTATTTGGATAAATTGATTCCCAAGTATTTTATTTTATTTTTGAGGCTTTGTAAATGGTGTGATTTTCCTAATATCTCTTTCAGAGAATTCATCACTGATTTAGAGAAATGCATTTGATTTATGGATATTGATTTTGTATCCTGCTACTTTGCTAAATTCATTCATTTATTCCAGAAGTTTTTTGGTTGAATTTTTTGGATCTTCTAATTATAGAATCATGGCCTCAGCAAATAATGATAGTTTTTAATATTGAGTTCTTTTTCTCCTATTCCTATCCCTTTAATTTCCTTTGTCTGTCTAATTGCTCTGGCTAGAGTTTCAAGGACTATGTTGAATAGAAGTGGTGAAAGAGGGCATCCCTGTCTTGTTCCAGTTTTTAGAGGGAATGCTTCTATTTTTTTTTTCTTTTTCTTTTTCTTTTTTTTTTTTTTTTTGC
>NW_026000057.1:46333396-46421975 GCF_001458135.2 Marmota marmota marmota
ATATATATATATAATAAATATATTATATTATATTTACTAAGATTTGCTTTGTGGCATAACATGAAGTCTATTTTGGAGAAGGATCCGTGTGCTGCTAAGAAAAAAGTGTATTCTTTTGTTGATGGAATATTCTATATATGTTTTGTTAAGTCTAAACTATTGATATTTTATTGAATTCTATAGTTTCTTTGTTTAGCTTTGTTTGGAAGATCAATCCAGTGGTAAGAGAGGTGTATTAATTCAATCCATATTATTGTGTTGCAGTCTATTTTGATTCTTGAAGTTGAGAAGAGTTTGTTTGATATACATATATGCCCCATTTTTTAGGGCGTAGATATTTATGATTGTTATATCTTGTTGATGTATATTTACCTTAAGTAGTATGAGATGTCCTTCTTTATCCATTTTTTCTAACTTTGGTTTGAAGTCCACTTTAGCTGATAAGATAAATCAAAATGCTTGTTTATGCTGTCCATGATATGTTTTTTCCCATTCTTTCACCTTCAGTCTATGGATGTCTTTTCCTGTGAGATGAGTCTCTTGAAAGCAGCATATTTTGTTGTTATTTTGTTTTTAATGCAATCTACCAATCCATGTCTTCTAATTGTTGAGTTTAGGCCATTCACATTCAGGGTTTTTATTGAGATATGTTTTGTATTCCCAGTCATTTTGGTTTATTTTTGGTTTTTAACTTGACTTGTTTTCTCCTTTGATTGGCCTTTCCTTTAGTGTAGTCCTTCCCCTTTCAGATTTTCATTTTCTCCTCATAGAATATTTTGCCAAGAATGTTCTGCAGTGCAGTCTTTCTAGTTCTGGGTTCTTTTAACTTTTGTTTATTATGGAAGGTTTTCATTGATGATCAAATCTGAAGCTTAATTTTGCTGAATATAAGGTTCTTGGTTGACATCCATTTTCTTTCAGAGCTTGTTATATGTTTTTGCAAGATTGCCTGGCTTTGCAGGTCTGGGTTGAAAATCTGCTGACATCTAAATTGGTCTGATTCCTCTCTCTAGCAGCCTTTAAGATTCTAAACTAATTCTTTATGCTACATATGTTACTTAGAATATGCCTTGGTATAGATCTGTTGTAATTTTGTACATTTGGTGTCCTTTAAGTCTCTTGTATTTGATTTTCCAATTCATTCTTCATGTTTGGGAAATTTTCTGATATTATTTCATTGAAAAAAATGTGTATTCCTTTGGTTTGAATCTCTGTGCCTTCCTCTAACCTGATAAATCTCAGATTTGGACTTTTGATGTTATCCCATAATTCTTAGATGTTCTGTCCATGTTTTTTTAATCATCTTCACAGTGTGGTCAACTTTACTTTCAAGATGATAGATTTTGTCTTTATTGTCTGAGGTCCTGTCTTCCAAGTGATCTAGTCTTTTGGTTATGCTTTCCACTGAGTGTTTTAGTTCATTTATTGTTTCCTTCATTTCAAGGATTTTTTTTTGTTTGTTTGTTTGTTTCAGGATCTCTATCTCTTTTTTGAAGTAATCTTTTGTTACCTGTATTTGCTCTCTCGTATCTTTGTTGGTGTGGTCAATGGTTTCCTGTATTCGTTCTCTTATTTCTTTGTTGGAGTGATCAATTTTTGCCCATATTTGCTCTCTTAGGTCATGCTTTCATTCACAGGTCATTTTAATTATGTATATTCTGAACTCCTTCTCTGACATTTTATCTACTGCACTGTCAATGGATTCTATTGTTGTAGTATCTTGGTATGTTTGGGACATTTTCCTCCCTTGTTTTTTCATGTTGTCTATGTGTCTTCCTCTCGTGCAGTGAGGATATGAGATATTGAAGTTTCTACTCTATAATCTTTTAATGTCCCCACAGGTTATCAATACCTCACCTTTAATGGGGAGATGAATATTACAGCACCCAATGCAACTAATATATGCAGCTGTAAATCAATTAGCTTCCATTTAGACCTGTGAAGTTTGTTACTATAAACATAAATGACGAGTTCCGTTATCTTCTACCATATAGCCAGTAGGTTTGCATAAGGGTTTAGAGTTCTAATGGTGGACAGAGAGAGAACAGGGTAGGGATAGGTTGTGATATTTATGAGGTAGGATGTGAGAATATAGAGGCATTAGATTATAGGAGGAGTTAAAGGGAAATCAAAAGAAGTTAGCTGTTCACAGGAGAAAAAATAGAGATGACCCCATGCAAGGCTCCCAGTTGCCTCTGCAACAGGATGGTGTCTGTTAGCAGACCTAGTAGGGATGCTTCTGGTGCAACTGGGCCCACAGGGACCTTGGTGATGGTCTTCCAGATTCTGGCTATTGTCCCTAGGCAGAACCACTCACATGACTAGTTGGAGGTGACAGTATCATCAAGCCTATGGGTACCTTGATGTTGGGCTTTCAGGTCCCAGATGATGCCCCAAGATGGAAACTGCCCCAAATAAAGATGGCAGAGGCAGCAGAGGAGGTAACTCAAGTTGGTGGTGGTGTTGTCCCAAGATGGAGGCAACCTCTTTCAGAGATGGGTCTGAAAGGATAGGCTGTGCAATGGCATAGGGCAGCCTGTTTGATGATGCTGCACTATAGCATGCAATACTGCAACAGGCAACTGCCTCCTGGTCCTGTCCATTTTCCCATGGTGAGATTAGTGCATGAGGAGACTGTGGTGATGACTGCAATACATCAAGATGGAGGCGGTATTCATGGGACCACCCATCGGTGGATAGAGACGAAAGCAACATGATGTTCCTCTCTGTGCAGGCGCAGTGTTCCTCTCTGCCTGGCACACTCTTTTTTTCTTTTTGATAATACCAATTTTTATTGGGGTAAGTGATATCTGAGATGGTTTACATTCAATAAGAGGATGATTAAACATGTATATTTGAAACTTCAAAATTTCAATAGCAAAATAAATTTAAAAATAAATTAAATAATGGACAGTAGACTTAAGTAGACATTTCTCAATAAAAGCCATATAAATAACCAATAAATATATGAAAAATATAAATTTTTGTTACATTTCTTTATTTAATTTATTTAGTAATCTTATTGGAAAAATTGTGAACTAATTTTGTTCTAATTTTATGGGTTTTTTTGATTTTGGGTTGAGAATTAGCGTTTTCTCATGGTTCAAATATATGTCAATAGAATACATGATTTTATTCATGTTTTAAACAAGTTATGATTACAATAGTATTAACATTTTACGACAGAATGAAGGATACTCTTTTAGCTAGTAAACCTGTCATGAGTAGTATTAATAAAATATTAAAGCTTAGCATACTTAAATAACTTACATATTTCTGCTTGCTCACATATTTAATACTACTTATACTGGTCTTTTGTAAAGTATCACTTTAATTCAATTTTCATTCAAATCAGAAAGATTTGAAAAATATGAATGATTTTGTGAAAAATTCTAAGCTGAGTTCAGAAGCCACCAAGCAAAATGCCCTTGAACCAGAAGGTGTCAGTTACATAGACATTACATGATCTTTAACCACTGTAATACAGTGTGATGATTTGCTTTTTTCAAACCTCACAATGTACCTTATATTATTAAGAGATGTAGTAATTGAACAAATGGGAGGTGAAGCATAAAAAGCAGAAGAAAAACTGTTTAAAATATTAAGAATGGAATACACCGACAGTCTTTTAATGCATGAACTTATTTTCTTTTTTAATAATCTATTTTCTTAGAAATGTGGAAACAGCTCTCAAATTCAGTCAAATGTGAATCATTTCTTATTAAATCATAAATTAAAAAAATAAAAACAAAATCAATTTTAATTACTGTATTTACTAGTGTATTATAATAGGGTGATTCATTTTGGCATATTCTTAAATGCATGTAACATAGTTCACTCCGTTTCAATCTTCCTCTACATACCCCCTTCCTGTTTCCCTTCTTCTACTCTATTGGCCTTGCTTCTATTTATTTATTCATTTATATTGGTGCTGTATATATATTTGAAATGAATTGTGTTCCTTCATGTTTTCAGACATCTTGGAGTTTGCATATGTTGGAAAATATTCTTCTTCCTCTTTTCTGAAGATGTCTTTTGATTTGTAGTTATCTATTTTGTAATAAATCCTATGCTGTTAGTATCTGTTACCTTCAACATGTGGACTAAATTTAATCTAAGTGTTAGTTTCAAATTCCAATACCTCTCAGTGTGCTGCTTCAGAACTGCTGATTTAATTCATCCTTGTAGAGCTATAACACTGTGAGTTTTTGGAATCTTTCTGTGATTTTTCTGTAGTAGTACATGTCCAAGAGTGGAACTTGATTGTCTCCTCTACTTATTCCTACTTGGGGCTTAATATTTGGTTTGGTGTTTTTCTGGACCCTAATATATGTATTAAATCATTGTTGAAAAGTGGATGTTCATTGCCTATGCCATTTTTTTTTTTCGTTTTTTCTATTTTTTCTTTGACTTTGTACCCCTTTGGCAGAACATGGACTGGGAGTTATTAACCCTGTCTTCTTTGAGTTGCTCACTAAACTGTCAGCTGAAATGGCCTGTAACCAAAGTTGGTTGTAATAGCTCTCAGCTTTCCTTTTACCAGTATAAGTTAGAACAGAAAGGGAAGTAGTGACAATTAGAATTTTGTCTGTGCAAACCACTCTGTATCTGCAGCCTGTATCCCCTTTGATATAATCCCTAATATGCCTACCTCATTTGTGCCTAACTAAGCTGACTCCAGATCCCATGGAAGGCACAAACACAGACAGTTGCTATTATTTTTTATGAATTCCCGGGCTCCAGCAGCAGAAATTCACTAGTTGATGGCTTTAAGACCGCACGGCTACTTCAAGATGGTGTCCTGTGTCATCTCTTTACTCTCTGCTCTCCAGCTAAGAAGCACTGAGAACTTCTTACATACAAACTGCCCCTGTTCTCTGGGTCACTCAAGTTTAGATCATCCTTCTGTTCTATGAGTTCTCCTTGCCAAATTTTCTTTGTAGATCTGCCTGTCTTTCTACTGGAGTCACCCCTATCCTCTGTGATGAACCGGTGCTGGCATCATTGGCTGGATTAGAGGAGTATTCCTTCCTGCTCCATGTTCAAAGTACCTTGTTTATGTGTCTTTATGATTCTAATAATGTTTTTCAGTGTATTTCCTCTGTCATCCACTTAATTAGGAAGCAATGTTCCTGCTGTTTGGATCTTAAGCCATGGAGCAATTAGAAATCCTACCCTTCCTCTAATCTGTCTTCTTTCCCTGATCAGTTTCAGCTTGAAGAGTCATGTGTTTTGAATTTTTTCAGATTCAATAATGAATTTCATTTTAATATATCAAATTTATCCATCAATGTGTAGATAAAATTTAACTATAAAATTTCAATATAGTAATTAAATATTCATATTGATTTATAGATAAAATAACTATACTAGATTTAATCTAAAATTTCACAGAAATTTTAATGTCATTAGACATTATTTTACAGGAATTATATATTATATATGTCAATAAATATAGAACATGTATAACTGTTTAAGATATAACCATATATTACATTCATATTATATGTGTACTGCTGGGATATAGCTCAGTTGGTAGAGTTCTTGCTTTGCATGCACAAGGCCCTGGGTTCAATCCCCAGAACCACACACACACACACACACACACACACACAATTATATGTGTAAAATAGCAATACTCATTATATTTATAACATTAAATACCTATATTTTATAAAATGCATGTTATGCTTTAGGAATACAAAAAATGTATAGAGAGTTCCATAGTAATTATATTCAAAAAATGTTCAAACATTCCAAAATGAACATGTAATTATTTTATCATTTGGGATTTTTTTCTAAATAAATTTCCTCAAATTAACATTTATTAAGGCAATTCATAAAGCTAAGACTTTATATATTGTTAGTAAAGGGCAATGAACTGATCATATCCTAAATGTCAGTTTATTGAGTAGGAATAGATACCACCTGCCTTAACACTTTCCTCAATAGATCATAAGTAGCACTGATCAGATGTGGTCATTTTCTTCTACATTCTAACAAATTTACTTCTATATGTGTTAACTGTTTACAAGTAGACTCAAGATAGATAAATCTACATCATTAGAAAAATAAAAACAGCCTTGATGATGATGATGATGTGTAGAAATGATTTTTCAAGGCATAGTCAAGGGATACTTTTTGATAACTGGAAAGCCTGATTAGGGGCTTTTAAGGAATTATAAGACAGCCCACACAAATTCAGGAGATGCAACTGATATTATTTAATTTCAAACTGTATAAAAGATTTACTGCAACATTGAAACTTTTTTCTACGTATAAACACACAGGTCTATCAATGCCTGCTTTAGTTTTAGCATCAATTCTAAGCCAATATACTGGAAATATAACAACAAAAACAAAATTATGGTCCACCAGAAACAACAAAAACCTAAAAATATATCATTACAGAGAAAGTGTATAGAAGGATAGCAAGTTAACAATTTTGCCTAAAAACCAAGGAATAATATAGCTAGAAATTGAGGCATTATGTTCCATATATTCTATCAAAAGCACCAAAGAAGAAAAAACTTAAGAATCAGGGGCATGGTCTACACTGGTGTTGAATGCTACTGAAAACCATTACCTTCGTAATTGCTAAGTTATTGAAAATGCTGTCAAGAAACTTGAAATAATGAAATGTAAAATGTGTAGAAATTAAGAAACTAGAAACAAGAACAAAAATACTTTTGAGTCTTTCAATTTATTTTTTAATCATAAACCCCATGCATGTTCCCAAAGTACTTAATTTTAAAAAAATCTTTTAATTTTATATTGTAAATAATTTTAGGAGTCACATTTTTCTGTGTTTTAACTTATGGCACAATAGGCTGTGCTTTTTCAATGTCTTTATTTTTGGTTTATTTATCATGCCCACAATCCTTGCCGTTGTCAGATTCCTTGAGGCATATGCTGGTGGCAAAAGATTTGTTCATAACATTTAATTTCTATCATGCACCTGATGTGAAAAGTTTTGAAAGATTTAAGTAAGTCCACCAAGTGGGTTCTATAGCTATCTCAGAAAACCAGATACAGTTTGTGGTCCTTATGCTAAACTTGAAACTGAGCTCCCCAGAATACTTGCTTATGGGACATTTTTATATATCTTCCCAAGAAAATGATTATTCTCAAAAAAAAAAAAAAGTGCCCATGGTCCTCCTGATCTTTTACTTAGGTCTATTTTAAGGTTGTTATAAGTGGCGGTTTTGGGAAATGGAAAAAAGAAAGGTCCTCATCAAAAACTTGATGACTGCAGATGCCACCTCATGCAGTATGTGGGTCAGTTACTCATTTTGATACAATCTGGGCAGTTATTGCTGATGACAAGATAAACATAAAATTGAATAAAATTTTCCTTCATTTTAAAACTTTTTCTTATGACACCTTTATTTTTCCTTTGACTCAAAGAACAAAGTGGCTTACCCAGGATAAAAATTGTAAATCCAACCCATATATTTCTGCTGGTGAACACTGTGGGGACTAGTTCTTAGCTCTTCACTTTCATTTTGTAATGTTCAAGTTTTAAGTAAGGTTAAAAGCATGTGTCTGTGATGATAAACTATGAAAGTGAATTCTTTTGACATGGTATCAAACATGATTTTTGCATTATCTAAATAATAATACCATGTTATCCAAATAAAAAAATGTATTCATAAAATAACTTTGTCACTGAAAGTCTATTGTTTATATGATAATTTAAACCTAGATACAAAAAATAGCTCTATATTAGTTTAACTAAGTCAACTCAGTCCTTTAGAAAGGATCAACTAATCAAAACATTTATTAACAATTTCTCAGTCACCAAGTGACCAAGCAAAAATGGGTATTATATAGAGTGCAAGTGCCAAGAGCTATTACATCCAAAGAAACATCAAAAACTCTGGCAAAAAGTGTCAGACTCAACTTTTTAGGTCTCTGAAAAACAGTTAATAGTTTATAACAACCAAAGTAAGACTGAATTAAGAAAGGGAGGACTTAATGTGGCAGGAAGTCTTCCAGATATTGTTTTGAATTGATTCTATTTTCTTTTTCTAGTTAGCAATGTCTTGATGAAATGAAATTGCCTTCCTAATTTGGGACTCTGGCTCATGGTTCTAGAGGGAGCAGAGCAACAATACTGCTTGCGTGCATTAAACTTTCTGGTGATACTTGAAGAACTGAGGGATCTGCTTGTCATGGTTTCATCTAACCTAAAATCCCAGGGTAGCAAACTGGAGTCATTGATTGAAAATAAAATAAGGCAACAAACAACTCACAGCTGCAAAAGATTACTGTTGTAAAAGAAACTATAGAACTTAAAATTTCATATGAAAAGCCAGAAATAGATTTTATTGGGAATATTAAGAAATTTAAAAATATTTAGGTAGATACAGAATTTTGAAAGTCATAAACATGCCCAGACCAGCTTATATGCGTAAAAATGGACTGAGATGAGCTCAGCTCTCAGCTTACACCTCTGGTTGACATGATCTAACTAAATATTGAAGAATCAGTCTTGAAACTTGGAGTAAGTAATTTATTTATTTTATTTTAATTTCATTCTCTCCCCTTTTTTCTGCCTCCTGGCATTTTCTTTTTCTTTTTCTTTTCTTCAGAATCCTACCTGAATACAAACTAAATAAATAGAATTAAGCAACTACACATGCATAGAATTCCAAAACTATACGTGGCATATAGGATACAGAGTTTAGAAAAATATTTTAGAAAATAGAAAATTTATTTAACAACAACAACAACAACAAAATTATAGTCTACCAGAAACAAGGAAAACATAACAAAAAGAGGAAAATTTAGCTTGTAGTTACATTATTACATTAAAAATTCATGACTTAACAAAAATTTATGAAGCATACAAAGAAAACAAATAATAACCCATTCATAGGAGAAATGAACAGAAATTATCTCAGGAAGCATGAACATTGAATTCCATAGTAAAAAATTTTAATTCAATTGTTTTATATGCTTAAAGAGTTAAAGGAAACTGGTGGATGAAGAACTAAAGGAAATAAGGAGAATGATATATGAACAGATGTATCAATAAAGAGATAGAAATTATTAAATGGAATGGTATAGAATTCTGAAGGTTAAAATTACAGTAAATTAAATAAAATTCTCAATAGATACTATCAATAGCTATTGTAATAAAGCAGAAAAAGGAATCAACAAACCTAGAGATAGGTCAGTTGAAAAAAATCTGAAGAGCATAAGGAGAAAATGAATAATTAAAAATGACAAGATTGGAATATATTTATGGAATTCTATTAAATACACCAACATAGATATAAATAGAAATTCCAGAGAGAAAGAGGAGAGAAAAAAGCAGAAAGGACAATTGCATTTATATATATCAACAATAAGTAACTTTAACAGAAAAATCCAGAGCAAAATGGAACTTTTAATAGCTTTAAAAGAATAAAAACCTAGGAAAAATTAAACCAAGAGGTAAAAGATTTATATATAGAAAATTTATAAATATTGATGAAATAAATTTTAAAAGTTCTAAATTTAAAAAATACATTCTACTTTAGTGGATTGGAAAGCTTAACATTATTGTGATAATAATAATTACCAAGTTGATCTAAATATTCAAGGCAATCCCTGTCACAATTATTATCAAATTGTATCAAAATTTACATTAATTCAAAAGCTGTTCCTCAAATTAAAATAGAATTGCAAGGGTTCTAAATTCATTTTGAGAATATGGAATAAAGTTGGAGTAGTCAATTTTTCCAATTTTAGAACTTGCTACAAATGAAAACAATGTGGTACTGACATGAGCTTAGATATAAAAAGATTGATAGAATTAAGATCCCACAAATAAACCCATACATGTATGGTTATTTTCAATGAAGGTGACAAGATCCACTGGAAAAGGGTAGTCTCTTTAGCAAATGGCAGTTGGATAATTGGATATTCACATAGCAAGTAATTAACATGGAAATTTACTTAACACAATTCATAAAAATTAACACAAAATGGACCAATGATCTAAATATGAGATATTTATAACAAACTTCAAGGAAAACATAGAGATAAACCTTTATGACTTTGGATTTAGTAAGGTTTTTTTTCTTAAATATATTTTTTAGTTGTTGATGGACCTTTATTTTATTTGCTTATTTATATATGGTGCTGGGAATCAAACAGTGCCTCACAGGTACAAGGCAAACGCTCTAATGCTGAGCTACAACTCCAGTCCCTAGTAAGGGATTTAAAAAAAAAAAAAAAACACCAGAGAAACAATGAACAGGAGAAAAAAAAGAAAAAAAATTGGCACCATTAAAATTTTAAAAGTATGTTAATCAAAAAAGAGGTATTATAAAGTTAAGTTGATCAAAATATGCTATATGCATGTATGATTATGCAACAACTCAACCCAGTATTATGTGAAATTAATATACACTAATAAGAAGACCTTATTGAAAAGTTGAGACAACAAACTACAGATTGGGTGAAAATATTTCTAATTCTTAAATCTGATAGGTATCAAATATCTATAATAAAGAACTATTATAAATAATCAATAAAGGGCAAGCAGTCAGTTTTTTTAAAATGGTAAAGTACTTGAATAACTATTTCTCCATAGAAATATATATATAACCAGCAAATATATTAAACAATTCTCAGCATCATTATTTAATAGTAAACTACAAATAAAAATCATGATATACTATTTCATATTCCCTAGGACAATGGTAATTAAATAAACAATAGAAAACAGCAACTGTTAACAAGGATATAGGGAAATTCAAAGTCTTACACATTGCTGGTGGGATTATCAAAATGTACAGCCACTGTAGAAAACAATTTTGTAATACCTCAAAATGTTAAGCAAAGAAAGACTCAATGATGCAGCATATCCACTCCTGGGTATTTGTCCAAAAGAACTGAAAACAGGTGTACAAACAAATTCATGCCTATGTGTGTTTAATGGACAAAAGATAGAAACAATGTAAATGTCCATGCATGAACATATGTATAACTAATTTTTGATATGTGCACAAAAAATAGGATGTTGTTCAGTCATTAACTATTGATACATGTTTAAGCATACATGAGACTAAAAAAAATTAAGTGAAGGAAGTTGGACACAAAAATATCATCTATTATATGCTGCTATATATATGAAATATCTATAAGGTAATACAGTCATATAAAGCATATTGGGACTGTCAACTGCTGGGGAGAGGCAAGAATCTGGAATAACTGCTTAATAGGTATGAGGTTTCTTTTGGGGACAATGAAATATTTCCTTTTGGAATTAGAGAGATGGGATGTTCAAAACACTGAATCTAGTAAATGTCGCTAAGTTGTGCACTTTAAAATTATTACCTTTGTTAGATAAATGTCTCCTCAATAAAAACATAATTCAAAATCTTCAATAAAAATTAGTTTAATATCTTTATAAATTATTTAGCATCTTGTAAAATCTTTTAAAAATCTCTCTGGAATATTCCAAGGCAAAGTAAGGAAATAATTATTTCTACTTTTTCCATTTCACTTGTAGGATAAATTTTCACAATTCTCAGCATGTCTTTTCAGTTTTTTACAAACAAACAACAAACAAACAAACAAACAAACAAACAAAAACTTGAGTTTAGAAGTTTGAAATATTGGGGTATAAGACGAAAACAAATAATAGAATTTATAGTAAAAATTCAAAAGTTACCATTTAGGGTTCTTAGTACTCTTTGCCAGCAGTCCATCAGGGCTGAAATCCTGGCTTTATTTTTCCAACTCTCTTATATTAGGTAAGCAACCCTTTTTCTTTTTGCATACATTGTCTCCAAAGGAGGAAGAATTTAATAATCAGATTCTATGAAATATTTATCTAAAATAATTTTTGGCATGGATTTATTGAATTAAATTTTTGAATTAGTGAGATTTAAAATTCTGGCAAGTTATAAGTACTAAAAAGTCTTGAATTATAAGAATCATAGTCATAATTGTTGCTATAAACTATATTCTGCTTGAGTTTTATTTTTTTAAAATAATTTTTTTTTATTTTTCCCCCTAAACTGCAATGTTAAGTTTGTTTTTGACAAACCACATATCCCATTTATATCATTACTTCATTATTGTTATAATTTTTTAAATCAGTTTAATAATTCCATATTTTTAGTTTTAATTAAAACACTGATGTTTGTTTTTTAAAGATTTTGAAATGAAATAAATAATGTTTAATGTGCTCAAGTACGTATTCATTAGTGTCCTTATAATTTCATAGACAAAAGATCTCAAAGAGTAGTTCTCCAAAGATCTATTATTTCTTAGTATATAATTAGTTTAGGTTAAAAAAATAACATTTGACTGAAAAATCTTGAATTACAGATTTAGAATAAAAATATTTTATTTTTTCAATTTCTGATTCAATAATAAAGATACTTTTAAAATAAAGATATTTTAAATTTGCATCTTTGATAATGAAGTAGTTGTTCAAGCACCTGTGGCACTGTTCTATGATGAAGTTATCATTTAATAGCATTTCTGTAACTGGATTACCATAAGTAAAATTTTAACTATAAAAATATTTTATTAATTATATTAGTCTAACCAGGCTGTCATAGCAAACTACAACAGACTGGTAAACAGTGATGCATTTCTTGGAGTTTTACCAACGGAACGAAGGGTAAATAGAATTTTAGAAAGCAGGCAAGACAAGTGTCATTGTGAGGCCTCTTTTGCACTGTAGACAGCACCCAAGTACTTGTTTGCTCATATGGCCTTTTTGTATATACACAGAGAGAAGATGAAGGAGCTCTCTGGTGTTTCCTCTTATTGGAACATTAATCTTAGCATACAGAGGAGGGTTGCCCCATGCTTATTATCTCATTTAGCCTTGATTAGTTCCTTATAAGTCCCATCTTCAACTATTGCAACATGCAGAGTTAGATTTTCAACATGTGAGCCCGGTGCAGTGGTGAGGGCCTGTAACATTGGATTGAGCCATGTTAATATTGAATAAATCAGTTAATGATCCCAGCGGCTCAGGAGGCTGAGGCAGGAGCATCACAAGTTCAAAGACAAGCTCAGCAAAAGTGAGGGTCAGTGAGACCCTGTCTCTAAATAAAATGCAAAAAAGAGCTGGGCATGTGGCTCAGTGGTGGAGTGCCCCTGAGTTCAATTTCTGGTCCCCCACTCCCACCCTCAAAAAAAGAATTAGAGTTTCAACATGTGAATTGGGAATTGGGAGAGGGAAGAAGCATATTTCAGTCACTAGCAAATAGGTTGTCCCTCCTAAGTACAAGTCCTTTCAGCTAAGTTTCAGTAAGAATGTAAAAGGAATATGTACAGTAAACATTTGCAGGGTTCAAACTTTTTCTTTCATATTTACATGGTTTGAAATTACATTAGATCTTCATATAAAATCAGTATGCCAAAATATTATTGTAAATAAATCATATTATTCTAAATTATTTTTAAAAGAGCAAAATAAAGAATGAGATAAAACTGCTGATGGAGAAGATGTCTGCCCATCAACAAACCACTAACAATTTCATCTTACACTCTTCAATAAAACATGCTGTGTAGAAGTGATTGCATTAGAAGTTATTGGTACATTTGAATGCAAACTACCCAACCATGAAAAATGAGCCTTCCATTTGCTATAAAAATAAATTAGGAGGCAATGCTTTGCTGGCAAAGCCATTTGAGCACCTCAGTTCATAACTATTCATAGTACCATTAACAGATGTCTTTGCTCACACTGTGAACTGCCTTATGATATTGTTGTATTCAGTATTACTTTATGTCTAAAGTGAATGTAGGCAACTTGTTTTAGGATATAATAAAACCTATCCTGATATAAGAGATCCTATGGGAAATTATACAATAATGCTACCTCCATAACTAATTTTCTTTTTAGGAAATCATGATTCCCACTGCACTTTTGGAACTATTGAAAGTATTGTTTAACATCACTATTTCCATGTTAATATTGGATAAATCATAAAAATGTAATGCTTTTTGCAGAAAGTGAGCCATGAGTTTCCACTTCTAAATTAGAAGTTGCTTGACATGAATGTTAAGCATGCTGCAATTTGCTTACTGACACTGAATGTTGTTTTGTTTTGTTAAGAATAACTTTCTCCAAAATAAGCCTTGATGGTAGTTATAGTATATTCTAAGAAAGATAAAATATTCAAGAATAAAATAATAAAAGATGATTGTTTCCTTTGATAACTATTCATTATTATGAATTTTCTAGGAAATACTTAAGAATTGCTAAGTAATATCTTCAAAGCAACTGTTGTCAATGTGCACATACATATATACACACAAATATACTGATATGCCTGGGATAAGATGTTGCAGAATGCAGATTCTTTGTACTAACAAAAGCAAACAATCACAATTACAATAATTTTATTAAAAACTTTATTTCAATATGACATTAAGGATTTTGTGTTAAAGGAATTCATTTAATTCTTGATTTCTGCTTCCTCATCCATAGACTGAAGATAATAATGAACATTCAATATAAAGTTAGATTAAATGAAGATTATACAAATGTTCAGTGTGGTACAGGTAATATCTTCTCCAAAGCAATCATATTCCTCAAGTACTTACACTTTTCCTCAAGTAGCATCTTTCCTATAAAACCTATCTGTGTTAAGTCATTTTCCTCAGCCTTTTTCTCTTCAGTAGAGGGAAATTCAGTTTGCCCTAGGATTGATCTTCATGGGATAATTTCCCTCAAGTATCTTTAAAAGCATTTAGGGCTGTGTTAATTTATCCAATATTTTGTCAGTAAATATTTATTCCACATGTAAATTTGGGTATATATTTAAGATTCAAAAATTTTAAGTACTATTAAGTTATCTTATATAAGAAGTCATTATGTATAAATATAATTTGGTATGAGTAAGACAAAGCTTCTTACAAATCTTGATGAGCGATGGGACTATCAGTGGTAAGTATCTGAGCCCACCAAGTCACTTCTAAATTGATATTGGTTGTAGTTTAGTTTTTTTTTACTTTATTCATTGCCCCTTCATCCACAAAAACACATGATCCCTAAGCATTGGAACACACAAAACTATGAAAAGTCAGGCCCAAGACATATTTTGGGTCTATAATATCATTATCTAGTCACTGTTTTTATTAGTGTGTCTATCCATTTGTTGGGAAGCTTCAGTGTTCTTGACAAGTTCTTTTGTGGTCATCCACATTTTGACAGGGACTAAGGTAGGAGACACCATCCCATCTTCTTAAGGAAAATGTGAATGAGATTTTGTGAAGGATGGTTAGCTAACAGTAGGATTATGATGTTACTTTTGAATTGTACTTGAATAAGGGTGGGTGGAAGAAAATAGATAAGCAAAGATATAGATTATGCTAGCAATTTACCAATTTATTTTAAATTAAACTTTCACACTTCCCCTTGACAAGTGAGATCTTGAAGTTTCACAAAGTAGGAGTTTTAGCTGAGTGATACACTTTTCCCTTTGTCCTTTCACCTTCAAAGGTGGTAACAGTGTCCAGGTCTTGCAAATATCTAGGTTTCTCTACTGCTTTCTTTTTGATATGTTATCTCTTCTTAGACCTTTGTAAAAAAAGCCCATATGAGATTCCTTTCATTGGACCACTTGGAGTGGGTGTTCTACCTAGTATAACTTGAAATGAGATAGTTACAAATCAATGAATGGTATAACTATTGGGGTTTGTTGGAAACAATTAGAAAATATCTGATTTATAAATGCATTTGTTCTTCAATAATTTAAGTCACTCTCTCAGACTCGTAGAGCAAACAAATGTATAATGCTGATCAAAGAACTATTATGTTTTTAAAGTGACCTATTTTATTTTTACTCAGAGGAAATTTACTGACGGTGGATAAAACCAAAACCCAAAATTTAAATGGTGCCAACATGCACACGGTTTTGTCAAGAAGCATTTTTAGTTTTTAAATTTAATTTCATAACTTACTTTTTTTTTCAGGTTTTAACCGAGTAGCTATTGCTGATTTGATTTACAGGATGTGTTTCTTTTTTTACTCCAGTTAGAAGAATTAGTACACATTAGGAGGTCAATCATGTTTACCTGACTTACTTTCTATCATATAAAAGCCAACTTCAAATTTCAAATATTTAAATTAAGTAAAAAAATTAGAACCACAATAACTTGAAATGAAGAAAGAGTGAATGTGAATTAATATTATTTTCTCAATCTTTAAAATATGTGTTAATATAGTGTAATCGACAACATTTACCTTTTTAATGGATCTGTGTAGATATGAATTCAGTTTTTTATTGACAGATATTTGTTTATGCATATATAGAATTCCCAATTTAAAGTTCAAAGCATGGAGAAGAATAATTAAGTACATTCTTACGCCTCATCTCTGTAGTGTCCTCCCCTATATATTTCTAATATGCCTAGTCCAATAAAAATGCTTGTGTTTTGCCAGGCCTAAAATCCCAGCGATTTAGTGGACTAAGGTAAATGTACAAACTATGTGAGTCCAGCCTGGTCAACTTAATGAAATGCTGAATGACTTAGGTAAACCCATTCTCAAAGTTTAAAAAAAAAATGAAAAAGCTAGATATATAGCTCAGTTCAAAAGGGGATCAGATGCAATCCCCAGTACTGCAAACAAAAGCAAAAAACACCATAGTACTTTGAATAAATATTTTTTTATATTTTAAAAACATTTAACTTATATCTTTTCCCAGTCGTTGTTGCAATAATTTTACCAATAAAGTAATTTTGAAGGCTACAATTTTAGACATAACTATCAAGCAGGATTTAATAAAAATGTCTATAGATTCTTAAAGCACACATGTACTATTTCTTTTTTAATTTTTTTGTTCTTTTTAGTTATACATGACATTAGAATCCATTTGATACATTTATACCAGCGTGGAATATATATGATTCTAGTTAGGATCTCAGTATTGTGAATGTACATGATATTGAGATTCTCTGTAGTGTATTCATAAGTGTGCACAGGAAAGTTATGTCAGATTCATCACACTGTCATTCTTATTTATATTCCTTCTCCCTTTCATTCATTCCCCTTTGTCTAATCCAATGAACTTGTATCCCCATCATACCTCCCCATTGTGTGTTAGCATCCACATATCAGAGATAACATTTAGCCTTTGCTTTTTGGGGATTTGCTTATTTCACTTTGCATGATAATCTCCAGTTGCATCCATTTTACTGAAAAATGCCATAATTTTATTCTTCTTTAAGCTGAATAAATTCTGCTGTGTATATATATTACATTTTCTTTATCCATTCATCTGTTGAAGGTCATGTAATTTGGTTCTATAGCTTAGCTATTGTGAATATTAATGTGGCTGTCTCACTGTAGTATGCTGATTTTAAGTCCTTTGGGTATGTACTGAAAAGTAAAATAACTGGGTCAAATGGTGGTTCCTTTCCAAGTTTTCTGAGGAATGTTCATACTGCTTTCCACAGTGGTTGCACCAATTTGCCATCCCACCAGCAATGTGTGGGTGAACCTTTTTTCCCAAAACCTTGCCAACTTTTATTGTTACCTGTATTCTTTTATAATTGTCATTCTTGTTACAGTGAGATGGAATCTCAGTGTAGTTTTGATTTGCATTTCTCTAATTGCTACTGAAGTTGAACACTTTTTCAAATATTTGTTGATTGATTGTGTATCTTCTTCTTTGAAGTATCTGGTCATTTCCTTGGCCCATTTATGGATTGAGATATTGGTTTTCTTGGTATTAAGTTTTTTGAATTATTTATATATCCTGGAGATTAATGCTCTATCTGAGGTGCAAGTGGCAAAGTTTTTCATCCATTCTGTATGCTCTCTGTTCACATTCTTGATTGTTTCCTTTCCAATGAAGAAGCTTTTTAGTTTGATACCATCCCATTTATTGATTGTTGATTTTACTTCTTTTGCTATAGGAGTATTTTGATGAAGTCTGTTCCTCAGACAACATGATAAAGAATAGGCTCAGGGTCTCTGGTCTAATGCCTAAGGACCTTCTTTTTGTGTTACAAATCAAGTTGCCAACTGGATTAAAAAATTCTGGGCTTCCCTTTTCTAGAGTGTGAAGTGGTGTGGATGAGAGTGTTGTTTGCTACACTCTCAGGGAGGTGTACTGAAAAGCTCTCTAACAGGAATTCACATAGTCAGAGCTCCTAAACCTGTGGCTTAGCTCTAGTTGGGCCCCAGGTGCTTTGTTGAATGGTGGCTGGTCTGAAGATTTTAAATGAGTACACCTTAAGGGCCTGGTACCTTCCAATCCATGCAGGGAGACTGCACAGAAGGAATCTACCCTGGGTTTCATTCAGGTGGTGTAGGAGCCAATTTTTGGTCCCCTCTGCTACCCATGGATCATCCCCTTCCTGATGTCTAGGGCTCAATCCCGAGTTTTACATTAATTCCCTCCTGCCAGAAGAAATCCCAGCCTACCATGGCTGGTATTCTGAGCTGCCAGACTCAAAGGGAGGGAGGAACCCTGGATCTTTCTGGTCTCTACAACCCATTTTGTCCTGGGAAAAACACTCTCAGTGCTTAATTTTCTCCTAGTCTCCTAGGCACACTCTGAGCCATGTGGTGGGCATCTGCCAGATCTGCTTTTTGGACCCAACTTGGATTTCCCAGATCTGGGCTCCTCAACTTGTTCCCACAGCCACTAGGCAGCTATGGCATGGGGAAAAGATGGCTCCTATCTTAGCTCTCAGGGGACAATTGGGAGACTTGCAGAGTCTTTCCCACAGAAGGACATAATGTAACATACCCTCTGGGTCAGTCCACCAGTATCCTTGATCTCTGATTTCTCCATACCAAGACATACCATGAGGCTACTTGAAATGAGGGCTCTCTTAGTCCCACTCCCCACTTTGCTCATGGTGGATCAGCTCTGGCAGTTGTTGGTGCTAGTGGTGGGCTTTCTTCTTTTACTTTATTGTAAACACCTTCTGAGTCCCAAGCTGTTCTGAGATGGCTTAAATCATAGTGAAATCCCTCTTTCACCCACCATACTGAGAAGTTATTTATTTGCTTTCTTGGTTTCGTGACATGGAGCAGCTTTGCAAACTCCTCTATTCTGCCATTTTCATAGCATCCTCCACATATACTATTTCTAAAAGGGTAATATTAAATTTTTGGTAACTGTATGCATGGCTTTTGTTTTGTTTCTATCAAAGTTATAAATAAGAGACTTTTACAAGTTGTTCTCAGTGCTATTATTAGTCTATGATTTTGACAACATGTAAAATAAGTCAGAATGTACTAATTAAATCTGGGACCAAAAGAGTCTCACATTCATTAATTTTAAAAAGCCAATTTTGTTTGAAATAACAAGATAAATAAGCCTATTAAAATCAGTATTTAGAACAGAAATATTATCAAAGCTTAAAAAAGACAATTGTAAATAGAGATTATATGATTTCTTTTAGACTTACATTTCAGCATGTTTGATATTTTATACGACTTATATAGAAATGTGAAGAAAATTTGGTTGTTATTGTGTTTGATTTTGAGTAATGTTTGCAAGCACTATAAAATGTTTATTAATAGGACTAGTTTGTTGTTAGATATTAGAACAAACATAACTTAAACTCAATAGTGTCTCTCTCTCCTTATTAACAGTTCCACATTAAACTCTAAAGCACATGAATCTATGTTCCCTAAAATGTTGTTCTTATAAACTGAAAGATGCTGCTATCTAGAATTATTACTATGATGAATGAAGAGTAATAGAATGAATTGGTGTCAACTAACAGCCATTTTCACATACTACTCTTTGGTCACACTCAAAGTACCAATAATCCCACAGTAAATACATAGAAAATATTTGTTTGATTCAGGTATAATACAGACAATACCAACTATGCCATGACTCTATCTTTAATGGACATCAACTGAAAAATCTGTCAAATATTAGAGGCCTTCCAAATTTCGAGATAATAAAGTATGTGAAACCTGTTATGGAAAATTTGCCAATGTTTTCTCCACAACAAAACAAGCCCTATTTTCATACTGCAACATCTATAAATTCAGAGCCATTTTTGTCTCTATTTTATTCATTGTTTTGACTAGGTATCACATTTTTTATTATGTAAGAAATATTTGGGCTGCTATGGGAATGATCATAAAGAGCAGTCAAAATGAGAGAGTCTTATTTCTTTCGCATTCTGAGACTTATTTGGATGCTCCGCTAAGTTGGAGACTCAGGCATTTTCTATTCTGGCTCTGTAAACATTACTTGTTGTCCTTGTCCTCATTGTCCAAGAGACTTATGATCACCATATAATCTGCAAGATAGCTGAATAAAAGGGAAAGTAAAGGCCTGTCCATTTACTTTAAGAATGAAAAAACTGCACTTAACCCCTCCACTCACATCATCCAAAATTTAGTCATTTGGCTACAAGGCCTGAGATATAACTGCCTTAAGGGAGCTCAGTCAATGGTGGTAATCATTGACTAGCTTTAGACACCTGTCCAAAAAAAATTATTTGACTATGGTTAAAGGAAGAATGAATTTAGAGGATAAGGAGGTTGAAAGTTTCTAATAGTTTTTAATGGCAATAGTAAAGTTTTTTTTATAACAACAAATTTATATTTTAAAAATTATCATTANTTTCCATCTTCTAAGATCTTCTTCTATTTCTCTCTTTAGGGTTCTGTAGTTTTCATTGTATAAGTCTTTCACCTCTTTTGTTAGGTTGATTCCCAAGTATTTTATTTTTTTTGAAGATATTTTGAATGGAGTGGTTGTCCTCATTTCCATTTCAGAGGATTTGTCGCTGATATACAGGAATGCCTTTGATTTATGCGTGTTGATTTTATAGCCTGCCACTTTGCTGAATTCATTTATTAGCTCTAATAGTTTCTTTGTAGACCCTTTTGGGTCTGCTAGGTATATAATCATGTCACCTGCAAATAGTGATAATTTAAGTTCTTCTTTTCCTATTTTTGTGCCTTTAATTTCTTTTGTCTGTCTAATTGCTCTGGCCAGTGTTTCGAGAACTATGTTGAACAGAAGTGGTGAGAGCCTCTCTTGTTCTTGTTCTAGCATCCCTGTCTTGTTCCAGATTTTAGAGGGAATGCCTTCAGTTTTTCTCCATTCAGAATGATGCTAGCCTGAGGCTTAGCATAGATTGCTTTTGCAATATTGAGGTACGTTCCTGTTATCCCTAGTTTTTCTAGAGTTTTGAACATAAAGGGATGCTGTACTTTGTCGAATGCTTTTTCCGCATCTATCGAGATGATCATATGGTTCTTATTTTTAAGTCTATTGATGTGGTGAATAACATTTATTGATTTCCGTATATTGAACCAGCCTTGCATCCCAGGGATGAATCCTACTTGATCATGGTGCACAATTTTTTTGATATGTTTTTGTATCCGATTCGCCAGAATTTTATTGAGGATTTTTGCATCTAGGTTCATTAGAGATATTGGTCTGTAGTTTTCTTTCTTTGAATTATAATATGTCTTGTTTCTAAAATTAGCATTGTTATTAATGCTACATTTCAGGTTGTTTGAATTTAGTTTGTTACTTTCATGTTATATGTGAGTACTCAATCCTTCCACTGTTTTTAGTATTTGAACAGAAGTACACTCATGACACTAAAATTGGATAAGTTTTTATGTTGAGTCAAAACATACACAAAGTTAAATACATACATATAGTGATATTTTGTGGCAATAGAAGGTACAATTTTATCAGCTTATTATAGATGAAATAGTAGAAACAGTATCCATGAATCAAGAAGCCCAAGACTATTACCTTAGTTGAAGAAAGTCTGACCTAGAGCTTCCTGAAGTGGGTCATATGCTACTATGCTGAGGTACTTCTTAAGGGATTTTTCATGATTTGTTGGAATGTAAGCCCAGAAATCAAATAAAATTGAGACTCAGAATTCTCCAGATTCTCTATATTTCTTCTATTAAATCTGGTTTAGAAGAACATAGGCTAGCTTAAAACACTGTGGATATCAATGTGCTTACATTTAAAACAATGATGAATGTTTGATCACATTGATGACTAAGGAAAGAGGGAACTGAGAAGAAGAAAGTGGGCCACCAATTATTTCTTTTGTAAATATCTTAATATCTGTCATACTTTCAGTAGAACTCTTACATTTTCCCTCAAATCATTATATTATAAAGCTTGTATGTAAAACACACTAGTATTCCTAGCCATATTATGGATATGGTCCACATTCATGGGATACCATAATTTGGTTTCTATAAGTATTTACACTGAATGAAACATATCATATTGAACTTAAAAGGGAAAATAAATCTTACACATACTCAAATATACAACAGATTAAATTTATGGTAATATTTTTAAAGAATATATTTGGGTATTAGCTCTGCTAAGCAAACACTATAACAAGCGTCTTTATATTTCAGTAGCTTAACATATGCAAAGCAATGCACTTCTCATTCACATCATGAAAGAGAGCCTGGTACTGAAGCTTTTGATGAATATTCACCAGTCTCTTCAATACTTAAAGGAAACTTCATTAACAGCTGGTACATGCCTCTGGCATGTGTGCTGAGCATTCAACATCTAACCTGCTTCTTCATTCCATCCAATTACCTTGAATACTCCAAATCCCCTAAATTAATTGTCTTCATAATTAAAATATTTGGAATGACTGCTATTTTCTGAACTGAGCAATGTGACTGACCTTTGATTGTTAATTTGATCAACTCATAACAAAGCATAAGATATGCTTTTAATCTGTGAGGCTAAATTGCTTCACTGGGATTAGTTATCTACTTTACAGAATTTAATATATATAAAGAGAATATTAGATTAATAAATGGCCAAATGGAATATAGAAATAATTATCATTTATAAAATAGAATTGTAGAGTATATGTTGCAATGGTTGTTAATATAGATTTAACAGGATAATTTATGTATTTAATGAAGACAAACACATAATATCAGGCACTCTCTGATTTATTGCTCAGGACATTCTGTATGTTTTCTATATGATCCTAATATTACCATACAAGCAATTGCAGATTCTGCTGGTCAGGTGACTTTGTACTGGGCCAGACATGATAATGGACTCAACCATTCCCTTTATTGACAGGAATTTTAAGTGCTAGGCACCTGAAATTTTACTTTGTTATTAATACATGCATCTTATATATTATATGGTAGTATCATACTATCAGTTCTACAATATCAGATCATTGGGATACAATCATAAAATACTAGTCTTTTGGGCAGATAAACACTAAAATATTTTTTGGACAAGCCTCCATAATACAATAATCCTTTTCCAAACTCTTAAGTGTGTATATCTAAATGTTGTAAAATGAAGAAATAACCTAAGATTACTCAGTGCTATTTTGGAACATTATTATCTTTTGAAGGAACATACATTAGGATTCAGGGAAGTACAACCATAATATTTATGTGATTGTCAAAGAAAAGAAAGATCATTCGTGTCTAAATTTATTCTCTTTACATTTGTATTAGTTTTCCATTCATTTGGAAAAAATTACCACAGACTATCAACCTCAAAAGGACTGCTTTATTTTCTCACAGCTTCCATGGACCAGGAGTCTGGGTGTGGTGAGCAACCTGTCCAGTTATATGCCATTTTTATCAACTTATAGTCCTCTTGCAACGTCACTCACTGTCAGTGAGCTCAGTGCTGCTGCTGTTTGCTTGTCATCTGTTGGCCTGAGACTGCTCTGGCTTCTAGAATTTACTCTTCTATAATAACAGTTTAAAATATGGCTGTTTTTAAGTCCTTTGAATATAGTCTGAGGAGAGGGATAGCTGAGTCAAATGGTGGTTCCATTTCCAGATTTCCAAGGAATCTCCTTTCTGCTTTTCATATTGGCTGCACCAATTTGCAGTCCCACCAGCAATGTATGAGTGTACCTTTTTCCCCACATCCTCACCAATACTTATTGTTGTTTGTCTTCATAATAGCTGCCATTCTGACAGGAGTGAGATGAAACCTTAGAGTAGTTTGGATTTGCATTTCTCTGATTGCTAGAGATGATGAGCATTTTTTCATATATTTGTTGATTGATTGTATATCCTCTTCTGAGAAGTGTCTGTTCAGGTCCTTGGCCCATTTTTTGATTGGGTTATTTGTTTTTTCGTTGCTTAGCTTTTTGAGTTCTTTATATACCTTAGAGATTAGTGCTTTATCTGATGTTGAGGGATAAAAATTTGCTCCCAGGATGTAGGCTCTCTGTCTACCTCACAGATTGTTTCTTTTGTTGAGAAGAAACTTTTTAGTTTGATTCCATCCATTTATTGATTCTTGGTTTTAATTCTTGTGCTATACAGGTCTTATTAAGGAAGTTGGGGCCTAATCCCACATGATGAAGATTAGGGCCTACCTTTTCTTCTATTAGACACAGACCTCTGGTTTAATTCCTAAGTCATTGACCCATTTTGAGTTAAGTTTTGTGCATGGCGAGAGAGGGGCTAAATTTCATTTTGTTGCATATGGATTTCCAGTTTTCCCAGCACCATTTGTTGAAGATGCTATCTTTTCTCCAGTGCATGTTTTTGGCACCTTTGTCTAATTTAAGGTAATTGTAATTTTGTGGATTAGTGTCTGTGTCCTATATCCTGTACCATTGGTCTACCAGTCTGTTTTGGTGCCAATACCATGCTGTTTTTGTTAATATTGCTCTGTAGTATAGGTTATGGTCTGGTACAGCTATACCCAAAGGACTTAAAAACAGCATACTACAGGGACACAGCCACATCAATGTTTATAGCAGAACAATTCACAATAGCTAAACTATGGATTCAACCTAGATGCCCTTCAGTGGATGAATGGAAAAAAAAAATGTGGCACATATACACAATGGAATTTTACTCAGCAATAAAAGAGAATAAAATCATAGCATTTGCAGGTAAATGTATGGTATTGGAGAAAATAATGCTAAGTGAAGTTAGCCAATCCTCCCCCCCAAAAATGCTGAATGTTTTCTCTGATTTAAGCAGGCTGACTCATATTGGGGTAGGGAGGGGGAGCATCAGAGGAATAGATTAATTCTAGATAGGGAAGAGAGGTGAGAGGGTAAGGCAGGAGCAAGAAATTAGCAAAAATGGTGGAATGTGATGGACATCATTATCCAAAGTACATGTATGAAGACATGAATTGAGTGTCAACCTACTTTATATACAAACAGAGATATGAAAAATTGTGGTATATATGTGTAATAAGATTTGTAATGCAAAAAAATGAACATATATAAAGACATGAATTGGTGTGAACATACTTCATATACAAAAATATGAAAAATTGTGCTCTATATGTATAATAAGAATTGTAATGCATTCTGCTGTCATCTATCTAAAAAACATAAAATCAATTAAATAAAAAAAATATGGCTGTTACTTGTTTTCAAGTCAGCAGGTGATGTGTTCCTTCTTCCCCTTCAATCACCTGGAGAAAAATTCTCTGTTTGGACTATCACCTCCACTAAGAAAAACATTCCTGTTTTCATTACAGCTCAACATAATAACAAGAATGATACTTATGATATTCACAGGTTCTGCTGAAAATCAAGAGGAATTCAGGGGACAGAAATCTTGTTTTAGGATCCTGTCTTCCTCACCATTAGATACAAAATTATTAGTTTCTTTTCTGCTCTTACTAAAGATTCAAATGCATGTTTAATTTATTTTCTGAAATTTAAATATATATATGCATATATACATATATTTGGGTTTCAATTTTATTTTTTAATTGATAAATTCTATTCATTTTTCCTGTACAATGTAAAGTTTTACAGTATATATGAGCAGAACTTTTTAAACTTTTTTAAAGTGGGGCACTTACTGAGATACAATCCTAGATCTGCTTTTTTTGTTTCTAAAAATAATTTAGGATAGATCTCATTAAGTTGCCCAGGCTGGCCTTAAACTTCCTAATCTCCTGCCTCAAATTACCACATGACTGGTGTGAACTACAGGCTGTACCACTACAAGCAGTTTTTGATATTTTACATCCTTAAATTTATGTGTGTGTGCGTGTGTGTGTGTGTGTGTGTTTAAATTAGGCTATTATATTTGTACATAATTGTGGAGTTAATTTTGACCTTAATAAGTGCAGATAACATAATATGTTCTCTTTCCATCTCCAGTGCTATCCTTTCCCACCTCCCTATCCCCTTTTCTATCTTATTGGTCTTCCTTCTATTAAAAAAATTAAAAATAGAGATTTTAATATAAAGCCATATCTGGAATTATTTACCTTATGATACAATAACAACATATTCTGAGTAATATTTTTCTTTTATTGAAGATATCTCTCAAAATAAATTAGAAAATTGTCATTCTGTGATAAAATTTTGAATTTCTGTTGAGTTTAGCAGTTCTGAATTGGCTGAAATTTTAATAGAAACAATTGTATTATATATATATATATGATATATATATATGTATATAATGTATATATATGTATATATATACATATATGTATATATATATGTATATATATATATACATGTATATGTATATATATATATGTATATATATATGTATATATATATATATATATGATATATATATATATATATCATAATATATAAATTAAAGGCACCATTTGCAGTTTGAGTCTAAACACTTGGTCACAATTTGAAGTCTGTAGTTACTCTTTCTGGATTAGGCAACTATGTTATGTATCATAGAAGATAAGATGTATTCCAATGTCACTTTATAAAACAGTTGAAGAGGCGATGTTATAAGATGTAGAGCAAATTAATTTCATGTTTTCAAGTACATGCACAAATAGCAGCAAATATAGAAGAAGAGATTTCTGTGTTTTCCATTCTTATAGTAGATTTTTAATGAAATTTTACTCTGAAAAATTAAGATTAGACAAAAATATAGAAGGTAATTTAAAGAACAAAACAAACCTAAAACAAGAAGTATTCTAATTTGCATCATTACTTGAGTAATTCTTGTGGTAAATATTGTAAGTGCCAACAAGTAACTAGTTGTCATCTAATCAGACACAATGTTTGATATGTCTATTTAGATGCAAGTGCTAAGTTTATATATTTATGTTTAAGAAGTTTGCTTTTTAATATCTATGATATACAATTGTGATGATGTTCCAAGTTAACATATAGTAGTGGAATATAGGCATAGAAGTTTAGAAAAATATAAAATGTGAGGAAACAATGCAACACATATATCAAACCTTTAGTCTGTGAAAATAACATAACAATTTTCAAAAGTTAAAATATTTCATATAAGCTTTTACATTGTTTCAAGTCTACAGTGTTTGTGATTTGTTGTTGTTTGTGTCAAATTGGAAAGTGATACTTATACGGGCTAAGGAATGTCCCCCAAACCTTAAGTATTTCATGACTATACACATGTGTATTAGCAAGCAGATTTAAAAAGTTGTTCCATTGTTCTTTGTTAATCAGAATGAGTGCCTAAAAATAAATATATTTTCTTATGGGAATAATATTAAAAGGTCATCATGATAGAAATTGACTTCCATGTTTCAGAAGACAATATTTTCCTGATGAATAAATTATTGAATCCTGGTGGCTTCATTAGACCACTTGGAGAATTCTGAAACTTTCAATGCCCTTTAAAATTGCTCTTTTAAGTTTCTGAGTCTTTTATCATTGATGTTATTATTTGCTATTTCTACCATATATAAAAAAATCTGTTTTAAGGATTAACTACCCTCAAGAGAAGTAGACTCATTTTGTAACTGGTTCTATTTAACACTTTGGACATTATAGCAGGCTTTAAAGTGAAGTGAGGCCAATAGCAGATTCCTTATCTTATTTTATTTTATTTTTTACTTGTCAAAGCAATAATGTGGAAATGATACCCTTGACCTAATTTGAAGCTGCTGCAAATGATTAGCCAACTATTAAATATCATATTGTTATTTTTTTAAAATTCTGAACTGATAGCATAAATGTTTATTTTGTATACCTAGAAACAACAAAGTGAGTAAAAAGACTGTTTTGATTTTCAGAAATGTAAAAATATTCTAACCACTTTTTAAATTTCCTGATAATTTTCCTGAAATACTCCAAAAATGATTTGACATTTTAGAACACTTTTAAAAATTAATTCATAATTAGCAGAAAGTCACAAATTTTGCTCTTAAATTACCTTAATTTTTCTATTTTATACCTGTAACAAACACTATTTGAAATCCTCAGTAATGTGAACCACTTAGGATTTCAAATAGTACATATAGTAATGTGAACCACTTTATGTATCATAATTTTAAGTATTAATCACTGTTTCAGAAGACAGCTTAAATGTTATTAATAAATTCCTATTATATTAGGAAGTACAATCAAACTCCAATAGCAAGAGATACTTTTAAATGTCATCTAAGAAATAATTCCCACTGATAAGAGATAAAAGCAGCCCCTATATTCATATTCCCTGTATATGAACTACCTTATCCATCAGTCTTCAAAGGTTTACTCAGGTAAAATAAACATTCAGTTGCTCTTAGATGCCATTGGTTGACTTTGAACAGTGTATCAAGAGAAAGGATTTAGTAACCTATTGGTGTCTGATGAGTTATATGAGGTTGAAACTTGCTTAAATTGTCAAGTATGTGTACGTAGAAAGTCAAGGTCATTAACTAGGCTTAGAGAATGCTATTGAAGAACTATTTAAATTCTTAAAATATGCTCATATTTTGACCTCAAGTTATTTAACTCCTTGGCAATGTCAGAAAAGTTAAGTATATTATTTACAGTAAGGAATGAAACCCATATGTATTTTTATCTGACTAGAGTGGCCTATGCAAGTTTCAATAAATATATAGTCTTTACCCATTGAGGGATTTCTCTTCAAATAAATTGCATGTCTTAAGAAAAAAATATTTTAACTATTTCTTTTATTTTAACTAAAATTTTAACTATTTATGTTTAAATTTTATGGAATTCGTCTTTGAACTTACCTCATCTTTCCAAAAAATGATTAGTAAAAACAATAGGAGAGTGTCTAGGTCAACCTCTGAGATTAAGATTCCAGATACACAGTGACTTCTCAGGAAATAATGAATAGCTATAGAGTATCATGATCATTAGAGCAAACACACATATAATTACACCTGTAAAATAGGTAGCTCAAAGTTAAAGACAAAATATATTTGGATTCAGAACCCACAAGGAAATCACTGTTGACTGTTTTATTTATGGACGTGAAGTTCCAAAAAAAATTATCCTCTTGTATGCTGGTTTCCTGGGCTAAAATATAGACATGATATAAGGACTAGTATAAGACCTAGGACAAGGTATCAGGAGTCATTTCCCTATTTAGAAGTAGGCTACCAACTAGTAATTTTAGTGCTTTTTTTCTGCTTCTCCTTTCAAAGGATATTGAAAAACATTTAATCAGGTTTGAATGGGTCTATTTGTACCTTGAGAGGTTTAGTCTCAGTAATTCTGTCAAAATCAGTAGCATTTAATTCATAATTAAGTAGAAAATCCTGAAGGTTATTTAATTGAGCTTTCTTTAAACAAAAAAAATACAAGCATATAAATATTTTAGTTAACCTCTAATATAATTAAGACTATGACATTTCTCAGAGATTTCAAGAAAGAAGTGAGCAAGAAAACATTTTGTCTGGTTATTTCATTTTCCCCAGTGACTGATTTTTCTTTTAAGTTATCAAGAGTTCTCTCATAGAGAAGGAAGTATTTCCCTTACTTAAAAATCTAAGGTGTAAGTTGCAGACTATCATGGTTATCTAAAACTTCTAAGATCTGTGCATATTAGTATTTTACTGATTATGAAAAAGATAATATACTTTCAATCTGGCATCCACCCCAGAGGCCAATATATTAAAGTCTTGTTTGTGCTATTGAGAAGTAGTGTATCCTTTAAGAGGTAGGTCTAGATTTTAAAACTCTTTTGTAGATTGACTGCAGTTATTTTCTTATGTTTGTTGAATCTTCCTAACTAATAAATATTTTATTTACATGCTATAGAAACATGGGAATGATAAAGAGTCCATTGCCAGATCTCCAAATTTCTTTGAACATTTAAAAGAGCATTATAGTAAATGCAAATGTTTCAATAAATCAGTGATTTTCATATAAAACAATTAGATGTTCATACCTCATTCCTTAACTTCGAGGAGAGAGAGGCTTTCAGTTAACATATCTATACATATAATAAGCAATAAACTTTGAAAAAATAATTATCTTGTGCTAAGTTTCTAAAGAGAAGAAATTAAATAGTTGAGAAATTAAGATATTTCAAGGTGAGATCAAGAATCTGATTTTTCATTTATTCTTAAACTTGTCAAAAATCATTTCTAAAAAGTTAATAGAAAAACTGGCAAATTATATTATCAATGCAAATTATATTATCAATTAAAAATCTGTGTCAATCAGGTTTTCACCACAGTAACAGATATCTGAGATAAATAATCATTTAAGAAGGAAAATTCTGTTTTGACTCTATCATAGTCTTTTGCTCCTGTGTGTTAGGCCTGTGCTGGCAAAGTACATGATGGTGGTAGTGCATGGTGGAGAAATTTGGTTACCTTATGGAAGCTGAGAAGCAGAAATGGAGGAAGAGGAAGAAGTCAGGGTCTCCTTATCTTCTTTTAGGGCAGTCATCCAATATCCTAACTTCCTTCCTTTAGAACCCACCAAAAATAGGGCATATTAATTGTTGAAATCAAAGGAATCCCCTGCTTAATAAACTGAAGACAAAGTCACTGTTTCCACATCAAGAGTTTTAGCCATGAAAGAACCTCCACTTGAGCTAAGAATTGTCAAATCTCCAAATTTCCAACAGAAATGCCGTGATAAAGTAAAATTTAATGCCATAAACTATAACACTATTTTATCCAATTTTTAATGATATTTCAAAAGAAAAAATAGTTAAAGATAAGATGTGGTCTCCTGGCTTAAATAGTTAAAAGCAAGAATTTCATGGCAAGAATTTAATTGGGATTGCAAAAAATTCATGAGATTATAATTGGAAATTTATAGAAAAAGAACATGAGAGTCTTGAAGCATGTTTAACATTGAAATTTTTTATGTAACACTATACTATTTTCATAAAAGAACTATTTGTATAGTGAAATAGTTGATCAATCTGGATAATTGTGTTTTCAGAATGTTCCTGAAACAGATAATGATATTGTTTATTAGTGTATGTTGGTGTTTTTCACTTTGCATCACATAAAAATATCTTACACAGACTTCTTATGAACTACAGGCTTATTTTGGATCATGGTTCTGCAAGTTCAAGCCCAATGTTGGGTTTTCCCAAGGGCTTGTCCCCCTGCTGAGGATGGCAAGAGATGATAGGAGCTCATGTCAGTGAGTGCTTTCATCCTGAGCTAAGAAGGATCTGAGAGGCTCCTTTATTCTCTTTTAAAAGAATGTTCTCAGTGTTTTAAGGACATTCTACTAGGTCACACCTCTTAAAGTTCTGTAGTACCTCCTATACCATTATTCTTGGGACCAAATCCTTAATGTATGGACCTCTAGGGAAACACTATCCATATTCCTACTGTGTTTGCATTCTTACTTTCCTGGAAAATACTTCTCTAGAGTACATAGTCAAGCAATTTGGATATTTCCAATTTCTCAACCTCAAAAGCTATATCATGGTGGTCCAGGTTGGAATCCTCCATCATAAAATAGAATTACTTGGTCATTATTTCCATTGAAAAGAAGTTTTCAGCGTAACTGTATGAATATTTATCATATTCAATACTAATTCTAATTTTTTTCTTTTGTCCCAATAAATTTTTTTAAAAATATTTTCTGATATTAAATCATTCCTTCCATTCTACAGATAAAATTTATTTGATATAAGATAATATATACATTTCAAGCATATGTTTTGTATGTTCATATGTATGTTATATACTGTAAGTTTATGTATGCATAACATTATTTCTTCACAATATACTTTTTATATACAAAAAGATTTATACAATATATAGTATGCATCATAAAATAGTCAATCACTGTAGTACTCTCCACTTACCATTCTTCACCTCAGAATTAATACTGTTAAATACATACCTATATATATATATTTTTTTTTTTGAGAGAGAGAGAGAGAATTTTTTATTTATTTATTTATTTATTTATTTTAGTTTTTGGTGGACACAACATCTTTATTTTTATGTGGTGCTGAGGATCCAACCCAGTGCCCCGCACATGCCAGGCGAGCGCGCTACTGCTTGAGCCACAAACCCAGCCCCACATACCAATATTTGAATGACTGTGTTACCAACTGTACCTTTAAAATGAATGGGTAAATTGTCCATTTTTTCTATATTTTGGACATATTTAAAATAATCATCAGTAAAATTGTATCATCCTTAAAGTTATGCTAACATCTTTAGCTGGTAAAAATAAATTGATATTTATATATTGGAAAAAGTAAAAGATAGAGTTTAATAGAGTTTTTCTGTAAAAATAAAATTATTCCTGACTTTTCAGCATGTGAATCTATTCTCAAATAACTTTGTTTATTGAACTACAGATTATATATCAAAGTTTAAAAATACTTAGTATATAGCAGTATGACTATATGTGTGTATCTGAGTTGAAAAGAACTCTGTTATATTAGTACTCATTTATTTTTCCCATTTGTAAATTTACAATTTTTTGGTTTAGTTTTATATATTTTAGTATTCTTATTTAAATTATCTAAGTAATTTACCAGTATTTGATATAATTCTAAGATTGATTTGTATTTATAAATTTAATATTTACAACTCTAAATTATAGAATTTAAACTTGCAAGGATAATTAAAACATTTTTCTTCTTCCTTAGGTTTTTGTCTTTTTTTCATTTTGCAATTTATAGAATTTTATTTATTTATTGTTTTATAAAAAATATTTAAGACAAAATGTATCCCTGTAAATGTAACTTTGGAAGTCTTTGATACATTTAATGAGTTTTGATACATTTAATTTAGTTTTGACTACAAGTATTATCACCCACATCACACAAGGGCAATGGAATGGGGTTCACCCCCTATGTTTGAATGGGTTGGCTAAGAAATAAAAGCTAGGAAAAATAGAATGGCAAAATAACCACATGACACAGAAAGTAGTTTCAAAGCGTGGGCAGGATGAGCAAGCTGACCACATGGGTTGGCTTCTAACAAAGAAAGGATCCTGCATTTGCTTTATTTGTATTGGAAAACATCAAAGGTTCTTCACAAAAGTTGGATGAAGGTGGGGGCAGGTAGGCTGCTCAGTTCCTAAGGAGTTATGCCAAATCTCTGGTACTGCTGTATGGGACCTTTCTAGCAGAGGGAGGGGAAGGTCATATTGATTGGGTAGACTGTCTCTGTGGGAGTGCCTTGGGAAGTTCCCAAAGCTAGACCTATCCCTTCCCTGGCTGCAATGCCAAAAAAAAAGTCCTTCACACATTTTATGGATGGTACCCCACAAAATATTTTGAAAATTTAGGAAAATCAGGCACCCTCTAAAACTCATATATATACAAACAAAATATTTTGACTGTGAAGGTAATAAAATTGCTACATATCACTGATATTAATTCTGACATGAAGTGATGGGGATGGACAATCAGCCTACAGCTTCATTCTATTTGATATACAATGTACAAACATTTTATATAAAAATAAATGTGTTGTGAAGTAATGGTTACAATATTCTGAGGATTGGATATACACAGAACAGCATAAGAATTATTACCATGTGATAAATAATGTGCTTGCTGCTAAAGCATGCAAGGTTTTGTCTCTAACTGCATCACAATGGTGACTGGATTTGATGATGGAGTCAACAATGTTTTATAACAGAAAGCCTGTTACATAGAAGACATTTGATAAATTGTGGTTGATCTCCTATTGCCACCAAATAATAAAATAAATTATTCCCTTTACTCTGTAACTATTTTATCTGGGGAATAACGGTCAGGTGTGTTTGCCACATTTAAAGGAGATATAAGCAATCTATTGTCTATAGGTACACCTTCCCACCCTCCCCAGTACCTCTCTTTCCTCTGGCACCACCTATAGAACACTACAGAACAATGTCAGTGATGGCAAAAGCAGCAGTTACATTGTAAAAGACTCCTGTGGGAGGGATGGGAGCAGTCTCTTGTGGCCCTCACAGTGTCAAAGGAGACTTTAGTCAAATATGAACATCTCCAAGTGAGAAAAAAAAGGTGTTCCACAGGATATAGGGAGAAAAGACAAATAATATGACTAAAATACCTCTAAAAGAGATATTAGTTGTAAGTTTAGTAAAGTAAGGTCTCAGTCCCAACATAAAATGGTACATGACTATTGATTCTTATCTGATCTCTGCTTTGACATCTAGCTATGAATTTCCACAAATATTTTTTCATATTTAGTTCACTGTAAAATAAATCAATTATTTTACCTCTTCCTCTTAATTTACATTTCAAAATAATACTATGAATTGAAGATGAAAATTTAGAGAGCAGAAATAATTTAATTAGTGGAAACCCAGGAATTTTTAAGCAAATGCTTTTATATTACTAAATATAACTACTTCTTATGAGTATTTCATTATGTTGCCTATTGTTGAACAGTCACAATTTTCATAACTTTTAGAACAACTTTACGAGTGCCATTTCATATCCTGTGATGCAACTTTTAACAAATTATATTAAAAATAATAAGAACTCTTTAGTAACTACTCATTAAGGATGTGATTCACTAAAAATGTTGTATACATTATTTAATTAACTCTGTTAGTGATGTGTTAAATAAAAAAGAGGAGCTCATTTGTCAAGAGAAAACTGAGGTTTAGGGAAGTCAGGAAATTTTCCAGGGTTTTACATTGAGTAAATGCTGGAACAAGAATAAAAGATTCACATACAACCTTAAAGCCTGGCTTTTCAAGCACTTTATTATTCTGTACTCTTATATCACCATTTTTATGACTCATTTTACCAGTTTTTCCATGTAACACTGCATTTTGTTACTTTAAAGCAGTACCATCTAACAGAAATTCCTATAACAATGGAAATAGCAAAGGAAATAGCCTATATAAACTCTGACCAATGCCATCATTCATATGTGTCTATTAAGTTATTGAAATTTGGCTATTGTAATTGGAACCTGAATTTAAAATTATGTTTAATTTTAATTAATTGGAATAGAAATGGTCACATGTAGTTAGTGGTAATCACATTGTACAGACTAGCCTACAATGGAAGTATAACTTCTCTTTTAAATATTGTTTTTGAAATAATAAAGGTATAAGAGATTAATCAAATAAATTATCAGAATACATGAAAACTTTAAAAGGATGTATTCTTGGACATTTTCCAACATTTTTTACAGCCTTTTATATATTGAAATATTTTGGTCAAGAGAAAGACTATTTTACAATAATTTTAATATATGTTTATATATTTTTCTCAAAACAAGTATACTGTTTATAAAGAACAATTTTGATTGTCTGAATTCTTGGCTACTTGTAACACATAAATATGGATATAGAGATATTATTCATCTCCACATTAGCTAGCTGTAAATAAGATATATTTAAATTTTTATTTTTTATTATAAAGTATTATCTCATCATCAAATTAATCTTGTACTAACAAGCAGAACTTAGATACACATTAATTGCAAACTAGAACAGAAATAGTCTTTATGCTTGTACCAAATAATCACATAACTTTTGTTGGCAATCATTTTATATTTTCATATCTTCAAAATTAACATGTGTCAGTTATGTATTTGCTGTTTTTTAAAACTAAAATTTTATAAAACAATTTTCTAACTTTTGACAATACTTTTTATATCTCTGCTAATCATATACTAACTTCTGTGTTTTATGAATTGGGTCTTCAGATATTTTTAAAGAGGCACACTTACATATCAAGTCTCCTTTTCTGCGAAACCAGAAATATAACCCCCCCAAAAAACTTTTGGCCAACCAAGAATTCTACTCATATACTTGAAAACACTCATTTAGTGAACTGATAGTGTTAATTATAGAATCTTTTTTTTAATGTAGTTGCTTAGTAACTCTACAATTAGTCATCCATTTTACATAGGAAAAAAAATTATTCCATGCAAGTGCTAAATATTACTTGACTTGGAAAATGTGATAAATGTGAATGTGGTATGAATATAGCAGGGTGTTCAGTTATAAAATTTAAATATTTAAGGAGATTGGGGCAGGAAAAAAATCCTGATATATCAGCCTTAAGAGGAAAGAACATTAACCTTGATATAGATGTAATGGAAATTTTGTCATAATAGATGATTTATCCCTGCCATAGATAACCTTGCTGTCCTCAGAAACTATGTTTAGACATCCAATTATCTCCAACTGAAGACACAGGTTTAGAAACAAAATAATAAGCTCATTCAAATTAGTTGAACAACAACTGTAAGAACTATTCTCTATTTAGATTATAAGTTCTTTAAAAGTTATTAATGATGTAATAAATAAAATGGATATAAATAGGAATGTATATGAATATATAAAGAAATGGTTAAAATCAGGCTTTAAAGTTAGAATATACAAATAATACATATTTATTATATATATGTAATATATATAATATATATAAAGTCATATATATTATATGTATATATAATATATGTATAAAATCATATGCCACATAACAATGTTTGTGTCAATGACAAACCACATGAATGGCAGTGATCCCATAAGATAATATTGCTAAATAAAGTCACAGCAACCTTAGTTTGTATAGTAAATTCTGTGATTTAAAAAAAAAAGTATGTTTTAATTAGTTGTACATGACAGTAGAATGCATTTATGCACTTTGATATACATAGATGAGGTATAATTTCTCATTTTTCTTTTTGTACATACTGTAGAATCACATTGGTCATGCAGTCATATGTGTACATAAGATCATAATGTCTGTGTCATTCTTCTATCCTTCCTATCCCCATGTTCTCTCCTTTCCCCTCCCTTCACTCCCCTCTACCTAATCTAAAGTAATTCCATTTTTCCCTAATACCCCAACTTATTGTAAATTATCATCTGATAGAAGACATTCAACCTTTGGTTTATTGGGATTGGTTAATTTTGCTTAGCATGATATTCTCCAGCTCCATCCATTTACTGGCAAATGCCATAATTTAATTCTTCTTTAAATGAGTAATATTCCGTTGAATATATATATACCACATTTTCTTTATCCATTCATATATTGAAGGACACCTAGGTAGGTTCCATAGTTTAGCTATTGTGAATTGAGCTGCTATAGACATTGACATGGGTGCATCACTGTAGTATGCTGATTTAAGTCCTTTGGGAAACAAGACTTAGGAATGGGATACCTGGGTCAAATGCTAGTTCCATTCTGGGTTTTCTGAGGACTATCCATACTGCTTTCCAAAGTGGTTGAACCAATTTGCAGTCCCATTGGCAATGTATGAGTGTAACTTTTCCCCACATCTCACCAGCATTTATTGTTGCTTGTATTCTTGATGATTGCTATTCTGACTAGAGTGAGATGAAACCTTAGAGTAGTTCTGATTTGCAATTCTCTAACTGCTAGAGATGTTGCATTTTTTCATGTATTTGTTGATCAATTTCATTTTTTCTTCTGTGAAGTGTCTGTTCATTAATTGGGTTATTTGTTTTTTTGGTGTTAAGCTTTTTGAGTTCTTTATATAACCTAGAGATCAATGCTGTATCTGAGATGCTTGTAGTAAAGATTTTCTCCAAATCTGTAGGCTCTCTCTTCACATTATTGTTTGTTTCTTTTGATGAGAAGAAGCTTTTTAGTTTGAATCCATCCCATTTATTGATTTTTGATTTTACTTCTTGTGCTTTAGGGGTCTTGTTAAAGAAGTCAGATCCTAGGCTGACATAGTGAAAATTTGGGCCTACTTTTTCTTCTAGTAGGTATAGGGTCTCTGTTATAATGCCTAAGTCTTTGATCCACTTTGTGTTAAGTTTATCTTAAATTATCATCACTTAAAATATGCATGATGGAAATATTTGTCTAATTGGAAAATTGGTAGAAAACAACAACAAAAAATTAATCACAGAAGAAAACAAACATTATTGTAATATTGTAACTGTGTATGTTTTCATAATAGAGTATTTTAGAAAGTGAACATCAAGCTGCATATAAGAAAATTATTTTTTCAATGAACACATTGAAAATGGTTTAGGTAACCAAAGTATGTGTAACAACATATCAATGAAATAAAGTTAAACAATCAATAGATAAAGGATAAAGATATGATCAGTCATTTCACAATTAAAAAAAAAACATAATTTGGATCATAACCTCAGAGAATAAAATAAGCAAGCATTAAAGTGTAATTAAGCCAGGTATGGTTGCATGCACCTATAATCCCAGTAGCTCACAAGGCTAAGGCAAGAGGGTCACAAGTTCAAAGCCAGTCTTACAAATTTAGCAAAGCCCTATGCAAACCTGTCTGAAAATTTAAAATAATAATAATAATAATAATAATAATAATAATAATAATAATGGCTAGGAATGTGTCTCATTGGTTGAGCACCCTGAATTTAATCTCAAGTCTCAAAATTAATTAATTAATTAATCAAAAATTTTAAAAAGGAATTAGATGGTATTAAAAAATTGTGTTATAACTGCCAGATTAGAAAAATAGTAATTAAATGTTGATTTAAGTGGGAAAAGGAACTAAACAGACACTTCTCAAAAGAAGACATATGAACAGTTAACAAATATATGTTCATCATCTCTAGCAATTAGAGAAATGCACATTAGTTCCTTTGTCTATTTATTGTTTGGGTTTTTTTGTTTTATTTGGTGGTAAACTTGTTGAGTTCTTTGTATATCTTGGAGAATAATGACCTATCTAAAGTGCAGGTGGCAAAGATTTTCTCCCATTCTATAGACTCTCTCTTCTTGCTTTTGATTATTTTGATTATTTTCTTTGCTGTGAAGAGGTTTTTTAGTTTTATACAATCCTATTTATTGATTTTGGATTTTACTTCTTGTGCTTTAAGAGTCTTGTTAAGAAAGTAGATTCCTATGATGACATGTTAGAATGTTGGGCCTACATTTTCTTCTAGTGGTTACAGGGTTTCTGGTCTAATTATAAGAGCTTTGATCCACTTTGAGTTTAGTTTTGTGCAGGATGAGACATAGAGGTTAAATTTCATTTCACTACAGACACTTCTCAAAAGAAAAAGAATAACTGGCAACAAATATACAACAAATATATGAAAAATTGTTCACCATCTCCAGTAATTAGAGAAATGCAAATTAAAAGTACACTGAGATTTCACCTTGCTCCAACCAGAATGGCAATTATCAAGAATACAAGTGACAATAATATTGTTCAAGTTGTGAGGAAAAGGATACACTCATACATTGCTTTGGGACTGCAAATTGGTGCCACCACTCTGGAAAGAAGTATGGAGATCCCTAAAAAATCTAGACATGGAACCACCATATGACCAAGTTATCCCACTGTTCAATATATATCCAAAGGAGTTAAAATCAGCAAACTACAGTGCTGCAGCCAGATCAATGTTTATAGAAGCACAATTTAAGTTAGCTAAGCTACGGAACCAACATAGGTGCCTCTCAACGTATGAATGGGCAAAGAAAATATTATATATGTAATATTATAAATATAAAATATTATTCATAATATTTTCTTATATATATAATATGTATATGTACATACACACACACACATAAACATACACACATTTACTCAGCCATAAAGAATTTGCCAGTAAAGAGATGGATCTAGAGATTATCATTTCAAATGAAATAAGCCAATCCCAAGAAAACAAAGGTCAAATGTTTTCTTTTATATGTGGAAGTTAACACACAATAGTGGGTGGGTGGGGGGAATAGAATTTCAGTGGAGTAGAAAAAGGGAAATAAAGGGAAAAGAGGGGGAATGGGAAAAGGAAAGACAGTGGAGTGAACCTGACAGAACATTCCTATGCACATATATGACTATGTCTGTGAATATCACCATTGTGTACATCCATAAGAAACTAATCTAAAAGAAGTAAATTTGGAGTAAATTGAAGAAATATCAACAGAGGTAAGGGAGCAGTAGGTGGGGGGTAGGAAGAGGAAGAAAAGTTAGGAGAGGAAAGAGGATGTGAACAGAGGGCAAATGACAAGCCATTAAATAACCATTACTAAATTTCCATCCACATAGGGATTCAAATAGTTTACCCTCCACACTGAATTTCATTGGAAGTCACTAACATAACATTCTTAGTACATAAAGAGTAAACAAGAAAAAGGAAAGTACACAACTCATGAAAAAAATGGACTCAACAAGCTTAAGGGTGGCAATACAGATTGGAATGAAAAGTTTAAAGACTAAAAATGGAAAATTTGGGCTGGGGATATGGCTCAAGTGGTAACGCGCACCCCTGGCATGCGGGGTGGGGGGGCGCTGGGTTTGATCCTCAGCACCACATTAAAAAAAAATAAAATAAAGATGTTGTGTCCACCGAAAACTGAAAAAAATAAATATTAAAAAATTTTCTCTTTAAAAAATAAATAAATAAATAAATTTTAAAAATGGAAAATTTCTATAGAAAAAAGAAAAAAATATTAAAATGTGATAATTATAAGTATAGTTAAACTTTAAAAATATTTAAAAAAGAAATGTAACACACATAAAAACAACCAAAATTTTAATGAAGAAAAAGAAATAACACTACACACTAACTAAATCCACAAAATCATATAAAGAAAATCATAATATCAAATAATAAGACTAGGGTAACAAAATCTATAAATATGTGTTGCTGTTTTTTTCTCTAAATTTCATTCAGATATAATTTTATATAAAGTAACGATTCTGTATGATGTACTGTTGGAATATAATATATAGGTGTAATAAATATAACAAAATTAAAACACAGAAGAAGAGAGAACTCAGTTAAAGAGCGGAACCATTTTAATTTTTTTTTTTACTGAAATCTAAAACAGATTCTGTTAAGATACATATTATAAACCCTGGAGTCACCATAAAGAAAATAATAATATACAGTAAAAATGAATATATAAACAAATATTAGATTATTCAATATCTATGTGGTGGAATATACAACACTGAATGAGGAATAAGGGAACAGAAAATAAACAGGCATAGATAAAAGACACAGAAACAAATTCAGTATATCAATAATAGCAAATGGGAATAAACAATGAAAAGAAAAGTTACAAATATCAAGAGGGATGTTTTCTAAATAACTATAAGGTGAAATTAGAAACTTATAACAGAGAGAAATTTGCATGATTGAATACTTGTATAGTTATACAAGCTCATAAGTGGCCAATAAAGAATCTATAAAGAAAATTAAAAATATTTTGAGTGAATGCAAATGAAGATTATTCTAAACTTATCAGATGGAGTAAAGCAAGACTTACAGGGAAATTTATGGCTCTAAACCCGTATTTTAAAAATAATACATATTTTAATTCTTTGGGATATAGCTCAGTAATAGAGTACTTGTCTTGCATGTGATCGATCTTAGATTTTATACCTAATAACACAAAAAATAAAATAACGTAGGTAAAATATTTAATATGTTTTAACCAGCCTTCTATCCAAAGACAAAGAGAATGAGGGAATGGAGAAAATAAAACACAAAGCAAGAAAGAAATATTTAAAAGAATAAACCAGAAGTCTACAAAATAGTATTTTAAATTTTAAAATTTTAAAAATTAAGAAGGTGAAGGCAAATTTTGAAAATATAAAAAATATATAAGTATTTAGATAAATTAATGAAGGAAAAAAGAAAAATGACTCAAATCACTAGACAAATGAAGAACGTGACATGAATCTTCCAGCCTTACAGAAATAAAAATGATGGTAGGGGAACATTATGAGCAGTTGCATGCCAATAATTAAATAACAGATGAAATGGACAAAATACTAGAAAAATCACAATCTACCAACACTGTGTGAATACGTGAAAAACATGAAGAGATCATCAACACTTACAGAGATTGAATTAATAAACAAAAAGCTTCTTGCAAAGAAGCCCACACAGCTTCATTGATAAATCCTACAAAATCTTTAAGAAAAACTTTGTACCAATTCTTTAGAACTTTTCCAAAAAAGAGACTATAAAGAAACATTTCTAACTCATCTTGTTACTATCACACAAATGCCAATACTTGACAAAATGTACTAGAAAACTATAGAGAAATATTTCTTATGAACATAGAAACAAAAACTCTCCACACTAACAAAACAAAAACAAACTCAGCTCCAGATAAAAAGGATCAGATGTCATGACCAGAGGGGATTTACCCAAGGAATCAAAGACAGATATGTGAAACAAAGACAAACAGATCAACACAATAGGATTAAACATTTAGACATAAACCTTTGACCTTTGAATCAGTTAAAATTTAACTAAGATGACATTGTTGTTATGAAAAATAAAAAGCTTTTCATCAAATTGTACTGGGACAACTGAATGTCTATATATAAAAGAAGTAAGGAAGGAGAAGGCTAGGCGTGTAACTACTGGTAGAGTTTGGAGGGCTCTGGATACCATTCCCTACATGGAAATCAGGAAAGAAGAAAATGAGGGAGGAAGGGGGGAGGGAGGAAGGAAGGAAAGAAGGGAAGAAAGATGTAAAAAAAGGAAGAAAAGAAGAACAATTAAGGGAAGCTTTGTTTTACAGCATATATAGAAATTAACTCAGAATTAATCAAAGACAGAAATATAAGATCTAAAATGATAAATATCTTATATCAGGGTAAATACTTGTGATCTTGTATTAATACTTTTTAAACCTGACACTGAAAGCTTATGAAATTTTGAAAAGTAAACAAATTTGACATTATCAAAATTAAATCTTTGATGTCTCAAAAGATACTGTCAAAAAAAAATAGAACTCCTCAAATCATAAAAAGACATTTATATTTTATATTCTGTTTAGGGACTTACATTTATGATTCATCAAAAGATAAGTAGACACCAGGTAGATGAACTTCTAGCGAGCTACTTCTTAGGTCTCGATATCTCTCTCTCTCTCTCTCTCTCTCTCTCTCTCTCTATATATATATATATATATATATATATATATATATATATATATATATACACACACACAAATGTCTCTCTCCATAAACACAAATCTATATAAAACAACTAAAGGACAAATACATGATTCAAAAATGGGCAGTGAATACACATTTTTCAAAGATATGGAAAGGTTAATAATTTAATCATATGATAGATGTTCAACATCATTAACCACTAAGGAAATGCAAGTCAAACTCATAACGAGATACCACTACAAGATAGCACTTCACACAGTATGCTGACTACAATCAAAAATAAAGATAAAAACAAGGATGGTGATATACTTGCAGGGAAGTTAGAAAATTAATATGTTGTTTGTGATAACATATACTAATTTAGACATTTTGGACAGTCTGATATTTTCTCAAAACCTCATGTAGCATTACTATTTGATCTAGCAATGACACTCCTAGTTAGATTTCAAGAGCAATAAAAAACATACATCCACATATCAAAATAATAGCACATAAATGATTGTACTACAAACGTTATCTACAGATTCAATGTAACCCTCACCAAAATACCAATGAGATTCTTCACAGAACTGAGGATAAAAGTCTTTAAATTCATATGGAAGAATAAAAGGTTCAGAATGTCAAAAGGAATTCTGAACAATAAGAACAAGGTTGGAAGCATCACAATACCCTACCATAAATTATATTACAGAGCTATAGTAATAAACATATTAGTAATAGGGTGATATTGACATAAAAACAGATATGAAGATCAATGCCATAGAATAAAATACACAGAGGTAAATCCACGCATAGGTAGTTATTTGATAGTTGATAAAGGTGCTAAAAACATAGCGTGGGGAAAACAGAATAAAATGGAGCAAACTTTCTTATATGAGGGTATGATATGTCATCCTTTTGAACAAACAGTGCTTTCAAAACTGAGTATCCATATGTAGAAGAATGAAACTAGATCCTTTTTTTTAACCTGCACATAATTCAACTGAAAAGTGGATCAAAGACTTAGAAATTAGACCAGAAACTTTGCAACGTCTATGAGAAAGCATAAACTCAACACTCAAACATAGAAGCAGAGACACCAACCTCCTTTAAAAAACTCAGAAATCAATAGGGAGGGTAGCATCAAACTAAAACATCTTCTACAAAGGAAATGAATTAATTAAGAGTGTGGAAAGTGAGCCTATAGAATGGGAGAAAATCTTTGACAGCCACTCTTCTAAGAGACGATTAATATCAAGAATATATAAGGGACTCAAAAAAAGTAAACACTAAAAAGTGTAAATAATCCAATCAATAAATGGCAAATGAACAAAGCAAAATTTTCTGAATAGAAGAAATGTAAATGGCCAACAAACACATTAAAAAATGTTCAGTATCCTGAGCAATCAGCGAAGTACAAATAAAAGCTTCTCTGAGAGTTCATCCCAGTTACAGTGATATACATCAAGAATATAAATACTAATAAATGCTGTCAAGGATGTGAAGGAAAAAGAACACTTAGACATTGTAGGTGTGACAGCAAATTAGTATAAACACTCTAGAACTCACTATTGCAGTGCCTCAAAAGACTGGAAATGAAAACACTCTTTGACACAGGAATTCTATTCCTTGATATTCATCCCAATCAGCATACTATAGTGATACCCACATTCTAATGCTTATTGTAGCACAGTCCCCACAATAACCAAATAATGGAAGCAGCTGAAGTATCTATAAATGGATGAATGGATAAAGAGAATGTAATATACATATATAATAGAATTCTACTTATCCATAAAGAAGAATGAAATTATATCATTCACTAGTAAACGAATGGAACTGAAGAACCTCATACTGGGTTGAATAAGCCAGACTCACAGACTCAGAAAGTAAGGGTTTGAATACTTTCTGTAATATGCAGAACCTAGAGAGAAATAAGAATTTTTTTAAATGAAATGTTGTGAAAATGGATGGATAGTACAGTAGAGAAAGGGGATTGAGGAGGAGGGAAAAAGATGAACACAGGTAAGAACAGGAAAATAAAATCCACAAAATATTCTATGTGCATATATGAATATATCACAATGAATCCCACTTAAATATACAATTATAATGTATACATTGAAAAAAAAATAAGTAGAAGAACAACCAGTAGAGTAGAAGATGTGTACCAGGGGGAGAGAAAAGAGGGTATAAAATGGAGCATATTATGTAATATGAGTGTATGAATATGTCACAATGAACCCCACTATTATGTATAAATATAATGCACTAATAAGAACACCAGAAAAAAAAATAAATGTACAGACTGCATCTGCATTTATGGTAGGATAATTGATATATATTAAGCCAATAAAACTGATCATATATTTTAACATAAAGATGTCAATTCCTCCTTCTTATGAGCTGCATTTTCAGTGATTGAAATTTTCACTAATAAATTTAAAAATGAACAATGACAAAAATGTACATAAAATCATTATTTACTATAGCCAAAATGTGGAACTAATGGAAATGCCGATCATCAGATGAATGAGGAAAGAAAATATGGTTTATTCATTTAATGAATTACTATTTGGAAATAAAAATATGAATTACTTTCATATCATACACTGAGTTATATTTGAAAATATAATTTTAAATTAAAACCACTAGTGAAAAATCTTATGTGTGGTGCAAGATGCATGTCCAGAATGGCAAACATATATTAGAACAAAGCATGTTAGTGGCTTCCTAGATAAAGACATATGAAAGTAAATGAGGAGGGATGGTATAGGTCATTAAGTTTCTTTATGTAAGATACAAATATTCTTAAATGGTAGTAATGATACATAATGCTGAGGATATGCAAAAACATTTAATTTTATTACAAAGAGTGAATTTTATGACCTATGAATTATATCTCTATAAACACTCAAAAATTGGTTTGAGAAAAAGAAATGTAACTCATTTACAAAGTAACTGTATAATTAAAATTTATGTCATCATAATAGAATAAACACTTGGTTGAATAAGAACAATATCTAGGACTCGGGCAACATGCTTTCTATCATGTTCTTTTCCTTTCTGAACTTCAATTTTTTTGTCTTTTTTACATATGTCTATAGACTGGCTCTGTTAGCTTTATTTACATAAGACCAAACTGTAATTGAATCTTTTCACTATTCAGTGTGGAGGAAATAGAATAATTTAATCTTAATTTCAAAATATTAAAAGAGAATGACTGGACTAACTTGGATTAGCATATTGAAATCAGTGGATAGATAGTAGAATGAATTGAACATGACTTTCCTATGTTCACATATGAATATACAACCAGTGTAATTCCACATCATGTACAACCACAATAATGGGAAGTTATTCTCCACTTATTTATAACATACCAAAATACATTCTACTCTCATGTATAACTAAAAAGAACTAATAAAAAAATAATATAATAAAAAGAAATCAGCAGTCTGTAAAAATATAGCCTCTGAAATTACCTCAAAATAGAATTGACCTTCTTATTTAGAAGTTACAGATATACATGTGAAATGATAAGTGAGGGAAAAATCAGCATTATAAATGCTGTTCAAGAATAGAAAAACACTAGTTTTTACAATGGAGGGTTGGGATTGAAGAGTGGAAACTGGATTTCTGACTCAAAAGACGATGACAATTGTGCCATATTATCTTTCTTAGTGAGCATACTACATGTAAACTGTCAGCACTGCCTTTTACACAGTTTTGGTGCAGAGAGGACAAGGAAGGCTTTATAACTCTCGGGTTCCACACAGGTGTGTATTACACATTCTATATGTTATTGGAGTTTTAAAAATCACTTACCAGTATCTAATCTCAAAAAGATATATATTTACGTGAAGAATTAAATATATATATATTTAATTTATATAAAAATATATATATATAAATTCATACAATCATAACTTTAAATCTAATTTGGCTAGTTACAAATTCTGATTTCTTCTAAGCAGCTATAAATTAGTGCACAAACCCTGTGATGCAGTAAGTGAACAGATGATAGAACAATTATGATAACCTTGTCATGTTAACAATTGGGATTAAATGTTAAAAACTTATTTTAAATACCATAAAATATATGCAAATAAGCATGCTATTCATATACAAGAGCTGATAGTTGTTTTTATTACCATGTTTTCAAATGTCTCTTCAAGGTTAATGAGACAATTTTCATTAACTAAAGTTTGTTCTCCAAAGTACATAGCCTTCTGTCAAATCACGAGAAGATTTTTAAGTGTTATTTTAATAGTAAAAAATTCAGCAACTTTTCATTATATATTTTCTTTATAGAGGTGGAAACAATAAACTAAATATATATTTCCAAATAGCTAGATTAATTGGCTATTTTTTTAATGAAGAACTTTTTAAACTAATTAAGACATTTGTTATGATAAAGACATGATTCTTTAACAGTTTTGAATTTAAAAAAAGCATAATTATATCATGATTAAGGAGCTTCTTTCTGGATAATATAACATAATTTGAAGTTCATAAGCAACATTATGTTTAAAGTAGTTATCCCTAGTCAGTCCCAGAGGATTAGAGTTTGACAGAACTAATAAGTGAAAGCAGAAAAGGAGAATGGGGTATATGCTGTCATATAGTATCATTAATAAATACCCAGCATATAATGAAGAAATATACATATTTCCATAAACTTTGGCCCTCTTTCTGAATATTTTCCCTTAAGTCATGAGACCATCTAGCTATAGTTAGCAAAGCAGATTATTAAAATGCAAATTCACTTAATGTAATCCTATTCTAGAAATATAATTTTGTCATTCATTTCTAAGGTCTTCTATTTCTCTCTTCCATTTGTAAAGAGGTATGTGTGTGTACTTGAATGTGTTTGTATGTATCGTGTGTATTAAATGTTTTATATAATTAAGTTTTGAAAACATGTAATCTAAAATGTGACCTTTACCTCTGTGCCACATTGTTTGAAAACACCATGGCTAGCAGCCTTCCTATATATTTTCACCAAATTCTGTCTGGCTCATCTAAGAACATATTCCATACATTGGTATCATAAATAAACTTTCTTAATAAATATCATACAAATATCTCCATCAAGCAGATGAGAGCTGAAAACAGTAAGAACTTGTTATAACAGGACAAATTTTCATAGATCAAAGTCCTTATTAGGGAAATTGCAAATAGACCAAAGTCCTTATTAGGGAAATTGCAGCTTGTTTAAAAAGTGCCGTGTTGCTATAAGCAGATCAGGGGAAGATCATTGAACATCCAGAAGTAATGGCACTAAACACCGTAAGGCCAGTCAGAGGAAATCTGGCAGAAGCAATTGTGTCCATGCTTATGAGAAAAAGAATCACCTCATAAAGTGTTTTGACATAGATAACATATAAAGACTCATATTGTATAATAACATCAATCCAGGTAGGAAAAATTTTATAAGAAAAATATAATCCCCACTGAATTTTTAAGATTAGTAATATTTTGCCTGTTTCTGGGTACTGTGCAATCTGGTATAAATTGTCTAAAGCTTAATGTATAAGAGAAAGTATTGGTAAGTAGATGTGTCCACGATACTGTTGGTATGATCATTTGCCTCTTACCTACATTCAAAATCATGTAAAAACTAGATATTTCTGCCTTTTCGAGTGCTTAAATTTCTTGATTTGATAAAACATGGTTAAAGTTTTCAGGAGCAACTTTCAATATCATGTGAAATCCTTCTTTCTTACTTTTCTTGAGAAACAAAACCACTAGCCCCACAGCAGAGATCATTTTTGACAAAGAGAAGTTTGGGGGCAACATGTTTTCATTTCCCTAATTTTTTCCTCCATTTCTTCCTTGGTTTTCTCTTTTATGGTCAATCTTGAGCACAGTCTACTGTTTTGTTCTTAAGGGATCTTGGATGTTTTTCAGCCAATCATAAGCTACATATTATAAAAGAATTTAACTCCATCTGTTTTCTAGCTTCCTTTTTATTTTCTTTAGCATGGCTGACAGGTTTGTAAGTTTTAGTGAGAAAGTTCACAAAATCTCTATGTAAACTTCTCACCAGCAGCCTATGTGGGGAAGGAATAAGCAAACCTCGGACGTTTGGGCTGGCTGGAAATAAAAGTCTGAAAAGTAGTATTATGAAATTATACAAAAGACATGAAAAATATTTTTCAAAGTGAAGGCCTTACAGGTGGAACAGACCTGATGGATCTGATTCTAACAAAGAGAAAAACCCCTGAATGCTTTATTTATAGTGAAAAATACCAAAGGACTTTACAGTGAGGAGGGGTTCTTCAAGGTAAATAAGGTAAATAAGGGGCTTTAGGGGAAGTTGGACTGACTGGGGATTTATCACTTGTCCAGTAATTCTTACTCCTTCAGGCAGCTGGAGCCTCAAGGCTGTTTAGACACAGTGATATCTCTTTTGCCCAGTGCTAGCAGGCATCTAAATTCAAAGATATCAAACTCATAATTTGGTGCCTGGCATGGAATCAGTCCCATTAACAGCCACCACCTGCAAATGGACATGTCTTTCTACAACCTCAGATGAAAAGATTCCCAGATGCTAAAGTCAAACTATCCAAGGCTATGGAGTTCAAAGCAATAATTTATTTGCCGCTCCCAACATTAAGTAATTGGAATCATTTCCCTGGTAAGAAAAAAAAATTGCAATTATAAACCAATACAATTTTAATAGTTATATATGCAGACTCTACAATACAACTGCAGCACATTTACTTCACGTGTTAAAGGCAGCCATGCACAACAATAGGAATCCAGTGAAACAAGATATGGATTCATCACTGTGCAGATTATATATGCTGTGCATTGTAAGACATAATAAAAAAACAGAAAGGGAGTAGAATGCAGTAAAATGGAGTGCAAATAAAAATAAAAATATATTTTCATGTTTTCTGTCATTACTTTTAATGTAATAAAATATAAAGTTTCTTTTTTTAAAAGTAAGTGCTTTTGGATATACAAACATACCTTGCTTTATTGTGTTTTGCTATTTTGTGCTTCATAGATAATGTGGTTTTTACAAATTGCATTTTTGTGGCAGCCCTATGTTAAGCAAATCTATCCATGCCATTTTTCCAATAGCTCAAATGATAGTTAGCATTTTTAGAAATAAATTATTTTTAAATTAAAGTACACACACTGTTTTTTAGATAATGTCATTGAACACTCAATTGACCACAATGAAATGTAAACATAATTTTTAAATGCACTGGGAGAAATTCATGTTATTTGCTTTATTGTGATATTTACTTTATTGCAATGATCTAGAACCAAACCCACAAAATCGCTAAAGTGTGTGTATAAATAACTAACAATGTATAGGAACAGTGTTACTTAGAATTTTTGAGTCATGTAAAATATTTATGGCCCTCTTAAAGTGGTACATTCATTAGGTGCTGTAATAAGCAGGCCAACTATTTCAATTGCTTTCTACAAAAAAGTGTTTACTTCACACCATTTTCCTATCTAGGCCATGTGACTCTCTTGGATCTCCTAAAAGCAGTGACTTTGAAATATGGTTTCAGATTTTCTCCATACCAGGACCTTTACTTTCACCCATAAGGGAAATATTCTATAATTATGCAGTGTGCAAAATGCTTGATCTGAAATTGCTTTTAAAATTTACTTCCCTTCCAATGGCAAGGAGTTGATGTGAAATTATATGAAGCTTCTGCATTTTGTGCTAATGTACCACTTAAATTTTCAATCCTCTGTTGGGTTTTCCCAAGAAAAAATAAAGGAAAACTGGTTAAAAAGGATGAATAACATTTATCAGTCTGACTTCTGGGCCATGTAAATTTAATGAATCTAAAATGTAATGCAACCTTGATTGTGCCATGATCATCTATCATATTAAATACACAGAAATTTCAATAAATTAATCCCAATTCTGTCAATCAAAGGTGAAACCCCTTTTAATTGTATTATGTAAAATATACTTGAATTTTGTCACAGACAACACTTTAGAATGAATAAATTTTAAATTATCTTATTTATTTTACCTGATTAAGTTTCAACAAAGAATAAATGGTTAATATTAGTCTGATTACTTTTAATTGATGAAAAGTTATTAAACAAAACATAGGGTGACCATACATACTGGATCATTTGCAACCATCTCAGTTTGTTCCACTCATTCCACTATTTTTACTAGCTATTTGATTCTGAAAAGTATTATATTTGAATATAAAACAAGTTTATGTAACAAAAATATTTCATGATTTTCTGTATAACTATACTTCAAAAGTTAATGAGAGTGATAGTATTAATTTAAATACTTTTTGTCTTTTCATTTAATGAATACCAAAGAGAATTTCAATTTCAGATATATATTGCTTGATTTTAATCCTCTGCTGCTATGTTGTATTTTCATTGACTTATGTGATTTTATATTTTATATTGAAATATAAATTAGAGCTATTTCTATTGTGGATACTGTCATGCTAAACTGCTAGAAGACATGTGTGTTTTTAAATAGCAGGCCTTATATGTACACCCGGCACAGTGGGATACATGTGCTATACAGCTTTATTAAAATGCAGTTAGAATATTAAGTGCAGCATTGCTTAGGGGAACCTGAAATTTTTAGAATAGCATTTGGTTGCTTGGCATTGTAGAATTAACTGAATAGAGTTGGATTATTCACAATAAGTTATTGAATATAAGCTTACAAATTGTACAAAGCGTAATTAGTAGACATACTGTCATTTCAAAATATTTAAATTTTGAGTGAATAATCAATCATGATATTAAATATATCATGATATTAAATATATTAAATAAATCAATCATGATATTTCCTTTCTCAAAGTAGCAAGAATTGGAATAAAAAATTTGAAATGTAACTATTTTTCACCTTTTGGTAGAGCATGTAAAATATCCTCCTCCAAACCCAAATGTTTAACATATCTTATATTAGTACTATTTCTTAGATGTTACTAATGTTATTTTTTCTTACAAAATCACTAGATTTTTGAAAGGGGCTCAACTGGCTACAAATTCCACCAGCTCTTTCAGAGAAAAGGCCTCAAGTAAAACTGTTAGCAACCCTTCCTTCTGGGTTTCTAATGCTCCCATATCTTCTATGATTGTGGGGCAGTGGTGATATTTTCTGTTGAACACCACTCCTTTATGTCATATCCCTTGATATGATGCTCTGGACCCCAATGCACTTTTCTATCAAAGAGAAACGTGTGCTTATTTCAGAATTCCAAGTAGCTTCTAATTGGAGAATTTTAGACAGTAGACAGAGCTTCCAATTGTGATGCTGTAAATGGAAATATGCTGAAGAATACTTTGAGAAATTTCTGTAGAACAGGGAAAAGTAGGCTATATGAGTAATATGGCAGGAAAGCTGGAGATCTTCTCAATGGCATCGACTTTTTTGGCAATCCCACTAGAAAAAGAATTTCCTTCACATTGACACAGGTAAGTGAGAATTACATGCCATTTGGCTTTCATTTCCCATGTTAACTGGCATCAGCTTAACCTTGTGTTTGCTTTCTCCCAAGTGACTGCAGCAGTTTCCTTCCATCCAATTGATTTCCTATTGGATGCAATGTAATCTCTCCACTAGCCCCTGATGAAGTCTTCTTATCGTTACAACATTCTAAGCTACATGATGTATGGATAGAAGACATTCTTGGAGGTGGGATAGACTATGAGGCACATAAACCTGTGTTCTCAAACAGGAAAAAGCATTCATTGCCAGTTAAAGAAATCTTTACCTGGAAATCCACTACTGAAGGTAACTCACCCTGGCAAAAGATTATGGCCTCTACCAAACCTTCCTTGAAGACATTATGCATCTGGAAGGTATAAGAGATGCAACTTAGGGAAAGGGAATAAGGACAGAAGAGAAAGGAGGAGGGTGCTGTGAAACAGAAAGTACTTCAGATTCTCACATTCCTTCTTCCATTTTCATCAAACTTTTTTTCTGGGTACTCTTTTAAAAAAAAGAGTTATGTCAATCCCATGGAGGCCAGTAATTCATTTATTTGGAATTAATCCTAAGAACTACAAAAAAATGGAAAAATTTATCAGTCTCAAAAGAACTGTTTTAAGCAACTGGATTTTTATTTGAATCCAGTTGATTTTTAAGTGAAAATGATGGAGAGGAGAGATTTTTAAGTGAAAGATACGCAAGCAACTTTCTTGGCTTCTGTTATTATATGGCCATATAGTATTGGTGGCAGAATATTTGAAGACATGCTACCCTTGCTTATTCAATAGTAAACCTTTAATTTAGAGAGGATGGTATATCCAGCTAGTATTCCAAAAGAATGTAAAGCTATAGGAAGGCTTTATGGTATTTCAGTGTCTCTTATCTGACTCTTGTTTTCCACAATCTTCATCTGGTCCATATAGTTCACAAACTGACAAATATCTAGTGCCTATCATAAAAATTAAAACTAAAACTAAAATCTTCTTCCACTCTAGGAAAACTATCCACAAAGGCAGAAGAGAAAGAAAAAAGCATTATTAAATTAAATCAAAATGTGAAATCCATTATAAGAAAACACTAACAGATGGTAAGCCAAAAACAGAAAGGAATCTCACACTTTAATTGTAGCTAAGCAGATAGAAGCAATTACATACATATGTTCAATATAAACAATAACTAGTCCCCAAGTAAGAAGAGTTAGCATCACTTGTCACACACAGTTCATTGCAAATTTATTTGCTGATTGTGTGATCATCTGTGTTAGATAATTGTACTTAGGAAAAACTTTCCATGTTTATGACAAGAGGTAATTTTGGAGCTTGGAACAGTATGTTCATTGAAGTGAGTCTCCCATTCTCCAACAGAAACCAGGAGAAAGGGTTAGTATCTTCCCTGAGGATTACACTCCAAGGAGAAGGCCCTCCCAGGTTCTTGAATAAACATACTGGGCTCTAAGTTGGCAGAAGGCTTTTAGAGATATTTATAACCCAGAAGGAAAGATAAAGAATTTAGAATTACAAAATAAATGTCACAGAAAGAGAGAGAAAAGACTAGATGGAGGGAGAGGAGAGAAAGAGAACCTCTGCGGCTAGATCCTCTAGATTCTTTAAAGTTCTGGCTGGGAGGAATCAAAGGACTTGAAGACAAGAAGAAGCCTGTCCAGAGTTTATTGAATTGAGGGACATGTTAAGACCCTCTGTGTTTGCATTTAGAAATTAGAATTATTCACATGTAAACAGTTATTTCTGATACTTTATGTCCTTGTCAGTTTTTTATAAAAGCGACATATTTAAATCTTAATTTTAAAAGCTCTCTAAAAGATATTATAACATTGCTGTGGGGCTGGGGATGTGGCTCAAGTGGTAGCGCGCTCGCCTGGCATGCGTGCGGCCCGGGTTCGATCCTCAGCACCACATACAAACAAAGATGTTGTGTCTGCTGAAAACTAAAAAATAAATATCAAAAATTCTCTATCTCTCTCTCTCACCTCTCTCTTAAAAAAAAATTGCTGTAAAATTTTCACTAAATAACATGTTTTATCTTGCTTTAAGTCATTTTGCATAAAATAATTACTATTTAATCAATAAAACAGAATGCCCTACATGTGAAATTTAATTGGTGATAAATTCGTGTTTACAATAAATTATCTATAATTTAATGTTTTTGTTTTATAATATGATGTATATTCTATATAAATGACATTTTATATATAATCATAAAATATATAACTTATTTTCAATGAAAATGGAAATCACAATAATATGTGTAATTTCTACCATGCCTATTATACAAAGTATCCCACAAAGGTTCTGGTGTTGATGCAGCAATGATCAGAGGTGAAATCATTAGATTATGAGAGATGTAACTCAATCAGCGAATTAATACATTTGATGGATTAAAAATTTGAAAAGAGTGATAACTGTAATCCTGTAGGCAGGTAGAGTATGGCTGGAGGAAGTAGCTCACTGGGGGCTGGACTTTAAGATTTGTATCTAGTCCATAGAATCTTGCTTTCTCTTACACTCTCTACTTCCTGACCACCATGAGAGGAGCAGCTTTCCCTTTCCATACTCTTTTGCCATGATGCTGTCCTGCTTTAGGCCCAGAGCAATGGAGTCAGCTCTCCATGAGATGAACCTTCAAAACTGTGAATCTAAATAACTTTTTCCTCCTCTAGTTTGTTATGGTCAGGTATTTTGCTCACAGTGATGAAAACTTGACTAACACTATGCCTCTAATTCAGCTTTTAGGATCAGAGGCAGAAAAGATAAGTAGTTTTTCTTTGAATATTTATCAAATGAGAAAAACTGAAAAAGCTTTAAATTTTTGCATGCTATTTTCTATGCAAAATATTATAAACACTTATAAATAACAATGGCATTTGTTAAATGGACTAAATTTATAGAAGACTATTTTGGTTCATAGTTTCAATAGCACTGTCTTAAAAATGAGTTAAGTTGTTTTATTTTTTGATTAACTTCTAAAACACCTAGCACAGGCCAAGGATTGCAGGGAAAATGTTGCCTTTATCTTTAGCTGAATTTTAGGTAAAATGCTAAACATATATGCATGCTTAAGCATAGCATTAAGTCAATTGCTCTCTAAGACTGAAATTTATAAAACTGTCATAAATGTTCTAGGTATAGAATTATGAAAAATATAATTTTTCATAAGAAATTTTTTACATGGAACACTTAGACTTCATGTCACTTAAAAATATCTGTCAACACAATTATTTTTAGAATCAAGGCATTTCAAAACATGTTTTGACATGTTTTTAGCAATTATTGATATGCAGAATTTGAATGCCATTGCAATAAAGTAAATTCAAATAATACAAATCATTTGAACTACCCTTTCACAGGTCATTGATTATCTATGTAGGAGTCCATTATTATTTTCAAGTATGTAATTTTTAGTTAAGGTTATTAAAAAAGTCACAAGGCAGTAATTTTCTTATCACATTTTGTGATAATGATGTGTTATTTTTACTTTCCTAAAGCATTTACTTTCTAAAGAACATTCTTTGATGCTGTCTATCAGGTGCCAATAATGACCATACTGAATTTATTCAGCATTCTACTCCCACTCAATAATTGCTTTGTCTCACAATTTGGGGTATAACTATTTGCTGGGGAATTTTTCCTAACTAATAATATATCTGATGGAATATTTCACCTACCAGATTTGGCCTCTGTTGTTTGCTGACAGCAAAACCTATGAAGGACTATCTTATCTTCATTTTTTTTTTTTTGCTGTCATAGAAAATGGTGAATTAAACAGAATTTATTTTCAAGATCTTCAAAGATTATTACAAACACGAAGTATCCTTCTAAAAGTATCCCAAATTAAATCAAAGGCACATCATCAAAGTCAAACACTTGTGACATGAAGAATTCTTTTAGGTCATAATATTTTCACATTACTTTGTTTTTAATCATTTGCAATGCTCTGTATGTAGGTCCTACTTTAAACATTTTTTTAAAGGCATGAAATAATGTAGTATCTTTTTAAAAATGCAACCACAAAGTAAAGGAACTTAAAAAGAGTTCAAATCTGCTTCTTACATAAAATGAGACAACCTAATATATATCATAACATGAATCTTTCTAAACAAGTTTACCAAACAACACCTCTTGTGTTAAATAAAACAATCTTCTTATTTAGAAAAAATCAAGGCATCATTTGATTAGTAAAGTCTATTCTTCCCCCACAATTTTATACTTTCTTATCTTCATTTAGTAATTATAAATTTATGATAGAACAAATTTTATTATAGTATAAAAATCTTAGGAACAACAAATTACAAATACTCCATTTTTTTAATAAACAAAAGTGTTTTCCTTCCTAAAATGTAAACATCCAGTTAATAAAACATACATGATATTCTAGGTATAGCAACACCAGTAACTCACTTATTAAAGAGGTGTATTTTAGTATATTGGTGGTAAGGTTTTTATCTTAATACAAAGCACTTCTTCAGGAGAACCAAGCCATTATTACTTAAAACAATTCTATTTCTTCACTCAGTTTCCTTATTTGAGTAGAAAATCATTAATTTCTGTAGAATTTTGGCTGTAAGATCAGGACACTGGAAAGGTCTGAATATCTCAGTCATTTGGCTTAAACAAAGTGTTTCTTGAGACTTGGAGTCAGTCATTCATTACTTTGTGCTCGAAGGCATTTCTCAACAAACTTCTTCCAAGTCTTCAAAGTAAAATGCAGGATCTGGGCTCTCGGAAGGGGTTGCTTCCGGCTGGAACTCCAACCAGCAGAGCATCCTTACAGGCATTCTGCATGCAGTACTGCTGAAGCTCTGCCGCAGCCTGAGAGACCTTGATCCTCTCCACGCTGGCCTCCAGCTTGAGCTGCTCCACCAGGCGCTGCAGGGCGCTCACGCTGGCTCCGGAAGACATGGCGGCGGCGGCGCTGGCTCCGAGGGCGGCTGAGCCAGGCTGGGCTGAGCCGCTCACTTTCCTTTTTTTAAAAAAGTATTTTTTGGTTGTCAATGGACCTTTATTTTATTTATTTATATGCGGTGCTGAGAATCGAACCCAGTGCCTCACACATGCTAGGCAAACACTCTACCACTCAGCCACCACCCCAGCCCCTACCTTCATTTTCCTTTTGCCTCTCTTTTCCATCTTTTTCCTTCTTTTTAGGGTTTTTTTTTTTTCACCTCAAAAATCCTTCAAAAACACAATGCCAGGAGTTCAACTTGTAAAATATCTTTAAACTCTAATGAATACTTGATAAGAAAAATATGGCAATAATGTATGAAGTATAGTGAGAAGTTAACTAAGTTTTCCAATGAATTTGCCTGTATACATACCATCCTGCCACCTGATCCTAATAGATTGCAGTTTGTTTCAATATGAAAATACAGTAATACAAATAAAAACTTTAAAAAAAAGAAAATACAGTAAAAGTCATATTTTGAAAATTTTAGAACTACCGCTTAATTGCATCAGAAACTTCTGCGATTTTCCCCTATTTTTTTTTTTCATTTTTAAATTTTATCAGTAATATTCATTCAAGGAACGATCTCTTGCTCTCTTGTAGTTTGAACTATCTGGTATGGAACCAAGACTTCTCTTTGGAGAGAGATAATGATAAGTGGAGAAGCTTGGGAGAATGATACACACAATACAGAGAAGAGTCTAGGAAAGGAAGCATAAGCTCCATTCCCTGGTGCCATCATAAGCTAAGTGAGAGACTCCAAAAGTGACCTGTAAAATGGATGCCCTGCTGACATTCAGCCAACCCATGGAATCATGAGCTATACCAGAAGCAGTTAACTGAAAGAGCACTTGGTACCTAGTACCAGGATCCTGCTCTAACACTTATCTGAATTAGGTGGCATGGATTTCCTAAATATTAGATGGGCACATGAAACAACCTTGAAGATACAATTGAGGCTTGAAAAATAAGGAGTTATTGGAGACTGGAAAAAAAAAAAAGAGAGAAGACAATAAACTAGCAATTGTACTGGAAGAAAATTAAAAGCAGTAACAGGAAATGTGGAAAGAAAAACTGGTCAATTTGTGGATCTGGCTAAGGAGATACCAAGTAGAAGATGAGAAATGATAAGTGACTTTATTTTTGCTGTCCGGAATAAAAAAGCAAGATAATTTCAAAGATATTAAGGAAAAAGAAGTACACAATTTTAAAATAAATTAAAGGAAACACAAATTAGTGTTTCCTGGCTAAAATTAAACCTCAAGTTGAAAGTCTTACCAGAAAACAAGACTCTCCTAAGACGGAAATGACTTCTGGGAAACAATCAGTCTGGAAAAAATTTCATGGAGCTATCTGACCTTTAGTTGAGACTGAAAAGATATGAGAGTCTTCCTGGGCACTGTGGTGCACCCTATAATCTCAGCAACTTGAGAGGCTGAGTCAAGAGTATCACAAGCTGAAGTCCACTTTGGGCAACTTAGTGAGATTTTGTATCTAAATAAAATAAAAATGTCTGGGAATGCAGCTCAGTGGTAGAGTGCCCCTGAGTTCTATCCCTAGACCCATGCCACACATCCACCCACAAAGTTAGATCTGCTTCTCTTATATATACTTTTATATAAGTATATATACTTTTATAAAAGTATATATACAATTTCAGCTAGGCATGAAGATCTCTGAGAATATTAAGAGTGCCTTCTATCCTTTCAACTACACAGGCTGGGTTCTAAAATTCTTTAGGGCACTGGCCCACAGCACCTTGACCCTTTATGCAAAGTATATCTTTAATGTACTAATATAATATTTAATACTATTTCTGTTTATGTTACTGAAATAAGTGGAGCAAAGATTCTTTCAAGATATTAGGCTAATACAATGATATAAGTAAATGAATAAATATGAATTATTAATTTGACAATGTTTTTTTTTCTATTAAAAGGTAGCTCATCTTCTGACATCTTATTTACTTTTTAACAACTCTAATATTTCCAGTAATATGAAATTAAAGTCATAGATTCTTCATTCAAGTAATGTTTACAACTAGACAAATAATTACTAAATGCTCAATTGAAGATTGCATAGATCTATCCCAGAGCCTACAAAAGAAAAATATAATTTGAAAAAAAAATTATATAATTTGAGTATGTAAGATTTGCTAGACACCATTGTGTACTAGAATTTCAGAAGTGTACTATGTAATCAATAATATTAAGTTCTCAATGTAGTTAATCTAGTGAGACATAAAATAAGTAAAGAAACACACAAATCTTAAAATGTGAGGGCTTTTTTTCACCAAAAAAGTTTATCAGTTTAAGTAAATTATATACAATGATGCCACTTTTTCGGGGATTGGTAGTGCTGGAGATTGAACCAAAGGTGCTCTACTCCTGAACAACATCCCCAACCTTAAAGGTTTTTTATTGTTGCTATTTAATTTTGAGACAAGGTCTCACTAAATTGCAAAGGCTGGTCTTGAACTTACAAACCTTCTTCCTCAGACTCCAGAGTACCTGGGATTACAGTGTTTGCCACTATGCCCAGTTTGTTAAACTTTTTAATGGGGGAGAAGATCTGGACAAGCAGATGTATGACTAGTGAGAGAGAAACTTATGATAGTTGTTCACAGAAAGGCCAGATGCTAAAGCCCTTTGTAGGATAAAACAAAGACTTGAAAACATTTATTAAGTGTGATGGGCCAGAGGGTGAGAAGGGAGATAATTTAATCTTCCATTTAAATTTTTTATACATGAGTGGAGAATTTCAAAGGATTGCAACAGGAAAAGTAACCTGTTAAGAGGGTATTGTATAGATTGTATTGGCGGTGTGAACTAAAGAACTGTAATGTGAATGAAAATATGTGAATATATTTGCAATGTGTGTTTGAATAAGAAGTGAAAGAACTCATGAATGGATGGAGAAACAATGGTAAAGGCATAGAAGATTTTTAGGGTCTATAAACTGGAACATTTTTAAGGATAAATGAATTCTAGAGTCACCTTTATACTAGTTAAGGTGAAAATATCTATTTTGAATCTGTGTGGAAATAGAAGATGCTATGAAGATTCAAGAGGGAAATCATCATAAATTTTTGGGAGGGATATTGCTGAAATATTTTAGGTGAGCAAATAGATGTTATGAATACTGAGTAATTGTCAAAAAGCTATAGATTATTTTATTTTCTTAATATTTATTTTTCAGTTTTTGGCAGACACAACATCTTTGTTTGTATGTGGTGCTGACAATGGAACCCGGGCCGCACGCATGCCAGGCGAGCGTGCTACCGCTTGAGCCACATCCCCAGCCCCCAAAAAGCTATAGATTATTTTAAAGGCAGAATTAAAAACACTAAATTCTGGTCTCTATAGCTTTGTGGGTTGTTCTTTTGTCAATACTTTGGTGGGTGGAGGATGTAACTGGAGATGATTCCTAAGAGAACATCAAACCAAACAACAGATAAAAAAATGCATTAGCTAAAATCATGGTAGTGATTTGCATTTGTTGAATGTGTGCAGTATGATTAAAACATAAACATGCTTAGCTGAGAAAATGGAAATTATGGGGAAGATTCAGGCATATAAACAGATTATAGGCTGAAGGCTCTTTTTTTTCAATATGGGATGTTCTTAAATTATTCTCAGAGAAAAGGAAAATGTATTTTGTGAATAGCACTTTGGCATCACTGGGAAGAATTAACAGGAATTGTTTTAGACTGGAAACAGAAATTTTCATATTTTAGGAATACAGAGGATTTAATTTGCCACAGTAGCACCAGAAGTGAAGAGACATAAATGGTTTTGTCAAATTATTTGAAAGTTAAAATTTTTCTTTCTAGTAACTAAATTTCCAGAATTAAAAATAATTATAAAGCAACATCATATAATTTTTTGACTGAGACACAAGACTAATGGTGAAAAATTTAGATGAAATCCAAATGCAATAAACATACAGGGAAGGAGTTAATTTGAAGGTAAATTAATGAAAACAGTTTAGTCATGTTGACTCAAGACAAATTATTATACCCTTAGGAATTCTGAAACTATCTTTTGAGCATGCCCAATTAAGTATTTAGTTCATTCACCAGCCTGCATAGGACCCAGGCTTACAGTAGGCCCGGGGCCAACCATTTACCAGAGGGGCAGACACCCCCCAAAAGCCCAGCCTCTGGCACAGGATGGCCTCTTCTGACCAGCATACTCCTTGGGAGCCCAGGCCTGGCCCAATTCCACCCACACCGACTAGTGCAGGACCCAGGTCCAGAGGAAGTCTGAGTTTACCCCTGCCCCCACCTGGGAGCCTAAGTCTAACCCACTTCTATCTTGGGACACTGCATTCATTGCCATAGCTTTCCCCACATAGTAGTTCCTAACGTTTTGACAGGAGACAGGGCTTAGAAGCAGCTGAATCTCAGAGCAGGCATCCCAATGAGAGTGTGAGGTATACCCTTTCAGCCCCATCTCTATAAGACATTGCTTCCATCTTGGGGCACCTTAACTATTATGTCAATTACCTCTTTTATTGCTGCCACCAATCTTAGATGCAGTAGCATACCCTGAGGGACACGGGCAGGGTCTGGAAGGCCAACTTCAAGGTGCGGTACAGACAATCTGGACAGGTACTAAAAGAATATAGGGAAGAAACAGTAATATCTCAGATCTACACTGCAAGAAAGAAAGACACATAGACATCATGAAAAAACAATGGAGGAAAGTGCCTCAGACAAACCAGGATACTATAATAACAGAACCCATGGATGGCAAAGTAGTTGATGAAATGTTAGAGAAGAGTTCAGAATGTTCATAATTAAAATGATCTGTGAATTAAAGAATGACCTAAATGAGCAAATACAGGCAAAAATTGATCAATCCAACAAAGAGATAAGAGAGCAAATACAGATAGATACCAAAAAATTACTTCAAGAGATAGATACAAACTCTGAAAAAAATAAAGTCAGAAATCTTTGAAATAAAGGATACAACAAACCAAATAAAAAACTCAATAGGAAGCATAACCAACAGACTAGATCACTTGGAAGAAAGAACATCAGGTAATGAAAACAAAGTATACAGTCTGGAAAAAAAAAGTTGACCACACAGTAAAGAAAGTTAGAAACCATGAACAGAACATCCAAGAACTATGGGACACCATCAAAAGATCAAATCTAAGAGTTATTGGGATAGAGGAAGGCACAGAGCTTCAAAACAAAGGAATATACAATCTCTTCAATGAGATAATATCAGAAAATTTCCCAAACATGAAGAATGAATTTGAAAAACAAATACAAGAGGCTTACACATTACATTACACATTACAATAAAAATGCCTAGCATACAGAATAAGAATAGAATCCTAAAGACCCTAAGTGATAGGAATCAGATCACATATAGGTGGAGACAAATTTGTATCTCAGAAGATTTTTCAACCAGACCCTCAAAGCCAGGAGATATGGAAAAACATATACCAAGCTCTGAAAGAAAATGGATGCCAACCAAGAATGTTATATCCAGCATGACTAAGTTTTAGATTTGATGATGAAATAAAAACACTCCATGGTAAACAGAAGTTAAAAGAATTTACAACTAGAAATCCTGCACTACAAAACATCCTCACCAAAATATTCCAAGAAGAGGAAATAAAAAACAATGATGAAAATTAACAGAGAGAGGGATTACACTACAAGAATATCTAATCAGAGGAGAAAACCAAGTCACGTTAAATACCAAAAATAAACAAAAATGGCTGGGAATACAAATCATGTCTCAATAATAACCCTGAATATTAATGGCCTAAACTCACCAACAAAAGAAATAAACTAGCAGATTGGATTAAAAAAAAAAAAGACCCAACAACATATTGCGTTCAAGAGACTCACTCATAGAAAAAGACATTCACAGACTGAAAGTGAATGGTTGGGAAAAATCATACCACGCACATGGACTGTGGAATTAAGAAGGGGTTTCCATCCTCATATCAAATAAAGTAGACTTCAAACTGTAGTCAATCAAAAAGGACAAAGAAGGAAAGTTCATTGCATGGAGTTCATTCCTATGTACTACTGAAGGGAACCATACACCAAGAAGACTTAACAATTATAAATATATATACCCCAAACAACAAAGCAGCTATGTTCATCAAACAAACTCTTCTCGAGTTCCAGAGTCAAATAGACCACAACACAATAATTTTGGGTGACGTTAACACACCTCTTTCATCACTAGATAGATCTTCCAAACAAAAGCTGAAGAAACTATAGAACTCAATAATACAATCAATAACTTAGACTTAACTGACATATATAGAATATTCCAACCTTCAATGAGAGAATATACTTTCTTCTCAGCAGCACATGGATCCTTCTCTAAAATAGACCATATACTATGCCACAAAGTAACTCTTAGCAAATATAAAAAAGTAGAGTTACTATCCTGCATTCTATCAGATAATAATGGAAATAAATTAGAAATCAATGATAAAATAAGAAATAAAATTCACTCCAACACCTGGAGACTAAATAATATGCTACTGAATGAACAATTGGTTACAGAAGATATCAAGGAGCAGATTAAAATGTTTTTACAGGTGAATGAGAACACAGATACAACATATTGAAATCTCTGGGACACTATGAAACAGTTCTAAGAGGAAAGTTCATTGCATGGAGTTCATTCCTTAAAAAGCAGAAAGGGTCAACAAGTAAATGATTTAACATTACATCTCAAAGCCCTAGAAAAAGAGGAACAAATCAACACCAAAAACAGTAGAAGACAGGAAATAATGAAAATCAAAGCTGAAATCAATGAAATTGAAACAAAAGAAACAACTGAAAAAATTGAAAAAATAAAAAAATTGGCTCTTTGAAAAAAATAAAATTGACAGACCCTTAGCCATGCTGATGAAAAGGAGAGAGAAAACTCAAATTAGTAACATAAGTGGTGAAAAAAATCACAGCAGACACTACAGAAATACAGAACATAATTAGAAATTATTTTGAAAACTTGCACTCCAATAAAATAGAAAATACTGAAAGCATAGACAAATTTCTAGAGTCATCTAATTTGACTAAATTGAATCAGGTTGCTATACACTATTTAAACAGATCAATTTCAAGTGATAAAATAGTGGACACCTTTTTTCTACCAAAAAGAAAAGCCCAGGACCAGATGGATACTTTAAAGAAGAATTAATACCAATATTCTCCAATTTATTTCAGGAAATAGAAAAAGAGGCAGCACTTCCAAACTCATTCTATGAGACCAATATCACTCTGATTCCAAAACCAGGCAAAGGCATGTCAAAAAAAAGAAAACTTTATACCAATATCTCTAATGAACATAGATGAAAAAATTCTCAATAAAATTCTGTCAAATCAAATACAAAAACATATCAAAAAGATCATTCACCACAATCAAGTGGGACTCATCCCAGGGATGCAAGGTTGTTTCAACATACAGAATTCAATAAATGTAATTCATCACATCAATAGACTTAAAGAAAGATAAGAGTCATATGATCATCTCGATAGATGCAGAAAAAGCATTTGACAAAATACAGTACCACTTCATGTTCAAAACACTAAAAAATTTAGGGATAACAGGAACATATCTCAACATCATAAAGGCTATCTATGCTAAGCCCCAGCCAACATCATTCTAAATGGAAAAAAATTGAAAGCGTTCCCTCTAAAAACTGAAACAAGAAAGAGATGCCCTCTTTCATCACTTTTATTTAACATAGTTCTTGCAACACTGGCCACAGCAATTAGACAGATGAAAGAAATTAAAGGGATATAAATAGGAAAAGAATATAAATAGGATATAAGTAGGCACTACCTGCTGATGACATGATTTTATACCTAGAAGACCCTAAATGTTTCACCAGAAAACTTCTAGAACTAGTAAATGAATTCAGCAAAATGGCAGGATGTAAAATCAACACCCATAAATCAAAGGCATTTAGGAATATCAGTAACAAATCCTGAGAAAGGGAAACGAGACAAACTACCCCATTTTCAATACCCTCAAAAAAAATTGGGAATCAACTTAACAAAAGAGGTGAAGATCTCTATAATGAAAATTATAAAACCCTAAAGAAAGGAGTCAAAGAAAAACTTAGAAGATGTAAAAACCTATCTTGCTCTTGGAGAGGCAGAATTAATATTATCAAAATGACCATACTACCAAAGCACTATACAGATTTAATGCATTCTGATCAAAATCCCAATGACATTCCTCATAGAAATAGAAAAAGCAGTCATAAAATTTATCTGGAAAAATAGAGACCCAGAATAGCTAAAGCAATCCTTAGCAGGAAGAGTGAAGCAGGTGGCATTACTATACCAGATCTTAAAATATACTATAGAGCAATAGTAACAAAAACAGCATGGTAGATCAAAACAGACTGGTAGATCAATGGTACAAAATACAGGACACAGAGACTAACCCACAAAACTACTGTATTAGACAAAGGCACCAAAAACATGAATTGGAGAAAAGACAGCCTCTTCAACAAATGGTGCAAGGAAAACTGGAAATCCATATGCAACAAAATAATATTTAAACCCTATCTCTCACCATGCACAAAACTTAACTCAAAATATGTCAAGGACCTAGGAATAAAACCAGAGACCCTATGTCTAATAGAGGAAAAGTAGGCTCTAATCTCCATCATGTGGGATTAGGCCACAACTTCCTTAATAGGACTCCTTTGGCCCAAGAATTAAAATCAAGAATCAATAAATGGGATGGACTCAAACTAAAAAGTTTCTTCTCAGCAAAAGAAACAATCCGTGAGGTCAATAGAGAGCCTACATCTAGGGAGCAAATCTATTCCCCTCACACATCAGATGGAGCACTAATCTCTAGGGCATATAAAGAACTCACAAAGCTAAGCATCAAAAAATCAAATAACCCAATCAATAAATGGGCCATCAACCTGAACAGACACTTCTCAGAAGAGGATATACAATCAATCAACAAATATATAAAAAAAGTTCATCATCACTAGCAATTAGAGAAATGCAAATCAAAACTACTCTAAGATTTCATCTGATTCCATAATAGAATGGCATCTATTATGAAGACAAACAACAATAAGTGTTGGCGAAAATGTGGGGAAAAAGGTACACTTCTGGTGGGACTGCAAATTGGTGCAGCCAATATTGAAAGTAGTATGGATATTTCTTGAAAAATTGGGAAAGGAACCACCATTTGAAACAGCTATCCCTCTCCTTGGTCTATACCCAAAGGACTTAAAAACATCATACTGCAGGAACACAGCCACATCAACGTTTGTAGCAGCACAATTCACAATAGCTAAATTGTAAGGATCAACCTTAATGCCCTTCAATAGATAAATGGATAAAAAAAATGTGGCATATATACACAATGGAATATTACTCAACAATAGAAAAGAGTAAAATTATGTCATTTCCCCGATAAATGGATGGAGTAAGAGAAGATAATGCTAATTGAAGTTAGCTAATCCAAAAAAAAAAAAAAACAAATGCAGAATGTTTTCTCTGATATAAGGAGGTTGATTCATAGTGGGATAGGGAGGGAGAGCATGGAAGGAATAAGCGAAATCTAGATAGGGCAGAGGGGTTGGAAGGGAAGGGAGGAGGCATGAGGTTAGAAATGATGATGGACATTAAGGGACATTATTATCCAAACTACATGTATGAAGACAGAATTTGATGTGAATATACTTTTTATACAACAAGAGATATGAAAAATTGTGCTCTATATGTGTAATAAGAATTGTAATGCATTCCATTGTCATATATAAATAAAAAATTAAGTAAAAAAGAAATCATTTCCATATTCAATGTCATTAAAATTTTCCGTTAATTTCTAAACATATATATATAAAATTAGATTCCTTTTGAGTACATTTTGTATATTATATAAAATAAGGGTCCAACATTTGGCATATTTTATTTGTTATCTAATTCCCACCACTATTTGTTGAAATATTGTCCTGTCCCATTAATTAATATTGACACATTTATTGAAAAACATTTGACTAGACATATAATCATTTTTTTTCTGGTTTGTATTCCTTTATTTTAGTTTTCTTCTTATATGCCAATTGCACAGTGTTCCAATTACTATAGATTTGTAATGACTTTTTATATCAACAAGCCTGAGACCCAAATTATATTATTCTTTTCCAACATTTGTCTATTTGGAACTATTTGCAAATCCTTGAGATATCATCTCAATTGTGGAAAAGATTTTTCTATTTCTACCAAATGCATTGCTGGAATTTCAATGGGAAGACAATAAATCTGTAGTTCACTTTGAGAACTATTGACATCTTAATATTAATTTTCTGATTCTGTAAATCTTATATTATTATTATTATTATTATTATTTGTTTCTGTCTTAACTACTTTCAAAAACATTTTGTGGCTTAAGTGTACAAGGCGTTTGATTCTGTTGTTAAATTCATACCCAAGTATTCTACTCTTTTACTAGTATTGTAAATTTTCCTTTTATTTTTCAAACATTGTATTTTCTTATTTCTAAGAGATAAATTTTCTAGAATAAAATGTTTAAATTATGGGGTTTGTGAACTTTCAAATTTAAAGAAAAATGTATTTATAAACTAATGTCGGAATTCACATATACATCAAACATATATTAAGTTATCCTTTTGTAACTATTTCTACCATCATGGAATACTATCACATTGAAATTTGGATATAATAGATTTTATATGTATTAATATATAGCATCAATTTTCTCCTCTTGTTGGACTTCAGTCGTTGCCTAAGGCAGATACTATGAATGATAGATTTGGACTAGGACTTCAATTCTCAGCACCAAAGAATAAAACAAAGAAATAAAATTAAAAAGAAAGTTATATATCATGAATACCATTATTTGAATTTTTATGCCATAAATTGATATGCAGCAAGCATTGAAACCATTTAACTATGCATTAAAATAAAAACAGATACCCTAAACAAAATTACCAATGAAGAATAACAGTATAATTCTTGATACTTATTTAAGTTAAGTTGGCATTAACTTGTTGCATTGTATTTGAGATTTTATATAATAGAACAATTGGCATTTCAAATATCTTCAACATACAAGTAATTATGATCTGAAATTCTCAGTGGAAAAATCAGTTTCTCTCTTAATATTTGAGGTTCAATGAATTGGAGATAAACTTGAAAAGATCTAATGATTTTTTTCTGCAATTATTACCTTTATAGAAACCATTTATTTATTTATTAATCTCATAATTTGTAAGTATGCTTTTCTTCTTATGGGAAGTAATTGTGCCATTCAATTACAAAATGAGTAATAAAGATCACAGCAAAAATTGTACTAATACTTAAACTTACACTTTTAAATTGTGCAAATTTATGCATGAAAGGCTATATTTAGTGTTTTGTATCTTAATAATCAAATAAATTTACATCATAAGCAATAGAAGTTTTTATATCAATAGTTATTTAAAGTTACTAAATTAAATAATTAAATCAATGGATTTGAGTGTTATATCAAATAAGTTAAGTTCTGAACAACAAAACCAGGTTGAAATTTGGTGTTGGGTAGGAGTTACTTGGGTATTCCTAAAAGTACTTTATGAGGCATGTACCTTATGGTTTGCAAAATTCAAATTCACATTTTATGAAACTTAGTATTTTTACCATCTCACTCACTATGTGAGGATGTATTAAATATAAGAATATTAAAGTCACACTGTAATTACTATTCTTATCAAAGCAATAAATAGAAAATCTGTTCCTATGTGCAATCTGAGATATTGATATATATGTGTATGTATATATGTATGTATGTATATATATATATTTTTTTAAATGGTCATTTAACTTCTTTATTTGACAATGCCCCATTTATTGTTTATATGCCAAAACATTGAAATGCTAAAATTATATGCAACATTTGTTCAAGTCTTAATATTGGTGATGTAAATTAATGTAAGATGATTTCTTTTTAAAGTAATTAGAAACCTTAGTTTTTCTAATTTTGAAGATTTCAAATCAACTAAACAAAAACACAAATAAAAATATAAAGAAATATAATATGTGAATTATATTCCAAACTAAGGAAAATGCAGTGTAAATCATCCTGGACTGACATCAATACTGCAGCATTACCTCACTTTTCAGTATAGAGTGTTAGCTGATGAAAAAGAAAAAAAAAATGAGAAAAGGGACGGATAGAAGTAAAAATGCAACAAAATTACGCACAAAAGCAATATGCATATTAAAACAGTTAAAATTAGGAAAAATAATATAAGAATTAGCTTTAGAAGTTTTTACATTTTCTTAGCAGCTCTTCAAAAAGCTTATAGGAAAAAATGAAAGGATTTTTATATAATGATGTGTTATGACTTTCTTTAATGAAAACACATTTGCTTTCATTAAAATTCCTATTTTTTCTGCTTCACTGATTTTTTTCTTGCTACATGCTTGCATTCAATTTTATTCTGCAATTAAATTGTGCCAAATTACTCTGATACAGCATATTAATATAAAATCACTTAACTTTCTTTGTGATTAATTTTTAAATGTAAAATATCATTATATTCATCTGAAAATATTTCAATAGAGATAAAAGATATAAAAGAAAGGTCACTGTGTATGACAAGTATTTTCTGACTTTATGGAATATTAGACAACTTTACATGTCATCCATTAAATAATAAGTTATTGTTGAAAATGCTTTCCCTGTGAAATTGAGTTAACAGTTCATAAAATATAAGAACTTAGAATTAAAGTTGTTTTTCATTGAAGAGAGAAAAGTGACACATATGATAATATTTGAAATGAAATTGAAGACTAACAATAAGACAAAGCTTATATCCTATGTAGAGGCAATGTCCCTTAGGGCAGGAATTGACCTATAATTTTGAATATGGAATCTATCATTTAGTAGAGGTTAACTATTTTATTTTATTAATTGACAGGTAAAATTGTATACATTTATTATGTAGAACATTATGTTTTGAAGTATATGTGCATCATGGAATGATGACATTTAGCCAATTGACCTAAGCATTACTTCACATAGTTATGGTTTTTGTGGTGAGTATACTTTATGAGCTTAATCCTTCTGTAGTGCAGGTTTGGGTTTGGATCTTCATTATTGTCTTGCCTGCCTTCCTTACCTCCTCTCTTTAAGTCTGCATCCTGAATGACCTGCAGATTTTGGTGAATACTAATCATCTTTCCAACACTCAGCATAGTCAGACATGTCTATTTACTATACACATTTTGGAAAGTCTTTGAACCTTCTCTTACCTTCTGCTTATCTTTTTCATTTCATTGACTGAAGCTTTCTATTTCCTCTGTAAAATGAGTTGACAGAAACTAAATCAAATATTTTAGAAATAATTTAGCATTATGTGTGGACAAGACAATGATAAAAAAAACCTTGAAAACATCATTTAGAATTAATGAAATACTATATATTTATGTTGATTAGTAAGCTGGCTTATCCTCTTGAACAAAATAAGCCCAAACTAAAACTAATACATGAAGAACGAATGTGAAAACTTAGACATAATTTCAATGGTCACAAGGCAATTTATTACTCACTCTTTCTTTAGTTGCTTTTAAAATTGATTTCATAGATGTGACACTCTCCATTTTTCACCTTTGCTTTTATATTTTTTTATGTCATTGGTCCCTCTTTCACCATATCTTCTTATGGCTCTTTCACTTGAAGTCTCAAAACACTATTCACCATGTTCTGAGGCCTGTCAGTAAGGGTAGTCTAATTCCTCATATAAGACTCACACTGAAAAAACAACTTTCCATGGACCATCTAAGTTTTAAATCAATCTCTCTCTCTCTCTCTCTCTCTCTCTCTCTCTCTCTCTCTCTCTCTTTATGTCTTTTTTCTTCCTAAAAGCAACAGAAGGCTTTACAAAATGATGTGAAATTAATGTGAAAGTATTCATTTTTATTTTTAGTTATGTCTGCTATATTTGTTATTCTTTTTTGAATTTCTTGTCATTTCAGATGTGAAAGGAATCCAGAAAAAAAATATTAAAATGTGCATCTAAAGTGTAAGTCCATGAGAAAATTTTTAAAAATTAGAGTTGTATTTTTTTGTCGAAATATAATGACAATGACATCTATTTTGCTTACATTATCCTTTGTGCTGGTTCAAGGACCATCTTCAGATTGTGACCTGATTTCTGTCTCCTCTATTCCACAAGTTATTTTTCCAGCTTGTGTGTTAGCTCATTTTCTATTGAATTTGTCCAGAGGTAATGGTGGGAGGGTTTAGGGGTCAAAGAAGGGAAATATCAGAGTATTTTGCCCTTGCTCTTGGGCTGCAATGGCGCATATCATGGCATTTGATTATCTATAGTGGCTTCAGATCTTGTTCATTGGCCAGCTATACACAGTTCCAGCTTCCACAAGTGAACATGGGATGAGATATCCTCCATTTGCTTGTGTAGTTAATAGGTAAGATTGATTTCTTGTTCTTGTTAACTTTGCAGTAGCTTAATACAAGTTAATTGGCTTCTCACTATCTTCTTCACCAGCATAGCATTAACTAATCTTTGTCATGAATAAAGAGGGCAACCAATTACACAAGACGAAAACCAAATAATTCTGAGCTTATTTCAAAAGATCTATTCTTATAAAGACATGAGAGTCTTATTAAACTACTGAGTTAGGACTAGAAAGTTTTTCTCTGCAAAGCGGATATGATATGAAATTGTTGTAATAAGGAATGTGTCAAGTTTACCTACTTAATACTGAGCAGGGAGCAATTAACTTCTGATGCTCTGAGTCACTCCTGGCCATTTAAATACATTTTACATCCTGTCAATCCTCTTTAGAATTAATTTTGGTCTAAAAAAAAAGAAAATGTAGTCTATTTTTAATTCCCTTTAGACACTACATTGTTTCACATTTGCATGCTTATTTCATACTTTATTAGACTATATACTAATTTTTTTCATTTTTTCTTTGATTTATTGAACTTATTTTTAAAATATCAAACAATTACTAACTTTGAGAAGAGGTAAATAGGACACTAATTGATAAAACTAAGAGGTGTTTTTTGAAAAAAAAAATAGACAAATTTTTTCATGACACATCCAAGAAAAAAGGAGGAGAAAAAAGTGAGTTAGCAAAATAATAACAAAAAGCAAATCACACACATCAATTTCACATAAAAAATTCACCCTTTTACACAACTTCTTCAAAGAGGCAGTCCTCAAATAATAGAATGGGTATCCAAACAACCATTAAGTTCAATGATATTCAAGTGTTTTAAAGGCAAAATAAATGGAAATTTTGAAAATTATTCTCATAAAATTATATTCATGCAAACCTTCATAAATAGAGCTAAAAATCCAAAGTTGTAAGAGATTGTCAAATGCTAATTTTAAAATCTTAAATAAATATTAAAGATATTATTATAAAGAAACATACTAAAAATTAGATGACAATATCAATAGATTAATATCAGAAATCAAAGCCAACACAACTGCCTATTTCCTTAGTGATACCAATTCATCACATTGTCTGTCTCAAGGAATTTACAGATTAGCTGAAAGTGGAAATACATCTTGATAAAACTTTAGCCCAGCCTCTGCTGATATTAATAGTCCTGGAAAATGAAATACACTCAGATTTGTGCTTTGGTTTTCTGTATTTGCTTTTATTTTATAGATGCATATATCACATCTCTCTTTGCCACAAGTTTTTACATCTAAAAAGAGCAACTAAATTAAAAATATACCTTTTGGGTATAAACATTTATATCTACTTATTTAATATTAGAAATTAGGAAGGTAAATAAAAAAGGAACTGCATTAATAAAATATAGACATGAGGCTGTGCTATTATGCATACTTTGATTTTAATATATACATTTCTTTCTCTGTCAACCCCTATCTTGGTAACTTGGTAACAATTGTTTTGGTCTTTCTTTATTTAGCCTTTTTTAGAATTCCATATAAGTGAGATCATATAATATTTTTCTTTCCACATCTGGTTTATTGTAATTTCCACCAAGTTTATCTATATTATAAATAACAGATCTCCTTTTTAAAACTGAATAACATTCCACTGTGTGTGTGTGTGTGTGTGTGTGTGTGTGAGAGAGAGAGAGAGAGAGGGAGAGAGAGTTTTTCATTTGTTAGGCAACGGATACTTAAGTTGTTTCCATATATTGATAATGAATGCTGCAATGAACGCAGGAATGTAGATTTTATTGGTTTAGTACTAATTACACTTTATTTCGGTACATAGGCAGAGGGTGATTGCCAAATCATATGGTAGGTCTATAAGTGTTCATATATAAGAAGTAATGTTAAAATGAATATGTGGATTCACTGCAATTTCTATCAAAATTCTAATGACGTTCTTTACAGAAATAGAAAGAAAATCTTAAAATCAATATGGAACAATATATCATGAACAGTTACATTTTGAGGAAGAAAAAAACTGGAAATCTCACACTTCTTAATTTAAAAGTATGTTACATGTTCAAATAATTTTTGAAAAGCCACCAAGAAGGCTTAATGATGAAAGAATAGTGTCTCCAATATATAATGCTGGAAAAACTATATTTTTATAATAAAAAATATGAGATTGGACCTGTATCTCATAACACACAAAAAGAATCAAGTCAGAGGCTGGAGTTGTGGCTCAGTGATAGAGCACTTGCCTGGCATGTGTAGGACTGCTGGGTTCTATCCTCACATTGCATATAAGTAAATAAATAATACAAAAGATGCATTTACAACTAAAAATAGTGGAAAATAATAATCAAGTCAGAATGAATAAAGCATGTAAATGTAACACCTGAATCTATAAAACTCTTAGAACAATACATAAAAAACTCAAAATTGACCTTGGCAATGATATTATGGATATCATACCAAAATTCAAGCTACAAAAGCAAAAAGAAATAAATGGGATTGTATCAAACTAAAAAAAATTCTGCATAGCAATGGAAATAATCAAAAAATCCAAAGTCATCATATGGATTGGAAAACATTAGTTGCATACTATGCATGTGGTAAGGAGTTGATTTCCAATTTTTAAAAACACATGCATAAATAAATAAATAAATAAATAATAAAACACATGCAATTGAACTAAAGAGTAAAGGGTATGAATGGACATTTCTCCGTAGAAGGTGCTTAACAACATTAGTCATCAGGAAATACAAATCAAAACTCTTGCATAATCTTATATCCATAAGGATACCAATTACCAACAAGAAAAAAGATGACCAGTGTTCAAGAGGATGTGGACAAAGGAAGCACTTACACCTGACTGTTAGCAGTGTAAATTGGTGTGGCCAATATGAAAACATTATTGAGTTTTCTGAGAATTTACATTTTAATGATCCTTGTGTTATAGCAACATTTAACTCAGAAGTTATATTCCTGAAAAACATTTAATTAAACATGAAAATGACTGTTTTGTATTATATTTTCCACCCATAATGATAATTATATTAATAAAGAAAATTTATATTAAAAATATTTATTCAAATAAACTTATCCATAATTTTGCTTTCATGAAAAAAACATTAAAAAATCAAATCTTCAGTGTATACAACTGTGAATTTCATTTGAATATGTTATTTCTATCTTTGTAATTTTGGCTACCAGAAAATATGAAATAATTTTTGTTTTTTTGTGCTGATTATAATTAATAATGAGGTTATTATAGTGAGTATGAGTAAGAAAGATAATTTCTCTTCTAAAATAACAACAGCATTAGGAGCTTAGCTCAGAGTATTTTTGTTTTTCATATAATTGTAGGCATACAGATAGAATTGAACTGAGGAAGGAAATGATAATTTAAGAATTACACCATCCAAATGTAAAAATGTTTTTAATTAATTATTATCTATATATTAATTAAAAACCACACTTATTAGAGTATATTTAATGAAGTATACAAAAATTAATGCAAATGGCAAACATCGTTGAAAGGATTAGCCACAATTTTCTAGTCTCCTGAATAGTTTTTTCTATCATCATCATGGTAACTCTTATTATAAAAATTTGTGTTCGATATCCTTAGAATTATAATTATTTTGTATTCTAAAATACTGTCCAAGAGATAACTTATTGTTTGTAGCCAGCTTTAATCCATTCTGCAAGTGTTACATATATAAATGAGAGAAAATTAGAGGTTTTAGATAATTGCAGAATGACAAGTGCAGTAAATAACAGTTATACCTAATTTCTGGTTTGTATGGTTTCTTGTACCTCCATGAAAGTTTCTAGAACAAAAAAAATGAAACATATAGTGAATCAGAGAGGATATTCATCCCACTGTTCCACTTTTTATTTTCCATAGGTGGAGAAGAAAGCCTTAAGAGGGTTAGTGATTTACTTATCCAAAACCAAATAGTCAAAGGAATTTTTGTCATTCCCAGGAAAATACCTTTTCCCCTATGCTAGTTTTCCCTCTTTCACTCCAGTGTCAAAACAGTAGCTACAGTAATATAGTCATCCCAGCCACAAATGCTTAGATCTTTCATATTTGAAATTTTGCATTATATTTACCTTTATGTATTATATGGAAGACAAAAAATGGAAAGAAATTTCTAGTATATTGAACCTGGTCACTGTATCACTATTTTAGCCCCTAATGTTAACATATTTGCATGCATGCATGAGCACCTGCGCGCGCGGGCGCACACACACACACAAACACACACACACACACACACACTGCTGGACCATGGATTTAAACACAATTAATTGCACATATGCAGAGAAGAAATGAGAGTCTAAACATTTAATTCCTAAAAGTATTAGGTTTAAAAGATTCTTATCAGCTGGGTTCATTTACTCATATAAAATGAAATCCATTTACCCCTTAACAGGCAAATACGTAATATATATTTTGAAATGAAAAAAATGCATTAGCATATAGGTTAATAATTCTTATAATCAAATTTTATGATTATGCCTGTGTTTCAGCAATAACTTAACATTTTAATTAAATCTGAAAATTTTTCCATTTGAAATGTTCTTCATTCGTTTGGATTACATTTTAATGAAGTGATTTTCCATTGCAATTGCAATATCTGGCTATAAATTTCATAACATTACTGAATGACTTAAACATAATATTACTTAAAAACTTGGATTGTATGAAATTATAAAATAATTATTTCACAAAATAAACTATATTTTAAGTGCCATATTTATTAATCCTCAAATGTAAATATTTTTAATATGTGTGACACAAAAATGTACATAAATTTAAATCTGTCAATTTGGTAGTTGTTAGTATCTCAAAGACATGACAAGTCTCAGAACCCCAACAAAATCAGATAATATTCATAATTTACTGAAAATGTCTAGTTTCCAGTTAAGATGGGTAAAACTATCTTTGTTCTATTTTGATGACTTAACAATTTTTGCACCATTGTATTTCCCTATTATTTCCTTTTTCACTTTAATATAGCTTAGGTCAACAGTAGGCTAGAATTCTGTTTGGTGTTAGACTTTGATATTTGTTCTTTTACAAGTAATCTAACTTGGCATTATGGATGCTTGACTTTTTAAAACACATATTCATGACCTCATTATTTCTTCAGTCATATTTTCAAAATTTATTCCTTTTCATTTTAAATAAGCACAGTACCATATGTGAATAGTAGACTGTGCAATCAAATTTTTAAAAACCATAAACTGCTTTAGAAAAAAACAAAAATCCTTAAGAGTAACTTCCTTTACAAGTTTTGAATATTAAAACAAGTTAAAATTTCACACTGTCTTTTGGATACATATGCATGCAAACACACACACACACACTCTCTCTCTCTCTCTCTCTCTCTCTCTCTATATATATATATATATATATATATATATATATATATATACCTTCTACTATAATTAATATTATGTTTTGTTACTTTTTTTTTTTTTAATTTTTTTTATTGTGGGTTGTTCAAAACATTACAAATTTCTTGACATATCATATTCCACTTTTTTAACTATAAGAAAATTTTCTTGTAATTAATACTCTGTATTGGGAAGACCAGACTTTAAGATGATTTCCAATAATTTCTATCCCTCTGATACTCATGTCCTTGCCTTATGACTTTGTTCTTAACAACAGAATATAGCATATTTATCACACCCGTGGTTAGGTTACAAGAGCTTCTACACTTCTACCTAGCACATGATCTTCACTTATTCTTTCCCTTTGTTGAGGCAAATTGCTAGATTTTTGAGGCCTATGTGCAAGGAACCGAAGGTGATCACCAGAAAAAAGCCATTTAGGAAATGAAATTATAAAACGATGTCCTGTAAAGTTCTTTAAACCTATCATAAATTGTCACACAGCATAGATAATAAATACATATTCTTATTTTTCTTACTCATTTTGGAAAAAAAATATCAGTTTTATTCATTGTTTTCCATGTTTACATAAACTTTTTTAAATTAAATTTTGTTGTGTACCTTTAAAATATGATGCTATAAGATATGTGTATGTAGGTATATGACTACTATATTGATACAATTAACAAATCCATAATTTTACATAGGTAGCAATTTTTTCCCTTGTGTCAACAGCACTATTTTTTCTCATTTATCAAACAATTTTATTGTATTTTTTCACTGTAAATCTCATATTACACTCCTAATTTTTTTACTTGTTCATCACACTTATTTCTACCTTAAATCCTTTGACCTATATTTTCTAGTTGCTTCCACTATTCTAACCTTAGAAACTACTGATTGATTTTTTATTTCTGTAGATTCATAGTTTAAAAAAGATTCTAGATGTAAGTGAAACCACAAAATATTCTTTTTCTGTTTCTGGCTTATGTCACTTTGCAAAATGTTCTCCAGTTTCATGCATCATGGTAACTTACAGAATCTCTGCCTTTGTTAAGGCTGAATCATGTTCCACCATTCATCCGCTGATGGACACCTAGATTGTCCCCATATCTTGACTGTAGTAAATAATGCTACAGTAAATGCAGGAGTGTAGATATTTATAAAACAGTGATTTCACTTTTTTTGTGTATGTTTATCTGAAGGGATTACTGGATCATCTGGTAATTCTGTTATTAATTTCTTTACTCAACTATTGCTGTTTTCCATAATAGCTGCACCAATCTTCACTCTCTCCAAAACAAAGCATTTTATTTACATTTAGTCAATTTTAAATACATCACATTTATTTTAAATTAATAAAACAAGGAAATAACCATTACATTATATTATAGTGATGAAGAAATTGTGTTAGTTTTTCATAATTGTGATCAAAATATCAGATAAGAGGACTGGGGATATGGCTCGAGCGGTAGCGCGCTCGCCTGGCATGAGTGCAGCATGGGTTCCATCCTCAGCACCACATACAAACAAAGATGTTGTGTCCGCCGAAAACTAAAAAATAAATATTAAAAATTCTCTCTTTCTCTCTCTTTCTTAAAAAAAAATATCAGATAAGAACAATTTAGAGGAGGAAATATTTATTTTAGCTCATAGTTTCAACCTATAATCAGCTGACTTCATTGCTTTGTGCCTGAGGTAAGGCAGAACATCAAAGTGGAAGCATGTGACAAAGAAAAGCTACTCAGCTCATGGCAGTGGGAAGCAGAGAGGGTACAGGGTTACAGGTGGGGAGAGAGGTCAAAGACAAGAAATATCTTTCCAGATCATGCCCCTATGACCTACTCTCTCCAACTATGCCCCACCACCTACCAGAAGTCCTTTCAGCTATCAATGGATGAGGTGGGAGCCCACATATAACAATCACCTCCTCCAAACTTCATCTCTGAAAATTGCTACATTCCAGACCATGCCTTCAACATGAGACTTTTCTGGTTTCAAACCATAAACCATGTGGATTATTTACAGTTTATCAATGTGAATATATTCCTATTAAACTAATAAAAAATAACGAATGGATTTCATCCCAATATTATAAAACTTATAAATATGATTCCAGAAAAATATAATTTATAGCTATTAAAGAAAAAAGGAAAACAGTATTTTGTCTATGTCTAAGCAGATCCAGAATTGAGTGTTTATGAATAATGGAGAGGGAGAAATAAAGTAACATCTTGAGTTCTTCAGCATGTCTCAGTGCTTTTACACAGTTGATGAATAGCTTTTAAGATATAGAATCTTGCAAGGAATGTCATTTTCCATGTGTATGATGATTTGTGGAGAGCTTATTTCCTCAGTAATATTAAGAAACATGGATGCTCTTATCAAAGTCTAGCAGTTTTGCAGAAATTGAATATGCTATTAACTGAGAATGCTGAATCACTGATTTCTTCCACATTTCTGCTAATACTTTATATTCAACCATTGTTCCCCTATCTTAATTTAGTGTGCACAAGATAAATTTAATTCTCCAATTGAAAATACATAACATTTTAATAGATGGAATTTCATAATTGGTTGATACATTAAGTGCTTTAAAAATGCATGCAGGGCAGAAAACTACCAGACAAATGTGAAAATACTCAGCTGTTAACATTGAATCTTATTTTTAAGCTAGAAAAATTTGAATCTAGGAAAACATAAGCATCTCTTATTAATAAAATGTATGTGCATTACATAAGGAAACAATCTTCCAGAGGAAGAAAAAATCTCTCAAAGCAAAAAATGTTTACATTACATATATAGTTGCCAAAGAAGATATTTACTGATTTAATATCTATTCATAGGGTACTTACACCACTCCTAACTATTATATGCTTATTGTCAAATGGTTACCTTAGAAAGGAAAAATAATATATTTTCTAGTTATTTATTTAGATCAAAATATGCTGACTATTTAAAAAAATATTCTCTTGAAATATAAGAGTGAAGTTCAGTGAATGCTTAATATACGTAATTTCAGGGCACTTGTGCCACAGTTAGATATAACTCTGGAAGGTAGGAAAAATACAAAGTAAAATTATGTATTATTATTTGAAGCCATTTCATAATCTTTAATATTATGTATTGCAAATTTCTTTAAGTATAAAATGTATAGCAGAAGTGGGAATTTGTACACTCAAGCACATACATGAGTGAACATTTGATGCCATCTAACTACGTAAACTTAATTTTACACTAAATTGACCTGCTGTTTTTGGCATTTCACCAAACATTTGCTTTTAAATCTATTATTCTAAAGAGAAAAATGAAACATAAAAAAGTATTCAAAGAAGTGATAATAACTATTTTATTTTCAAAATCAATTTAAAAACAGATTCCTTTTTGCTGCAAACTATTATAGGTTTTAATTTTTCAGTTTTTGAAATATTGTACATATTATGGTTTAAATTGTGATAATTTGATAAAGGTATCCAAGTGTAATGGTCAAATTAGGGTAATTATCATTCCCATCTCCTTAAATATTCATCATTTCTTTCTGTTGACAACCTTTGAACTTCTGCCTTATAGGTCTTACAAATTATATAATAATTGTTGTAAATTATACTCACCATTTTATGATGTAGAACACTTGAAATTAATCTTTCTAGCTGATTTTATTTTAGTATTGATTTTTGCTTCCCCCTTACCCTTCCTATCCTCTTTATATTCTCCAAAGTCCTCTTTTGTTCCTTTCCTTATTAATTTCTGGTATTTTCCTGCACTTTTTTCATATCCCTTTTGTCTTCCTGAATCCCTGCTAAGAAGTGAAAAATTCTACTGAATAAAAAGAACTGTTTGGAGCAGGCAGAAAAATGATTTTTAAAAAAGCTTCCTATAGCATGGTGAGTAAATTAATGAAAATCAATATTGTTTCACAAGATATCAAAACCTTTTAGGTCCTCTGAAATATTTCAGTTTCAAGAAAAATCTTTATTTGTTTTCAGGCTGTTATAATTAGTTTTACAGTGGTATTTCTTACCCATCATACGTATTAATTACCTATACACATAGCTGACAGTTTTGTTCCTGGATGCAGCTCCAGTCTGCAGAGAACTGTTTCCAACATTTTAGCAATAGACTAAGAGTTCCTGTGGAATTTAAAAAAAAAAAAATCTGTTTCTGTGTCAATTGGTAAGAACAGCGTCAAGGAAAAAAAAAAGTAAAAATGTTTCGGTAAAGTGCCCTCGCATTTTGCTACTGAGATAAAAAAATGTATTCCAATAAGGATTCAAGATAACTAAGACAAAGTTCCTTAAGAAATTCTGCAACTAATACTCCTTTTTTTTGTTGTTGACTACTTCTTTCTTATTTCTCCTCCAAACTCACATATAAGAATGAAGTTATTTTTCTGTTCATAGTTAATAACCCATAAGAATGATAGTCATGATCCTAATCCTAAGGGATGATGCTTGTATTTTAGTTAGCCCATTTAGTACAAATATGAAGAAACAGGTTCACAATCACAACACTATAAAATATATGTAAGCATACACACCATGGTTTGAGAAGTCTGTGAGGAAATTAGCCTGGCTTTATCCAACTTTCAAATTTTGTAGTATATTCAATAAGGACATGTAAGTCTATTAAAAACATTAAATATATGCTAAGTAGGAAATAATAGGCTACATAATATTTATTTAAATATTTAGTACATCATAACAGGCTATATAATATTAATTTTAAATATTATTCCAAGGCCTACCCATCCCTGGATCAAATTGAATGAGGTTCTTAGTATTAAAATTGCTGTTAAATACTTTAAAACAATTTTTCTCTGTTCTTCTGAACCTATTAGAGATGATAGGTAGGTATGTATGTAGACAGATTGGCTAGATGTGCTAAAAAAATGAAAAACAAAATTAAATTTGGGGATGCTTCCCTCTACTATTTCTTGTGTATATCTATAAACTTTAGTCCACAACAAATGCCTTAGCAGTTGCTATTAATGGTGTTCAATAAATACCAGATAAATGAGTTGGTGATTTAGAATTGGAGGCAAAACTGAAGTTTTTCAATGGTAGGTTATTCATCAATCTGTTTGCCACTTGAAACTGGTCAGCAGTGATAGATTAAAAAACACCTAACTTTGGCAAGGAAAACTAGTATTTAATCTTTATTGTATGATACATACACTTATTAAGTACTTCCTAATAAGTACTTCCTAATTGTCCATATATATATATATATATATATATATGTATATATATATATATATACATATATATATATACATATATATATAATATCATATCATAGGCAAAAATAAAAATTAAAAAATATCTTTCAAAATATAAAATATTTAATATTATCATTTAATATTTATCTCTAGAAAATTTGTATTCCATCTAACATTACAGGATCAAGACTAAAACAGAGGATGTTCAGAAACCTAAATAATCTGAGCCATAAGTGATTTATAACATCTTTGGCATTACCTTTATTTGATATTGTTCAATTTTGATCCTGAACTCTCAAGCAGATAATAATCTTTGTTAAAAATTGTTGTGAAATAAATATTTCAGTGATGCTTTCTAAGGTAATATTTGTTAATGTAAATTTGTTAAGGGAACTTTTTCTGTTTAAATAGTAATTTGAAAGATTCTATGAAAAAACAATATACTTTCTCATTAATGCCACTTTTAGTATGAGTTTTTTATGCCAAGGATAAACAAACTGAAGTCCAGCTCACCTCTATTGTTTATAAGAAAAGGTTTGGCAGCACAGCTACATATGTCTATGACTGATTTCCTACTAAAATAGCAGATGTGAGAACTTGCAACAGAGACTGAATTACTTACAAAGCATAAATATTATTAGTTGATCATTTATATAAAAAATGTTTGCCTATTCTTACTTTATGCCATCAATTTAAATAATGCTAAGATCTAATTAAAAGTAAGCATGTGATTAAAGTCAATACTTATATTATTAAAGAATGGTAAATCTTAATATACTTTATATTTTAATATCCAATTAATTCAATACCTAAAAACTAGTAATTTCAAACTACAAATTAGAGCCATGTTTTGCAGTTAACTACAGAGAAAATATCAATAACTTCTCTTAGAGTAATCAAATGATTTTTAATTAACTAACAACTGTGCACATAGAAATTAAATACCTAGTTAAGCAGCCTGATTATAAGTATTACCTGTCTCTTTATAGATTTGGTTGACAACTTTAATTATATCAGTTTTTGATGTCTAAAGCAATAGGAACAATCTTTCAAAGGACTCTAGCACATCATAAAAAGTCCATAACAGCATTTCCTAAATAGGTCATCAAACCATCATCAAACCAGGCTGAACTTCATTTTATCAGTACACACTTGATTTTATTCAAAGACAGTCTGAATTAATAAAACTTAATAACTAATAACCCTAATAATTCAAGTCAATCTCAATCGGTCAGTAAGCTTATATGTAAGCACAGTAATTTTGTAACTCAATTCTATTTAAAAGTCAATACTTTCTGCTCATTTTAGATATTGAAGATTAATAATAATAATAATCCCCCAAATATCAAAATAGCTACTCAAACAAAATATTTTAGCACCTGTTTTCAAGTATTATTTCATATTGGGTAAAATCTAGGACATTGAAAGTCATTTATGGAGCATTTTTGCAATGTCAGATATAAACAAATGGCTGGGCAACAATAAAAACTTATAATAAGAATAAACTGATAATTTTAATTTGTTAATTAAACTAAAATAAAAGTTGTATGAATTTTCTATAATAATTTCAATTTTTTTTTGGCAGAACTAGGGAGTGAAGAACTTCACCACTGAGCTATTTCCTCATTCCTTTTTAGTTTTTATTTTGAGTCAGGATCTCACTAAGTGGCCCAGCCTGGCATTGAACTTATGATGCTCCTGCCTTGCCTCCAGAATCACTGGGATTACAGACGTATGCTGCCACACCCAGCTTGAAAAATGTTTATATGATAATTTTTCCTATTATAAATATTTCTAACTTAGAAGATAATCTTAACAGAGTTGCAATTGTTCCATTTCTTCCAACTCACTTTTTTATGTATACCTTGAAAGCCTGTTACTCTTGTGGTTGAGTACAGTTGCTGTATCTATAAGGTATCTTATTACCTATAAGCTTTATTATTATCTATAAGCTAAATTTATTTATACAACCAATTTACTAATTCATCATACTTTAAATAACATTGTTTAGAATACATATTCTATTATTTTGGGCAGCTAGTCAAAATTTCAATAAAAGAAAAAGTATTCAAAGAGTGAAAAATTCATTTTCAAAATGAAAATTAAGGGAATTAGAAAAGAAAGAGAAAATTGATATTTTTAAAGTAGCCTTTATATTGTACATTTCATATATTTCTTTTTTCACAGACAACAAAAGATTGATTTTGTTAAATTTACTTTTGAGTCACCAGATATGAACTCTGATTATGAACAGTTCATAAAATACTGGAAAGATAGCAAATTCTCACAATCTATATTTAACAAGTCAATAGACTATCACATTTGTAAATAAACTCAGAAATTTATATCTAGGGTGACAGTGTCAAAAAGTTATTCCCAACTCACTCCATCAAGTTCCTAAAATAGAGAAATTTAAAATAGTCCATGAATCTATAAATTTAAAATGAATTAAAGGAAAAGAACATGTCTAAACTCTGCCAAGATTTTATAATCATATTTTGGAAGTACCAATGTTATAAATTAATGAAGCTATTCCTCTGCTATTATGATAAAATAGAGGATAAATTTAGAAAATTGAGAGATGTCCACCTATAAACAGCTCATCCATCATCATGATAAGAACCATTCCACTGGGTAGATGGAGTTGGAAATGACAGTGGAATGAATTGAGAGGTATACAAGTGGTAAAGAATAAAAAACTAGTATAACCCCGAATAAGCTTAGTTATACTAGAAAAACAAGAGTTATGACTGTGGAATTCAAATTAAGAATCTGAATGTAATAGTATATTCATTACTTATGAAAATAAAGAAGATAAGAGGTGGTGGTTTAATTTATAAGATCAAATGTGATAGCTAAAACTTAACTTCCATTAAAGAGAAGCATGGTGTTAAATCTAAGAAGGAGGACCTTTAGAGCACAGGTAATCAGCAACTAGAAAGTAAATTCAGAGAATAGACAATGTTTGATCAGGAGGGAAATAAAACAGTGAATGATGATACAAATATATTAGTAAGCTTCATGGAAAGTTGCCTACAGTTTTCTCCATGAAGATAATTTCAGATTTTTCTGCTGGTAGAAGATACTTTGTAGAGTTGGATGTTTACAGAAATTTGAAAACTATTATAGTGGCTATCTTGAACAATGTGAGAAAAACAGATGAGTGTCCTGCAAGATCCAGGAAAAAATTGAGGTTCAACCCTCTGAATCCAACAGGCAATAATCATTAATGTTACACAATTTACTCAAGGAACATTCAGTAACCTCAGAATAGGCAGAAAAAATACCTTTGGAAATTCTCAGGAGTGGAATATAGACCAGTGAATTCAAGGAAAGAACAATAAAGAACAAATGTTGAAGTTCATGGTAACAGTCTGCATGAAGTGATATGTCACCATACCAAAGCTGGAAAATTAAGAGTACATATTAAACAGAAAGTGGATCAGATAACAGTAAGACAAATAAACAAATAAAATACAAAACAAAACATAAAGGCCACAGAACTGGAGTTCTCAATACAATAAAAAAGGCATGTAAATAAAATTGAAAAAAAAATAGAACCAAAATATGAAATGTTTTAATTTGACTTTTCAAATACTCATTATATCAATGTTATTAAAAACAACAGTGAGAGTGAACATTTGGGGAGACTCAGTAGAGACTGGGTGCTGCTATCTGATAATCCAGATGAACTGAAGTCAGGAAGGATGGTAGCAAATCCGCAAAAAGAGGAAGAGATGAACTAAGTTCCAGTTCGACAAATATGAAGGAAAGTTGACTTTAAAACAATGAGAAGATGTCTTTACTATGATTGGGTGACTTTACCTTTTGTGTGGCCAGGCTAATCTATAAGTGGATGAGGTAAGAGAGGCAGGTCAAGAAGCAAGAGGATCTCACTCAAGACTCAGATGCCACCTTCTTGTAAGGATATCAGTGGAACCAGCATAAACAGTCTCAGTTACAGCAGGGAGACAATAGAAGCTATAAATCAGAATTTGTTTGTAAGAAACAGATGGTTCCACAGTGTGTAGTGAAATTATGGGGTGCAGATGAGAGGGAGTTTGGGTGACAGGAATCCTTGTGACTGCTGGCATGAGGATGGAAGTTTGGAAAGGCGGTATGTTATCATAAAGGAACTCATCATTTATGATGAACAAAGACACCATAAATATAATGCCTGGTAGTTTTTTCTTGGCTGCAGAATTTCCTGGAGTATGAGTCAAAACAATATCCATGTATTTGAGCACATGAGGGTGTTTAAAGGACTTCAGCAATGCCCTAGATGCACCCCAGTAGTTATGAGGATTCCGGTCCTTGGATAAGACAGATTGGATTCACGGCTTATTTTAGGTGTACAACTGAGCCCTTGTTATACCATTGCTTATGTGCAGACTTGCTGGATTAGGGTCTTCAATTTTTATATCTCATTTCTGATTTTATCTGTACATTTGTTTCTTTTTTTCATATACTGACAAATTTCAATGCACCTAAAGTTTTGTTCAATGATAAGTTCTTATTTCTTTGTGGTGGAAAGGCTTTTAAAGTCTCTTTGCTTACAGCAATATCAGTACACTTCAGTTTTTCCTGTTACTTGGCACACTTTTCTCATACTTATTTGTTTTGATACCTAACAGAGACTAGTTCTTTTTTTTTTATCTCTGACCTTCAGATAAGCCACAAAACTCTGGCAGTCCATGACAATTCTTCTGCCATTTCTATTCTTGTGTATTGTACACAAAACATTATTTTATATTTCAACATAATCTGAAAATAGGACTTTGATTATAGGTATTCAAATAAAAGAAAAAAATCAATATTTTGAAATATATTTAATTTTGTATCATACAAATTGATATTCTATGCTTTATACTTTTTCATTGAACAATTACAAAAATAGTTCTAGGCCTAAGCATTCACTGAGACTTATCCAAAAAAGCGAATTATGTAGCACTTTCCTAAGAATAGTGCAATAAATTCTGAAATTAATAATATATATTACTGGTCTCTGTATACAGTAGAAAAGGTAATTTCTTTTTCAGAAAGTCATTTGTCCATCTGACTCTTCTAGTGAAGCACCAACTTTAACCCAATGATGATTTAAAGTTGAAGCTGTCTTATTATCTGACAATTGAAAAAAAACTACAACCAGATCTTTGTAGGCACATACATTCTTGGTGTCACTTCCATCCCATATATATGTGAAGTATGGTGATTCTTGAGAATTAGTTTCTGAAAAATTTTCCACCCCTTTATTTTTCTAAATATTCTATTATGTATATTTTAGTTCAAGGAAGATGATAACAAAACTCTATCCCTGTACTATATTTTTGCTGTCTGACTCCAAATAAATACATTTACTGAAATACATTTTAATTATTATGTTAAGTGTAATGTTAGAAAATGCTCTTTGATTACAAAAAAACCCCTATTTCCATAGTAAGTGTATCATTGAAAAATATTTGGTTCATTGTTCAGAGTCCACCTGATGAGAATAGAAGACAGAATTTTCACTATGCTTTAAATCTTAAGTTCAGTGAAAATTATGTAGCAGATGTTGTGGAAAACAAGGCTGCATATTCAGAATATAAAATAAGACTTTTTAAGAACCAAATACAGGAAAAAAAAAAGTGTGACCATATATAGCCTAAAGGAGTACATCTTAACTCCCTTACCTGCCAATCACAGTGCTTTTTACATGGATACAGACAGGAACTTTCTGTGGCAGGCATTCCTAGCAGCTAAGAACCTCTTTGGGAGCACAGAGTTAAACCCTATTTTCTGGCCTCCCTTGCAGTCTGTTATGACCATGTAGCCAGATATGAGCTATGCAACATTTATAAAGGTGATATGTATTTATCTAGGTCAAGGTTTATATGAAGCCGATATGTTCTCCATGTTTGTTTCCTTTTGGCCTGTGGACCCACAGATGCAACCTTAAGGGATACAGAAGTATAAATAGGCAGAATCACAAGTCTATACTCACCATCCCCTACCCTAACATTTCTATGAAATGTGTCTAATAAATGCCAGGTTAGCTATAGAAGATAGTGAATACGAGTTGTACATGCAATGTATGATGCATAACAGAATTGTAAAAATGCTTTAATTTTTACATTGCCAGAAATTTGGGGATCACTTTACTTATCATGACTAATATAAATAAATATATATATATAT